>NW_024426996.1:74152029-74351149 GCF_017311325.1 Ursus maritimus
CCAATCCCCCCCCCCCCCCCAGAATTCCAAGTCAATCACTGTTATGTTTCTCTGGTATAAAATTCAAGACTTTTTTTTTTCTCGTCAGTATCAGATATGTAATTTTTCTGGCACAGTCTAGACAATTGAGCTCAAGATCACCTAAAGCAAGTCTCCGTTTTTAATTCCTTCTTGATGAGTTGCTCTTACTTGGGACCTTGTTTTTCCCATGCTTTCTTCATGGGGACCATCTACTGGTTTTTTGAGCCCTTCTATGACCTACCTAGATTCCTTCTATCATATGTCCTCAGTTCTATGTTCGAAGTTGTGTCTTTTACTCTATAACCCATGCTCAACATTTGGTATTCTTGGAAATGAGAAAAGGGAAGAAAACCTTCGCCCTTTTGGTATTGTCATATTTCTCTCTGCCTCATTGTCAGTGACATTGTACTCCTCTCTACTCTTTCTATGGAAAAAGTCACCTTTGTTATGTTGTGTGGACACAGTATTTCTTTTTTTTTCTTCAATTTTTTAAAAGGTTTTATTTCTTTATTTGAGAGAAACAGCATGAGTTGGAGGGAGGAGAAGAGGAAGAGGGAGAAGCAGACTCCACGTTGAGCAGGGAGCCCGACGTGAGGCTCGAAACCAGGACCCTGGGATCATCATTCGAGCCAAAAACAGATGTTTAACTGCCTGAGCCACCCAGGCGCCCCTGGACACAAGCCACAGTTGTTGTTTCTGTATCTCAACTCTTAGGTCTTAATCCCAGCTCTGGTTGTTTTAGCTGCTTGTGGCAACTTGTTATTTCAGATCTATTGTGGTTTACCCTGATGGCCCTGTTGAGGTAGAAGATTATAGCATTACAAAAACGTTTAGGGATGAGATTATCTGGATGAATCTTCAAAATCCTTAGATCATTCAATCTTGCATAAGTCCAAATAATGACCAGAAATCAAATGTATGCCTGTAACGCCAAACCCCGTGATTTGAAGTTCTTTCTATTCGATTTTTACCAATATTCTTTAATAAAATTATCTGTTTTGCTCTCAAATCCTGCCTTTGGTTACATGACAATGGCTTATTAAAAAAAAATAATTTGCAAAATTACTATGCAAAAATGCTTGCAGCCAAATGCTGCGCAGTGAACATTGATTGAGCGCCTACATTGTAAAACACTGTGTCTTTTCCCAGAAAACTTACTATGAAAAAAATAGAAATAAAAACGACAACAATTAAGATATAAAACAGAGCCAAGAATGAGGACATAGCTCAAAGCCCTAAGGTAATTTTGTTTTATGTTATTTTCTCCTTTCCTTTAATTTTTCTTTTCATATTCCCTCCTAGGAACCTTGTCTCCCCAGGAGAGAAAGTCCTCATTGTTGCAAGTTCACTGAAAGATTTACAGAAGAAATGGGCTCTTTTGTTTCTGCCCTTCATTCATCTTCTTTCCCTTTGCCAAAACAAACACATTTGCATTCTGAAATCAACAAGCATCAGTCAACTGTTCTTGCCATAGTCTAACCCCTGTAAAACCTGTTTTTGAACTCTTTGGAGGCTTTGATGCTCTAACTGAAAAACCTAAGTGATGTTCCTTCATCCCACTTGGAATTGCTGGAGAAATTGGGTTGCTGGAGTTAACACATGCCAGTTAGTCTCTTTGGGCCTATTGGCTTTGTGTCAATTTCTTCAGTAGCTGAATCGGTCAAATTGTGTCCACCCTGCGTGGCTTTCGGATAGAAAGCTACTCTTAATGTGCTTCATGTTTATTTGGAGCCTCCACTTGAAATACTGCCTTTTTAGCCTCACAGCGATCCTCTGATATAGTCAAGGAAGGTATTTGCATTTGCATTTTTCAGATCCCGAAACTGATATTTAATTGGGATAAGAGATTTACTCAGATTACAAGGCACCTGGCAAAATCAGAACTTGAACTCAGGTCTCATAATTGCATATTCAGTGAACTTCCCACTGTATTTCCTTAGCATCCAATTTAGTGTTAAATTAAGGGATATTGTTAATGGTAATCTCTTATCCTAAAACATCCCTTCTGACTCTGCTTTCCCCTCAAGACGCTACCTCATCTCCATCCTTCTGTTTATGATAATATTTTCAAAAGTGTGCAGTGGGAGATAGTACTGGGGAAAATAGAGTGGTGGAAAAAATGGAGTTTTCGAGCCTCTTAGAACTCAACTCTAACCATCCCCAGATGAAACAAGGAGAGAAATGGGGATACTACAATGAAAACCAGTGGACAATTTCTACACTATAACCCGGTGATTAGTATGTCTGCAAACCTCAAAAATATAAGCAGGTAGCAACAAACTACCAATAGCTGTGAGATCCCTGTGACACCAGCACCCGTGAGGTGGAAAGCAGAGGGAAGAAAAACGGGGCATCTGGAAGCCCCAAGAGCAGAAAATCTCCAGAATCGCCATAATATTGCACTTTATCCTCACCCAGAAGGAGACAGGGAGGGGAAACGTTTGCGTAATAGACATTTATTAAGGGGTGCTCTGAGGGTTGTGGAAGAGAGACACCGGAAGCAGTACCAGGCAGAGGGAGAAGTCCAGCTGTGATACCGCTCTGAAGACAGCTTCAGCCCATCTCCTGGGAAGCTCTGGTGCTAGAATGGACCTTCAGCTGTGTCCCAACATCGGGCTGCCTGGACATTAGTATACTTTCCCATTGATCAGTCATGGACTGGGTGAATCCTACAAGGCAGTATAATCTTTGGTGAAACAGCTTTTTCCTGGCTGTGGCAATCCCCACAGAGGGCTAACAGTTAAGGTCATGTCTGGCAATGCTCCTAGCAGATGGGAGAATCAGCCTTCCGTTCCTAAAAGGGAATTGTGAGCAGTACCTCACAGAGTCCACCAAAGGTACTTACTGGAGAGTGTGAGAGTAGCGACCCAAATTGGGAGTGATTCTCTAGACTCTAGCTTACATGTGAACGTAAGGGGACAGCAGCAAGGTGCTGGGGCCCTCTGAGCCCTGCCAACTCCCTCACCAAACAATCCAAACCTCTGCTGGGGGAGGAAGCCCCACATCGAGGACTGTTGTAGAGAACTACGATTTGAGTAAAACAGGCAAAATAGAAACAAAGAAAAGAGAATATCCCCCCCCAAAAAATTTTTTGAGTGTAGTTATCAGAAAGTTTGAAGCCATATGTACAGGAAAACGCATTTCATGTAAAATCAAGGAACAGAAGAGAATTATGTATGATGTTATTATGAGAAAAAATAATCTAAGGAGCAGAATAAAGTTGGCACAGATGATGAAATCCTGCCAGAATGCATGTGTGTGAAGCAGGTAAAAATCTGTAAACTACTATTTCTAAAAACCTTAAAGATATTCAGAAAATGATAGAAGTTATAAAAGAAACCATAAATCAAAAGTAGATAAATTTTATCAATTATGTGAGTTGAGGAAAGGAAGATTTGGAAAAAGAGGTGATAACTCACAAAATAAATTTAAAAATCATTTCATAAATGAAGACTTACCTAGAAGAAACACAAAACTAAATTAAATACAGATAATATCTTTAAAAAATAAGGGAATGAAGCATGAGAGACTATGGACTCTGAGAAACCAACTGAGGGCTTCAGAGGGGAGGGGGTGGGGGAATGGGATAGGCTGGTGATGGGTAGTAAGGAGGGCACGTATTGCATGGTGCACTGGGTGTTATACGCAAATAATGAATCATCGAACTTTACATCAAAAACCAGGGATGTACTGTATGGTGACTAATATAATATAATAAAAAAAAATTAAAAAAAATAGAGGACAGAAATGTCAAAAAACTTAAAGCCCCCTCCCAAAAAATTGGAGATAAATAAGACTCAAGGCAAATATGACAACAATGGAAAATAAACAAAGAAAATGTAGTAAACATTTAATAGAAGTTTTGTTTGGAAGAAAATAAAAGAAAACAATAATTCTGAGACTATAATTTAAGAAAGTTTCTTGAAATAAAATAAAAATCGGCTTAGAGCTACATAAATACACACACCACACAGTGAGTTTAACCCTGTGCAGTCTTAATATAAGACACATGGAAAGACTATATAAAAGAAAGGAAAACCTTTTGGCATCCATATAAAAAGACCTAGTCACTTACACAGGAAAGAATATTACGTATCCATCAAAATTTTTGACACTAACATTTTACGTCAGAAGACAGTGGAGTAAGATATTTACCATGTTTTATTATTTTTCTGTCTTCTTCCCAGACTTCCCTTTTCTGAATTTATGGGGAATTTCTAAAAACATATTATGTGTTTAAAATTCAACACATCTGAAGTTAACTGCAATATTTTTACCCTAAATCTTTCTGCCCCTTTATAACTCATTACAGTGAACATCATGAGACACAATGACCATAAAATAAAGTTCTTAATGTTGTATATTTTAACTCATTTTATGTTGCAAAGTAGGCAACTGAATTGCATACAGGAGTTGAGATTTGCCCAAAGTTTTCCAGCTGGTTAGTGACAAGATTCAATAAACCAATTTGTCTAATCACTAATCTAATATTTTCCTTCCAAAACACCCTTTTGGTAAATAAATAAACTTCATTGACATACTTTTTGAAACTTATTGTAAATTCAGAAAGATTATGAAAAAAAAAACATTTTAAATATCTCATGGAATTACATAAACTGAGTTTCTCTGTCACAGAATCTCTGTAAAAATGTTTCTGTGTGTGGATATTATAAAGAAAACAAGAAACATTTCCAATCAAGATAAAAGTATTTGACTCCACGGATTACAATATTACATATCTGCTATCAAGAATAACAGAGCCTACAAAAAATATGGCTTTATATTAACAAGAAAGTTCAAAGTTTAAATACTACATCCCCATTGAATTTTTCCCCAAATTTAATCACTAGAAGCAAAAGAAACACACACAAAAATCTAAAAGATGGTTTTGAGAATGGAAAAGAATTAAAAATCACACAGTAGAAGAGAATTGCCAATAGACGTAAACTTTAAAAATATGCCATATTATTTCACTTATAGGTAGAATCCAGAAAACAAAGCAAATGAACAAAAGCAGAATCAGACCTATTAATACAGAGAACAAAATGATGGTTTCCAAAGGGGAGGTGGGGTGCAAAATGGGTGAAGGGGAGTGGGAGATCCAGGCTTCCACGTATGGAATGAATAAGTCACAGGAATAAAAGTCACAGTATAGGGAATAGAGTCATGATATTGTACAACACTAGTTGTATGGTGACAGATGGCAGCTACACTCGTGATGAGAGCAGCATAACGTATGGACTTGTCGAGTCACGATGTCGTACATCTTAAACTGATACAATATGTGTGTCAACTATACTCAAATTTTAAAAAGTCTGCTGAAACTTAAAAAAGGAAAATAAGATAAAATTCAATTAAATAAAAAATAAAATAAAATTAAGCCATACTTCATATTTCAAAATAAGATATTATTTTGAACAATATACTACTGCAGAGAAAAGAGTTGGGTCAGAAGCTTAAATGCAGGGCTGCCTGGGTGGCTCAGTCCATTAAGTGTCTGACTCTTGGTTTTGGCTCAGGGTCATGAGATTAAGCCCCATGTCAGGCTCTGTGCTGAGTGCTTGGAGTCGACTTGTCCCTCTCCCTCTGCTCCTCCACCCACTCCTGCTCTCTCTCTTCCTTTTTTAAGGATTTTATTTATTTATTTGCAAGAGAGACGGAGCATGAGTGGCGGGCGGTGGAGGGGCAGAGAGAGAAGCCGGCTCTCCACTGAGCAGGGAGCCTGACTCTGGGCTCAGTATTAGGACCCTGGGGTCATGACCTGAACCAAAGACAGATGCCTAACTGAATGAGCCACTCAGGTGCTCCATCTCTCCCTCTCCCTTTCTCTCAAATAAATAAATAAATAAAATCTTTAAAAACAAAAACAACAACAACAACAACCTTAAATGCAATAAACACAAAATAACGCTAGACAAATGGATTAAAAAAAAGTGGATAAATATGGGAGGGTCAAAATATTCCCTCATTGATTGATACAATGTCCATGCATTTACTTTCCCTTTTTTTTTTTTTTTTTAAGATTTTATTTATTTGACAGAGAGAGACAGCCAGTGAGAGAGGGAACACAAGCAAGGGGAGTGGGAGAGGATGAATCAGGCTCCCAGTGGAGGAGCCTCATGTGGGACTCCATCCCAGGGCCCTGGGATCAGGACCTGAGCCAAAGGCAGATGCTTAATGACTGAGCCACCCAGGCGCCTCTCCATTTTTCTTCCCCATAGAGAATTGAAACATTTAGACATTAATTGGTATGCCATTCAAGGACCTCTTCAATTTAGTATCAACATATTTTTTTCTCCCAATAAATTGGTTCTTATATAAAGCTCCCAACCCCAGATAAATTGGTTTATTTATCACCTCCAAACATGTTCATTTATTCACTTATTATTCTTTATGTTGTTAATACTTATTTTAGTATCTACAAAGTGTCAGGCACTATGCTGAGTACAGGCAATTTTGGCCAACTTTTCAATACGTGTTAAACGCCCTTCCCTCTTCTCCTGTTTGCTCCTACTTCCAGAATCTACATTTGCTTCCAGACCCAGATTAAATCTCATTTCTGGCAGCATTCTCTGTCCACATTGCTCTAAAATGGCCTTGACTCTGAACACCCACAAAAGTTCTTGACCACACAGTTCTTTTACAAGTAATTTTACATTGACTTTGGGTATCTTTGATTCACAGATTCATGGAAATGATGGTTGATGATAGAATCTGGTTGAAATGAAAATATGCTTTCCCCTAATTTAATCTACTGTACTTCTGAAGGCAATCATCAATCTTTTATATCAATGCCATTAGGGATGGGAGCTCACCACTTTTTAAAGAAACATCTATCCTGGGAGCGTTCTGATTGCAGTGAAGTTCTTCCTATACTTAGAAGAATAGCCCTCCATGTCTCCCTGTGACCTCCCCACATTTCGGCCCCCAGTCCTGCACATGTGGCAGCATATAAGACTGGTAATTTACAGAAACCTCTGTTCATGCCATTCAGTATCCACTCACCCTTCCTATGGGAACTATGCCCTATTTCCCACCAAAAGACATTTCTTTTCCCAGTCTTAGTCTTTTAAATGAGATTGGCTCAGTTACAGAGAAGACATGTTTCCTGTGCTTAAGCCAATCAGTGTATTCACCTACATATGGCAGTGAATTCTGGATTGGGCAAAAAGCCTAGGTCAAGCCAATCATGGTGAAAATTGTCAATTCTGAATTTAGTTTTATTTGAGCTCTATGGCAAGTAGACTTATTCTTTTTTAATTTTAATTTCTCCCCCATTTCCATTTTTCAGGGGACTTCACTGGAAAATCCACCAAACATTTAAGGAATTAATATTACCAGTCCTATTTAATTCTTCTAGAAAGTGAAAGAGTATACAATTCCCAACTTGATCAATGAGGCCAGAATTACTCTATAAACAAAACCAGACAAAGATATTTTTTAAAAAATTGCAGACCATTAAAAAGTCATAGAAAATAAAAATTACACACCATACCATTATTCCTCATACATAGATGGAAAAATCCACAATGAAATGCTATAAAAAAAAAATCCAGCAATATATAAAAAGAATACATATGATGATTTAGCTGACTTTACCCCAGAAAACTAAGTTTGGTCCAATACTTGATAATAAGTTAACGCAATTCATCATATTAACATACTAAATATATATATATATACATATATATATATATATATACATATATATATATATGTATATATATATATATATATAATCTCTAAAGATGCAGAAAAATCATTTTATAAATTTCAACACCCATTTGTCTTAAAACTTTAAACAAACTAGAAGTTAAAGTAAACGTTACTAATCTGATAAAGGTCACCTACCAAAACCTACAGCTGACATCATTTTTAATGTGAAAGACTGAATGCTTGCCTCTTCAAATGGAAACAAGGTAAGGATGCCTGCTCTCTCAATTCCTATTCAACATCTTCCTGATATTCCTACCAAATGCAATAAATTAAAAAAATAAAATAAAATAAAAGTCATACTAACTGGAAAAGAATAAATAAGCCTATATTCTTTTTAAACAACATGATCGTCTATATTGAATACACCAAAAACCTACAAAAAAGCTACTTGAACCAATAAATTATTTTAGCAAGGTTATTAAGACACTAGATATATAGAGAAAAATTAATTTTATTTCCCTATGCTAGGAATGAGCAAATGGAATTTGAAATTCGCCAACCAATACCACTTAAATAGCATCAAAGCATAAGAAATGATTATGCAAAAATTTACTAAAGTACGTGCAAGAGTTACATGCTGAAAACTACAAATATTAATCAGAGTAACCAAAGTAGATCTAGGGAAAATAGAGAAATATACCATGATCATGGGTTGGAAGATCAATATTGTTAAGACTTCAATTCTACCCAAATTAATCTACAGTTTCAACATAATCTCAATCAAAAACCAGCAGGCATTTAAAACAATCAACAAACTCATTCTAACATTTATGTGGAAAAGAAAAGTAACCAGAATAGTCAAAACAATTTGGGAAAAGAAGAAGAAATTTGGAGAACTCACACTACCTGATTTTAAGACTCGCAGTGAAGCTACAGTAATCAAGAGAATGTGGTATCAGTTAAAACAACAGTTAGCAGGTGTCTCTTTAAAGAGCTAGAGAATAAATATTTTAGGCTGGTGGGTCATAGGTTCTCTGATGCAACTCAACTACTCAACTCTGTCACTATAGTGTGAAAGCAGCTACAAATAATATATAAACAATTGAACGTGACTAGTTCCTATAAGACGACAGAAACCAAAATTTGAATTTCATATAATGTTCAGGTGTCATGAAATATTCTTCTTTCATTTTTTTTACCATTTAAAAATATAAAAATTATTCTTAATGTATGGGCTATATAAAAAGAGGCAATGGGCCAGAGTTTGCTGAGGCCTGGGTTAATGAATACACGTATGATCAATAACATTGAAATAAATCCCCTTATTTAGGGTCAATTTATTTTCAGCAAATACAAGGCTACTCAGTTGGAGAATTATTTGTCCTTTCAATAAATGGTGACGGAAAAACTGTACAGTAATCAGAAAAAAAAAATCTACCTGAACCTGACACCATATACAAAACTAAATTAGAATTAATCAGAGATAGAAATATATAACTTAACACTAGTAAACTTTTTGAAGAACACATAGAAAAATCTCTGTAACCTTAGGTTGCCACCACACCTCAACTGGAATATGAAAGAAATTGGCAATACCAAGTGCTGGCAAAAATACAGAGCACCCTGAATTGTCATTCATGGGTGATGGGAATGAAAATGGTAGAGCAACTCGAGAAAATAGTCTGGCATTTTCTTACAAAGTTAAACATACCCTACAACATGATACGATGATCCCACTTATAGTTATGATACTTAGGATACATGAAAATATATGTTTAGACAACGATCTGCACGAGGATGTTTATTCACAATTGTCTCAAACTGGAAATAATCCAAATGCCGGGCAACTGGTGAAGAGATAAACTGTGGTAAATCCATACAGTCGAATGTAATGAGCAATAGTCTAGATACATGCAACATGAATGCATCTCAAATATCACTATGTTAACAGAAGAAGCCAGACTTAAAATGCTGCATATTGTATGACTCTGTTTACATGACATCATGGTGAAGGAAAAGACACAGAAAAAAAGATCTCTATCTCCATGTCTGTCTGTCTGTCTGTCTCTTTCTATGTCTCTCTCTCTGTGTGTCCCTCTATCTCTATCTATCTCTTAGTTCCTGCTGTGGACTTGCAGAGATGAAGAGGATCGATTATAAAAGGGCACTAGGGAACTTTCTGGGTGATGGAAATGAGCTATATCTCAGTTGTGGTGGTGGTTGCACGATGTATATGAATGTCCAATTTCACGGAACTGAACACCAAGAAAGGGGGAGTTTTATTGTATGCACATGATCTCACAGTAAATCTGACTTGGGGGAGACAGAGAGACAGAGGTAGAAGGTCTCACTCTGTGTTTAGAAACTGAGGGAGAGAGGAGAGAGATGAATGGAAGTAAGTGGGGTTGGAGGGGAAGCGAGAGTAGAATCCTGGAAGCCAAGTAAAGACAAGAGTCTAAGGTGAAGTGGATCACAGTATTAAGCGGCTGTAGGGCATGTGGCTAGAGAAGTGAATGTCCCTGGTGGACTTAGCAATAGAGAGGTCATTGGGTAGAGACTGACAGGAGTATGTTCATGACGTGATGGGATCACAGTAGGTTCAGGAAAAAAGGGAGAGAGAGATGAGTGGAGAGCAAAGACAACACTTTAGAAGAGTTTTATTGTAGACACACATGGTGAAACAGGGGAATGTCCAGAAGTCCTACGGATCAAAGATCCTATCTGGTTGCTCTAGGTTAGCTACTGCATGCCTGTGTGCTGCTATGAAAGGGAAACATCTCAGAAGCCATCTGCTTAAAAAGTAAGAGGGGAAGGGGTCCAGTGCAGAGTGAGGGGTTCCCATAAAGGAATGGGCCTGGTGAGTCTAGCAAACAAGATAGGGCTCTTTCCTGCTCAAAGTGATGTGCCTAATTTGGTTGATCTTTCCTTATCTAAGGGGAGGCTGGGGGCTACAAGAAGGGACCTGGAGCCCCAGAGAACGGGGGTGATGAGTCCTAGAGTGGAGATCTGAGTCACAGCCAAGTCTTTATTCAGGAAAACTTGAAAGGAAAATCAGAACTATCATGAACTACTAAGATTGAAAGTCCCATACGATCCAGCAAGTCTGGATATTTACTTCTGGATGTTTACCTGAAGGGAACAAAATCACCATCTTGAAGAAATATCTTTACCCCCACAGTCACTCCAGCGTTATTTACAGTGGTCAAGACATGGACACAATCTAAGCGTCCATCAGTGGATGAATGGGTAAAGAAGATGTAAAAAAAAAAAAAAAAAAAAAAGGAGGGAAATCCCACCATTTTCAACAATATGAATGGAACTCAATGGAACTATTCTAAGTGAAATAAGTCAAACAGAGAAAGATAAATGCTATATGATCTCACTTTTATGTGGAATTTTAAAAGAAGCAAACTCATACAGAAACAGAGAACAGATTGGTAGTTACCAGAGGTGGAGAGTGGGTATTGGGGAAACAGATAAAGGTAGTCAGAGGTTACAAACTTCCAGTTATAAGTTCTGGGAATGTAATGTTCAGCATGGTGATCGAAGTTAAAAATACCATATTGTATATTTGTAAGTTGTTAAGAGAGTAGATCTTAGAAGTTCTCATCACAAGAAAAATATTTGTAATTATGTGAGGTACTGGGTGTTAACTAAACTCATTACAGTAATCACTTGATAATATATAAATGTATCAAATCACTATGTTGTGTACCTTAAACCAGTACAATGTTATATGTGAAGTACATTGCAATAAACTGAAGAAAAAAAAAAGCAAGGTCAATTAAGAAACCCAAAGGGCAAGGAAAGTTCATTTGGAGTGGGGTGGGAAGATGCGCTCAGAAAGATAGAATGGATCCCTGGGACTTTGGAGCCATATCATGGCAATTGATACCACATCTCTGGATTTAGGACAGATAATTCCAAACCCCACCTAGCCAAGTCTCCTGCTACGACTCTAGGCTTTGCCAAGATAAACGCAGAAATCAGGAGACCCTCGGCCTGAGGTTTGAAGGTTAAGTGTGGTCGGCAGCAGCGTTAAGAAAAAAATACTCGTTGACTTGGTTCTATTTGTTTTGATGGATATGCAAAATATGTGTAAAGTGCAACTGGATTGATTTTAAATGTGATAAATTCTTTGCTAAAGTAGTAGGGGAGAATAGCAAACACATAAACTATGGACCATAACATATAAATCCTTTTTGAACCCAGAATCAAGCCATTCTTAAATATTATTCTTATTCCCCACTTAAGCCAAGATTTTTGTTTTTCTCGTTTGGAACACTTCCTTGAAATGGCAGAACTTACTGGAGGGAAATGTGATCCAATAAGCAAAAGTGGACTCTAAGTGTGATTTCTCAGGAATACTAATAACTATCATTTGTACTTTATTACAGGTTGTAAAATGCTTTCGGAAATTTGATCTCGCGTTATCCTTACAACTAAATGACTTTTGTCCTCGTTCTACAAATGAAGATACAGGACCCAGAAAGATTAACCGTTTGCTTAAACACACGCAGCGAATGGCAGAGTCCAAGCGAAATCCAGGCTTTCTGACTTCCAGGCTATTGATCATTCTGCTATGTCAGTATATCCCAGGGCCACCGATCATCATAGTTCCATGGGTATGCACAGAAAATGCCCATTCCCAGGCCTCTCCCCAACAAATTCTGATTTGCTCAAGTGGGGCTGAGGAGTCTAATTTAACCACCTCGGCTACCCTGGAGATGCCACTCATCACAGATTTATTCCACTCTGCTCCTTGGGACACCAGAGTCACTTGCCAGCCTCCATCAGGGAGTACCTTAACGCAGACTATGCATAACCGTGCAACCCCCAAGAAAACACCTCCAGCCTAGAAACAAAGAAGCGTGAATCCTGATGTCCTCTCCGACACTCCTGCTACGCGGACTTTGGTAAAATAAGGCACTTCTAAGAACTTCAGTTCTCTAATTCCTGTCAAAATCAAGGTAACCTGCAGAATTGCTACAAAAATTAGAACACAGCATGTGCAATCAGCACCATCTCTTATAACTACGAATAAAGTGTGAGAGATCAAAGTTTGGCGAAACAAAAATATACAAGACCAAAAATAACCATCGAATAGTCGAATAGTCGTCAACAGAAGGAATGGGGTGAAAAGCAAATGCAATCAGTCATTTAACCAAAGTTCCTTTGGTTTAAAGCTCCATTTTAATCCTGGCACGGAATTAGCAACCCATTGAAAATAGTCTGAAATAACTCGCATTCAGAGTTATTAAAGGAGCTTGATGAGTTTCACACACACACTCGCACACACACACAACCCTGCAGGTTGTGCTTTTTAACAGACCCAACTCTAAACTTCTGGAGCCCAAAATAAACTCCAAGTTGGTAACATGTAAAATTAGCTCCAGTTTGTAAGCGTCTGCGAAAGAGAACGGAGAGAGTCTGTTCCGAAGATAATGATCATGACTCAAGACTCAAGCCCGGTGTGGAAGCGAGGCCTTCTGTGGAGACAGAAGCTGGTGGGTAATATGGGGTGCTGTCCTGACAGCAGAGAGCCCGGGTGTCACTCCAGCAGAAGCTCATTAATTCCCTTTGCCCCCACGCCTGTGTCTGATCTCTGGCTCCCTCACGGGGCAGCTTTACTGGAGTTCTCCGTGTCACTTCTCGACGGTGTGTTCTTCCCTGCTCAAGACTCTTGTGTTTTGCGAGTTGAGACGAGGACACCTGCTAATGAATGATTCAAGACACACAGGTGGCCCAGGGCTGGGCCTGGCAGGCGGATTCCTGGAACGGCGCCCCCGTGAGGACCCTGTCTGCAGAGCGAGAGCCTGCCAGCAGCCAGATTCCTGCTTAGTCAATTATGCACAATGGCTGTCAGTCAAGTGCTCCCGCTTGTGTCCTCGTGCAAGCCACGGAGGGGGAATAAACAAGGCTGCTTGCGGCTTAAGGGCAGCGTGCTTACTCTGGCGGTGGCAGCAGCAAGAGCCCGGCTGGTACTCTGCTCCTTGTCTGCAAAGTGCCAACTCCTTAGCGAGGCTGCGATACACTTCGTGATGCGCCCTTGTCTGCCTGTCTCCACGCATTTCCTACAATTCATCCACATGCATGGCCTACCTCAACAATGCAGAATGACTGTTTGGGGTTGAACTGTGTCCCCCCAAAATCCATATGTTGAAGTCCTAACCCCCCCAGTACCTCAGAACGTGACTATGTTTGGAAATACCGGGGGTACAAGTGTAATTAGTGAGGACAAATTCTTACTGGAGGAAGATAGGCTCTTAATCCAACAGGACTGATAGCCTAAAAACAAAAAAGAAAGAAAAGACATTTGGACACAGAGACACACACACAGGGAGAAGGCCACTTTGGAAAACAGTGTGAAGTTTCCTCAAAAATTAAAAATAGAGTTAACTTACGACCCAGCAATTGCACTACTGGGTATTTACCCCAAGGATACAGATGTAGTGAAAAGAAGGGGCACATGCACCCCAATGTTAATAGCAGCATTGTCCACAATAGCCAAACTGTGGAAGGAGCTGAGATGCCCTTCAACAGATGAATGGATAAAGAAGATGTGGTCCATATAGACAATGGAATATCACTCAGCCATCAGAAAGGATGATTACCCAATATTTGCAGCAACATGGACAGAACTGGAGGAGATTATGCTAAGTGAAATGAGTCAAGCAGAGAAAGACAATTATCATATGGTTTCACTTATTTGTGAAACATAAGGAATGGCAGGGAGGACCTAAGGAGAAGGAAGGGAAGAATGAAGGGGGGGAAATCAGAGGGGGAGATGAACCATGAGAGACTATGGACTCCTGGTAACAATCTGTGGGTTTTAGAGGGGAGAAGGGTGGGGGGATGGGTTAGCCCGGTGATGAGTATTAAGGAGGGCACGTGTGGTTATGAGCACTGGGTGTTATACGCAAACAATGAATCATGGAACATTACATCAAAAACTAATGATGTACTGTATGGTGACTAACATATAATAATAATAAAAAAAAGGCAAAGATCAGAATGATGCATTTATGAGCCGCAGAATGCCAAAGGTTGCCAGCAAATCCCAAGAAGCTAGGGGAGTGGCATGGCCCCCCTTCTTCTTCATAGCTTTCTGAAGGAGCCAACCCTGCTGAAACTTCATCTCAGACTTCCAGCCTCAGAACTGTAAGACAATATATTTCTGTTGTTGAAACCACTAGTCTGTGGTACTTTTTATGACAGCCCTAGCAGAAGAATGGAATAATCTCTGAAAAGATCGTTCTTAAATTTTGGCATTTGCCAATGTAGTTCCAGAACAGCAGAGGAATGAAGGGCACAAGGTTTGGAACCAGACAGGACTTGGCGTGATTTCCAGCTTAACCACTTTCTAACTGTGTGATTCTAAACAAGACACTGTTGGATCTCCACCTGGGAGCTCTGAACTGTCGTCAATAACACGGTCCTGGACTTCAGATAGACTTGGTTGTGAAGCCTGGCCATTCACCAGCTGAGTGATCCTGTGAAGTTACTTTACCCGAATGCATCTCTGTTCTGTGTCCTATAAGCAGTCGGTATAATACTCCTTCCTCTGGAGCCTGCGAGAATTCAACGTCACGTTGCACAGAAAACTCCTACCTGCCTCTGAGCCATGGTCTCTGCTGCTACGGAAGCAGCAGGGATTTGCTCCCTTGGGAGTAATTTCCCTTGTGCTATCTGCATGATTCTGTTTTTCCTGCAGATTCCACAGAAGGGTGGCGTTCTAGGAAAAGTCTTGCCAGTCTGGTTAGTTATGTCCTACGGCCTCATCAAAGCTTGTCTTAAGAAGCACACGGGCCCATGCCCACACCTACGCACAACTGGATTGTTCTGAAGTAGCTTATGTGCAGACTCTCCCTACTAGACTAGATCCTTTGAGGGAGAAACGCTGTTTTTTCAATTTCATATCTCCAGTTCTTCACAGAATAGGTTTTCGTTAAATATATGATGAATGAATGCATGCATGGATGGATGGATGGATGGATGGCAGGCAAGGAGCTAAGTCAGGTTAAGAAAGTTCCAGAAGAGTGTTCTGTCCTTCCTCCTTGGTGGCAGTGGGGACATACTTGTGGCTTCTTCCTGATGCTAGGATGTGGAACTCTGATAAAGGGAAGTGGGGAAAGAGCTCCCTCCATAGTGGGAAACTCTGGCCAGAGGAAACAGAAGAGCCCCTCTGTGGCTTGCCTCTAGCTTCTGTCAACATCTTTCCCTTTGCGGCACTACCCAGCAGGGTCATGCATGCTTTCTCATTTAGATATCACAACAGTTTGAGAGCCAGGCCAGGGAGAATTTATTTCCCGATATACTACGGAGGAAACTGAGGCAGATAAATTTCTCAGGATCACATAAGCTAATCAGAGAGAGACCTGGG
The DNA here is from genome assembly GCF_017311325.1 of Ursus maritimus. Taxonomy (NCBI): domain Eukaryota; kingdom Metazoa; phylum Chordata; class Mammalia; order Carnivora; family Ursidae; genus Ursus; species Ursus maritimus. The sequence continues at coordinate 74,168,090 of NW_024426996.1, forward strand.
ATTAGACCACAGTTAGATGGCCTGGTGTTTGGCTCTTCTTACTAAATATTGCCAGTCCAACTTCATGGAATTGGTTTCTGAAATAAAGGTTTAGGTTTCTGCCTGAGAACTAGTCAATAGACATTTTGTGAAGGGTCAGCAAGCATGGGCTTTATGGACTGGTTTTCCTGGGGACAGTGTGTCATTTGGAAATAGGAACCTGAGCATAATCCATGCAAGTTGAGGAGGAAATCTCCAGGACGAAGAAGGAAAATTCTAGGACAGAGCATCAGACAGGAGATGAAAAATGTCTCCATGAAATTTTAGTCGTGGGCCTGGTTACTAATTGGTTGGTAATTCCCTGAGTCTCATTATTCTCATCCGTAAAAATGAAGATAATATCGTCTGCTCTAATTTTGAGCTCATGACAATCCATTGTAATACAGACACGAAGGCCACCCCAAGTTTGCAGCAGACGTACAGAAGGCTATTCATCTGGTACTGATCACAATTGGTTCTGAAGTCTACGCTTAAGATTAAAATTAAGTCCAAATCATCCTCCAAAATCCTTTGGGAAAGTGTTAAATTGAAGACTAAGAATTTCTCATTCATCTAACACACCCTGCTTTCCCTCCAGTGTACAGACAGATTGCTTCTTCCTTCCTTGAGCACAGAAGATGTTGTTGACTTGCTTCTATGGAACATGTGGCAGGAAAAATATGAATATTTAATATAAGACTCAGACTCCAACAGCACACTTCTGTCTCCAGTGTCACATGCAATCATGGAAATATTCAGAAGAGTGCAGAAATGGGGGTAGACTCACCGGCTTTCTGTTAATTGTGATTCCATCTTCCTCCTTCTTTTGTTTTGTTTTCCATCTCCCTCCTCCTTTCATTACCGTTATTACCAACATCGTCATTATTATAACACCATTCTTTGCCAGTGTGCACAGTTGAAACAGGTAAATCGATATGTGTATGGTGCAAGACCATGGTGTCTAGAAGCAGAGATTAGAAAGCCCTTGCTTGTAACTGAATCCGCCCACTGCGGGCTGAACCTTACAGTCGTCATTCAGAATCCTGTGACTCAGCACTTGGCACTTTGGATGACACGGCCCAACCCTCTCTCTGAGCGGAATTCCAGCTCTGTAAATGCCATCCGTGTTGCAGCTTCCCTGAGAAACTTGACTCAGTTCCTGCCTTGCCCTTGTCCCATTCTCTTGCAGACTCCCAATGACCGTTAGGGAAAAGGAGATGAAGGATCCCAGGAGGGCAGAGTTGAATCTGGGAATTGGCAGGAGTCGCCCGAGCCAACCTTGGCTCCAACTGTCTCACCGGCAGGTTCCATAATTAACTTACAATGCACGGCACGAGGACTTGAGGGTTGAGGTGATGTGTGTGCGTGTGTGAGCGCGCGCTTCCTTTACATACTGTGTTTCACTAGCCATCTGAAGTTAGAGTCAGCAAACATCTGAACCGAGCTCTTCTGGCCATAGGAAGGCTCAAAGTGATTTTCCTTGTCATTGTATCAGAGTCAGGTCTGATCAGGTTGACTCTTCCCATGCCCCTCCCCACCTCGAGGTGTTAGAGCTTGGGGAGGTTGAGGCAGGAATGGGGAACATGCTAATCAGAGGCCAGACCTAGAGAGGCACCAGGCTCTGCTCAAAGGCCACCACTCAGGGGAGGTTTCCCCAGAACCTGATCTCTGTCCCCACCCTCTCTGCAGGATCCCTAGTCCCCCATTTCCCTTATTCTTCTTAGAGACAGTGGCAGCAGGCTCTGGAATCTTCTGCTTGCTTATCCTCTGAGCATACTCCAATGCCTCCCCCACACTGCAGCCAGAGGTAGCTTTTAAATTGTAAATTTGACAAAGTAATTTACTGCCTAAACCTGTCAGCATCTACCAGTTACCCTTCAAGGCAGCATTCACAGTCCTTAAGAAGGCTTTCAAATCACTTGGCAAGCCAGCCCAAACAAACTCTCACGCTTTATCTCTTACCACACCTTCACAGAGTGCTGGGGGATTAAATTAGGGACAGAGGGGAGGGAAAAACGGCACACAGAAAATATACAAAGCAATGTTCTTTAAATTCTCAGACTCTGTGCAACTCGTGTATGATCTGTTTAACTCATTGCGTCTCCAACCCAGTCCCATTAAATAAGAAAACCCGCAATGTCTGGCTGCAGTAGACCATCTACAGGACGGGAAAGACGGGATTTCCTCCACATTTTGTGAAGCTCGGCCCCTACTCAGCCTCTAGGAATCCAGCTTTTTAATACAATTTATTTAAAGATGGCCCCGCCCCGTCACTGTTCTTCAGTACCCCTCAGAAAAACGTGTCCAGTTCAGTGAGCATGTAATGAATGTTGGGACTTTTGTGCCTCCATTTTATCGGTGCTGAAGTGGATTCTGAGTCAAATCCTCCTCTGCTTTAGCCAGAACGAGCGTTCGAGAGTGTTATACGGTGCTACGGTGTCTATGTTTCTCTGCAAAAGGCAATCTGCTTGCACCTTAAACTCCATGTGGCAAGGGCATGACCAATAAAAAAGAGTGGCCCTTGAACGTCACTCCCATTCCCAGAGAGCATCCAAGCACAGAAGGCAAGAACGGCTCAGAGAGGATTGGCAACTACAATGTATCGGGCAGCTGCCAAAGACCACATCGCTGGGCTAACTCTGCAGATATGCAGCGGACGCAGCAAGCTCTTGCCAAGTGAACCACAACAACTCAAGAAGCAGAATGGGACATTTTCTGTAAACAGTATAATCAAGGGCTCTGGAATAAGCCGGCGCCCATCTCAAGTATACAGAAGCTTAAGGCATGTGGAAAGGAACACACATACCTGGAAGAAAGAAAGGAGAAATGCTTATTCAGGGCAGAGTGAATGCAATTCCCAAAGCCACGGTGAACCGAGGGAGAATATACAAGTGACTATGGGAATTCTAGAAGAGATGACGTAAACTGGGCTGTGTAGGACCACGCTCGAGTTAAATGCACAGTGTATAGTTCTCACTCAATAGTTCAGGCCCTCTCAATCTCTTTTAACACCTTCATAAAATCTTACATATTTTAATTCCTATCTACACTTTGCTGAATGACACAGAAGTGACATTTCTGGTCCAGATTCTGAACCCTCCAGTTAACTGGAGTATGGCACTTCTACCTTTGCATGTAAGGTGAGGCCATACTGTGCATTTCATTCATTCAATTCATTCAACAGGTGTGCGTTGAATTCATAGTATTGGACAAGCACATTCCTAGATGTTGAGGAGATATTGCTAAACAAATCAGAAAATAAACAAGTTGATACCATAAAGGGGCTGACAGATCATTAAGAGGCAATGATATAAGGGAGCAAGACCATTTCAGATTGTGATAAGTAATATAATGAAAATGTAGCAGAGTATATCGAAGAGGGCAGTGACAGCTCGTTTAGATAGTAGGATCAGGGAGGAACGACATATATGAGCAGCTGAGTGAAGAGGACTGTGTGGACACCAAGGCCAGAAGGGCCTGAGGTGGCCCCAACCAACTCCTCTCCAGCCCCAAGTGAAAAAGAAGAACTGGCATTTCCCACAAAGGTACAAAACATAGCTAAGAGAACAGAGCCGGGCGTCTTGGGAAAAAAATACAGTAACAACAACTAAACATCTCTATAGCACAAAAGAGATTTCAAAGGAAGTCTCTAGGAGTTTTCTGTAGCTTCTCCTCCTACCAATAATATCAGGGAGGCTGCAACGATTACCCTCATTTTATAGATAAGGAAAATGAAACTCAGAGCTCTCACCTGACTTAACCCCCACGACGAGCCAATGGCAAGACAAGGTCTAGAACAGGAGTCAGCCAATGACAACCTGTGGGCTGATGCCAGTTGGCCACCTGCTTTTGCTAATAAAGTGTTAACACAGCCTACTCGTTCATTCACATATCACTGATGGTTACATTCACGCTACAATGGCAAAGCTGGATACTTACAATAGAGACTGTATGGCCTGCAAAGCCTAAATTGTTGCCTACCTGACTTAGTACAGAGAAAAAAAAATTGCCAACCGGTGATCTAAACAGATTTCCTAATTCCTGAATCCATCCATCTTCCTGTAGATGGCAGCGCTGCTTGAACCTAACTCATGTTTGTCAGTCTTGGTCCTTGGGTGGAAGACTGAGTCCTTGAGGGAGGGACCATATTTTAAGTACTGCATCCTAGGACATTCAGTGAATAGGCATTCATTGTCTTGCCTTGATTTAAACTAAAACAAAAATAAAACAATATGGGAATAAGAAATATAAATTATTTATGTTTGTAATAATCCAATATTGATTCCGTTAAATTCAGCTATTCACTCGTATTGTTTCCTACTGCATCCAAATTATGTTATCAACATGGAAAAGGGAGGGCCAATCTATATGTCTACAATAATAATGACAGATAAAAGTCTTAATCAGTGTTTCATTTCATCATGACTACTGCTTCTTAATGACACAGTAGAAAGAACACTGGAATGGGAAATTAAGGAAGGTAACTTACTTCTGTGTTCTAGAAAAAATACTTACTTGAACTCCTGAGCACCCAGTTTCTTCCCTAGGAAATTACCTCAAACCCATAAACATTCCACAAAATATTATTAATAATGAAAACCTTTATGAGTTCAGCATTAATTATTGCATTCATTCATCAATCCTTATTAGCTGCTCTTCCAGCTATCTACTGTTATACAATAAATCTCTCCAAAACTTAAGGCTTAGGACAACAGTCATGTTCTATTACCTCTCAGAATTCTGGGGCTATGAGTAAGCCCGGCTTGGTGGTTCTTGCTTCTCATGTGGTTACAACCAGACAGCGGATAGGATAGCAGTTATGCCAAAGATTCCCTCACTCACATGCCCACTGGTTGGTGCTGGCCATTGGCTGGGATTCCAGCTGTGGCTATCTGCTAGAACCCCCAGCCATGGCCTTGCTTTGTGGTCTGGGCTTCCTCACAGCATGGTGCCTGTATTCCAAGAGCAGCCATCCCCAAAGCAGAAAGTGGAAATGGCCAATTTCTTACAGCCTGGACCTGAAAGCTGGCAAAGTGTCCCTTTTCCTATAATCTATCAGAAGGACAGTCACAGAACCAAGTGCAGTGGGAAGAGTCAATAGGAGAAGCATCAAAAGATGTCAGGGTCTTGTTAAAAAAACTCTACAGTCCACTATCCAACCTCAATCGTGGACATCACTCCCAAATTTAAAATACAGTCACTCACTCCCAAGATCCCACAAGAATGTTATCACATCTTAGCATTGGGTTCAGCCTCAAGGTCCAAATCTTTTCATTTCAGTTGGTTCCTCGAGAGTGGTGCATTCGGTACAGATCCTTGGTTTCTGGATTCTATCAATCTGAAGACTTAGAAACTAAAGAGACAACTTATTTGACCCCACATCCACTCAACACACACAGTGGAGCAGTTACAGAATAACATCTACTTATACTCCTTTATTTTTTAATTTATTTTTGTCTATACTTGTAATTTTCTATTTATTTTTTTATATTAATTTTTTATTATGCTATGTTAGTCACCATACAGTACATCCCTAGTTTTTGATGTAGTGTTCCATGATTCATGACTTGTCTTACGTGCACCATGCAATACGTGCCCTCCTTAATACCCATAACCAGTCTATCCCAATCCCCCACCCCCTCCCCTCTGAAGCCCTCAGTTTGTTTCCCAGAGTCCATAGTCTCTCATGGTTCATCCCCCCTTCTGTTTACCCCCCCTTCATTCTTCCCTTTCTTCTCCTACCTATCTTCCTATTTCTTATGTTCCATAAATGAGTGAAACCATATGATAATTGTCTTTCTCTGCGTGACTTATCCTGATTAAAACACTTCAGAGTGTAGGGATAGAGGGTACACTCCTTAATTTCATAAAAACCATTTATGAAAAGCCTACAGCAAATATCATTCTCAACGGGGAAAAGATGGAAGCCTTTCCCTTAAGATCAGGAACACGACAAGGATGCCCACTCTCACCATTATTATTCAACATAGTACTAGAAGTCCTTGCAACAGCAATCAGACAACAAAAAGGGATGAAAGGTATCCAAATCGGCAAAGAAGAAGTCAAACTCTCTCTCTTCACAGGTGACATGATACTCTATATGGAAAACCCAAAAGACTCTACCCCCAAACTACTAGAAGTTATAGAGCAATTCAGTAATATGGCGGGATACAAAATCAATGCTCAGAAATCAGTTGTATTTCTATACACGAACAATGAGACTGAAGAAAGAGAAATTAGGGAATCCATTCCATTTACAATAGCACCAAAAATCATATGTTATCTCGGAATTAACTTAACCAGAGACGTAAAGGATCTATATTCTAATAACTACAAATCACTCTTGAAAGACATTGAAGAAGACACAGAAAGATGGAAAAACATTCCACGCTCATGAGTCGGAAGAATAAACATAGTTAAAATGTCTATGCTACCCAGAGCAATCTACACTTTCAATGCCGATCAATCCCGATCAAAATACCAATCACATTTTTTCAAAGAACTGAACAAACAGTACTTATGCTCCTTTAGAACAAGAAGGAAGACGAAGTGCACGAGGATGTCACTTGTCCACAGCAACTCTGAAATCCGGGAAGGCACATGCTCCTAGATTCCAGTTCCTAGATCTTACATGTGTTCCTTCTATTGGTTTCTCCAAGTCTTGGCCCAACTGAGTGTCTGCAGCCTTATGGTGAAGGACATCAGCTTCTCCGGATGTCCTGTATTGTTGAGGTGGGAAGCGGTGCCAGATGGGGGATCCAGGTTGTCCTAACTGTCCTCGATGTTACTTCCAGCTTTTTTCCTGACTGCTGTCCTTGCTAATCTTCAGTGAGTGACTCTTGGTCTACTGTCAGATGCTGAGATAAGAGTCTTCTGTAGACTTCTTCACCATCTCCCCCAGTTACCTATGGCTTATCCTTATAAGAAATCTTTTTATTTGTTTTTCATATTACTCATAGTTGACCTGCTTTCCTGATGGAAGCCAAATGAGTAAGCTAATAATCATCCTGACAACACATAATAATATGGATTATCATGTAAAGATATGGAAAAGTATAACTAGGGGACACATACAGTTTTCAGAGTGACAGTTTACCAGAGTCCTTTAATTCATAGATATTTTATCACAACACAGAAGAGCTGGTAACAACACTCAGTGTAAGAACCAACAGTATTGATTCTACTGATTTTAAAGTGACTGGTTTTGGGGGGAAAAAATCACTCCTATTGGTAGTAGCTGGTACCTTTTTAATCACATAACTTGGTTATTACTAGTCTTCCTCTATTTCTCCTGTTGATGAACTTTCCATTTAATCAGGAAAGCTTTGGAATTCATGACACCTCACAGCCCCTCCTTCTGATTTTTTTCAGCGGTCTCTAAGGAACGCTGCTATTTATTCCCAGCCATGGCAGGACCAGGATGGAGAATCTTAATAACTTCCTTGTTACCCCTGAGTTGGCTCTTTGTGGCCCTACTTGATTACTCTATTTGTAGTACATTCCCAGAACTTCAGGCACGCCCATGAACAAATGTGTATCTTTAAAAAGCATTTTCTCAAAGGGAACATCAATCATTTCTCAAGCCAAATATAGTCTTGCTGTTATGGGAAGAGTTATATCTGAAATTGCAGTCCCTGAGTTTTAGATTCCATTATGTCACAACTAAACTGCTGGACTCTGAGCATCTCATATAATTTCCATGAACCTCAATTTCCACAACTGTAAAATAAGTATGATTGTCCCCCTTTATCTTTGGGGGATATATTCCAAGACCCCCAGTGGACACCTGAAACCACAGATACATATGCATATATATACATATATAGTGGTTTTTTCCTATATATGAATACCTATGATAAAGTTTAATTTATAAGCTAGGCACAGTAAGAGATTAACAACAATAATGAATAATAAAATAGAACAATTATAACAAAATAGTGTAATAAAATTTATATGAATGTGTTCTCTCTCTCTCAAAATACCTTATTGTACTATACTCATTCTTCTTATAATTATGATGTGAGATGATAAGATACTCATTAGTGAGATGAAGGGAGGTGAAAGATGTAGGCATGGTGACTTAGCATTAGGCTACTATTGACCTTCTGAAGGTACATCAGAAGAAGCATCATCTGCTTCCAGACTGCCGTTGGCCACAGATAAGTGAAATGACGAGAAGCAAATTTACAAATAAAGGGGGACTATTGTAATGTCATCTTTAAGATGTGTTGTTAGGACTGTCGGTGGTTTTGGTTGAATGATAAATACACTTCATCATTTTGTTCATGCCAGCCTGTGTTTCCACCCATTAATATCATGAAATAGGAAGATTTAACAGTCTAGAGATCAAGAATTTCATCCTATACTCTCAGATTTTATTTTTTTTGCAGTGCTGTTGAAGATTAGAAAGAATGTATAACACAGCTCAAATAGTGTGTGGTACATGACAGGTGCTTCTCATCAAAGATGCAATAGATTCAACGTAAGTAGGGGATGCCATTATACTTGTAGAGATAGTCAGTCCAGGGGGTCCAGGGATACTAACATCCTGCCTTAATCAGCTCCTGCAGGCCATCAGGGAAAATAAGAAGGCAAAAAAGATGCAGGGTAACACTTTACTAAGAGCTGGGTCTTTGTCTCAAGAAACGGGTAGATTTGAGTGAGCTCAGATTCAAGGAGACTACATTTTGTCCAGTTTTCAGACTAGAGTAACTTCCTCCCCCTAAGCTCAAACTTGTGTCTTTGAACTCACCATTCACACTGCAGTAAAAAGTTTCACTGACCAGAGATGTGGAAAAATGAATCGAGAGAGGGAGACAGCATGAGAGAGTGTATTTGTGGCAGTGTTTAGATCCAGCCTGGTCTATGCCCCCCCATAATGCAAGCAGAAGCCCGAGGCCAGCACTCACTCAGAACAGAGAATGTCTATACAGAAAGGAATACCCAACATGGCTGAAACCTTTGTACCCTTACTTTTCTGTCCACGTGGAAACAAAATTTCAAAGAAACACCATGTATTGCAACTTATACCTACTTTAAAGCTTAGGAAAACAAAGCTAATTCAGGGGTTTTAATTTTAAGAAATTTTAAGAAATCTCCCCTTACCGAGGCCAAAAATTTGTGCATTTACCCATGACTTATCAATGATATCTCATGACTATCTATATTGGGGCAAATTTTATTCATTCATTCATTCATTCATTCATTCATTCATTTTTGGTGAAGCTGACTAAGGCACTGTGGTTGATCTCAGTTCTGACATTAAGTGGCCATGTGACCTTGAACATTGCTTCCCTCTGGTACTCAGTTTCCACATCCTTAAACAGAAGAGGTGGACCGGATAAGTTCTTAAGCCCTTCAGAGCTCTAACATACCAGTAGATAACTAGGTTATCTAGTTGTTTGTTTTTTTAATTACTTAAGGAAAAATTAAAAATGCAAAACTTTATTCTTCGGGAAATAATTTTGCATCCCACTTTAGAGTTAAAAAATCTCTGCCGCCTGAATTTATTTTAACAAACACAAAATCTTCGTGATTTAGCTAAAGCTAAAAATAGAGTCTCTTTGCGAAAAAAAAGAGTCACGTTGTTTATAAATAGCACGCCTTCGACTCTGGGGCTTGTTTGGTCAGAAAGAGCAGCTTAAACTAAAAATGCAGAGTCAAAATAAGCCTATTTAACTGTTTTGGCAAGAGTCCAGCTGCACGATTTAGCTCTTGAGTCAGCTAAGAGAATGGTACAAAGACAAAGAATTGAGAGGCACTTGCTGTGCTGTGAACAGGATGATGTCTCGCTTTAATAACCACCCATTTTACAGAAGAGGAGATGGAGACTGAGAGGAGTCAGCTGTCCAGCCCACAGTCACACAGAGAGGGCAGTGGCTGGGCGAGACTCGACTTAACTCTTTCTTTCTACTTCATTGTCCCCACCTGCAGCCATACTGGGACAGTCACGAAACTTTCTGCTTCTCCAACCACTTCCATTGTACTCAGTTGATCCTAGGCACACAAGTGGGACTATGAGGAGTAAGCACACAAGCTTGCCCTCCTGATTAATGGATCGATTAACTAAATCACGGGTTAAACAGGGACTACACACGGGGTCCTATGAAACGAACGTTAGGAGAAACAGGACACCCTTGGTTTCAGGACACCCATGCTCCTAAGACGGGATCACACCCAGCTAAATGTCACAAAGGAGTCGTGGCCCAAGAAATACACAACATTCATTTCATAAATATTCACCACTTAAGGGTACTTACGTGTGGGTAGTGGTATTTTATAAGAATTTTAGTTTCTTTTTTGCTTTTCTAAACATGTAACGCTTTTACAAATGATAGGAAATATACGATGTCAGTTTTCCAAGGACCAAGTCATTCAAGCTCCAGACCATAAAGGCATGCCTTATTTGTTTGTTTAATATACTTATTTTGGTGAATTATTTGATAGGTTTTTTAATAGACTTTATTTTCTTTGGGCAGATTTACATTTACAGAACAAATAAACAGAAAGTACAGGGAGTTCTTATCTACCCCTTGCCATTGCTACCCTCAGTATTTCCTATCATTAACATTCTGCAACAGTGTGGTGCATGTGTTATAATTGATGGGATGATATGGAAATATCACTATTAACTAAAGTGCATCATTTAGAGTAGAGTTCACTCTGTGATGCACGTTCTATGGGTTTTGATAACTACATTATAACATATAGCTATGCTTTCAGTGTCCTATGGAATAGTTTCACTGCCCTAAGAATTCCCTACGTTCCACTTATTTATCCCTCCCACCTTTCTTTCGACCCCTGGCAAACACTACGTTTTTTAATCATTATAGTTTTTGCCTTCTCCAGAACATCATATAGTGGGAATCATAGTATGGAGCCTAATGCAGATTGGCTTCTTTCATTTAGCAATAAGCAGGTAAGGTTTGTGTCTTTTTGTGGCCTGATAGGTCATTTCTTTTTATCTTGATTAATAACCCATGGTCTGGAGGTACCACACTTTGTACATTCACCTATTGGAAGGCATCTTGGTTGCGTCCAACTTGTGACAGTTATGACTTAGGCTGCTATAAACACTTGTGTGCAGGTTTTGGTGCCCACATAAGTTTTCAGTTAATTTTGGGAAGTATCATGCAGCATAAGTACTGAATTGTATGGTAAAAGTATGCTTACTGTATGATAAGTTTCGTAAGAAACCTCCAAACTGTCTTCCACAGCAGCTGTGCCATTTTGTATTCCCACGGACAACGCATGAGAGCTCCTTTCGCACCACATCCTTGCCCACCTTTGGTGTTGCCAACGTTTGGATTTTAGCCATTCTATTAGGTGCGTAGTGGTATGTCATTGTTATTTTAATTAGAAATTCCCTGAGGACATAGGATGTAGGACATATTTTTATATGCTTATTTGCCATCTATATGTCTTCTTCAGTGAGGTGTCCAGATCTTTAGGCTATTTTTATTTGGGTTGCCTGGTTTTTATTTGCTATTGAGTTTTGGGAGTTCTCTGTATGGATGTGATTCTTTGTTTAGATAGTACTCCTTTATGAAATATGTATTTCAAAGGCTTGTTTCAAATTCCTAGCTTGTCTTTTCATTCTCTTAACAGTGTCTTTGGCAGAATAGAATTTTTTAATTTTAATGAAGTCCAACTCATATTTTTTTTCTTTCATAAATCATGCTTTTGATATGGTATCTAAAATAACATCTCCAAACCTAAGGTCACCTACATTTTCTCCTATCTTATCTTCCGGAAATTTTATAGTTTGACCTGTTAAATTTAGGTCTATGACACATTTCTTTTTTTGTGAATAATGCAAACTCTGTGTCTAGATTCTTTCCCTTTCTTCTTCTATTTCTTCTTCTTCTTCTTCTTCTTCTTCTTCTTCTTCTTCTTCTTTTTAAAACATAGATGTCTAGTTGTTCTCACACCCTTTCTCTATGGAATTTCCTTTGCTCTTTTGTCAATGGTCAGTGGACTATACTTGTCTGAGTCTATTTTGGGCTCTCTATCCTGTTTCACTGATCTGTCCATTTTTTGCTAATATCACACCGTTTTGATCACTGTCATTTTATAGAGGTCTTGAAGCTGGGTAGTGTGTCTTCTGACTTTGTTTTTCTCCTTCAATACTGTGTGGCTCTTCTGGATCTTTTGTCTCTCCGTATAAACTTTAGAATCAGTTTGCTGTTATCCACAAAGTAAATTACTGGTATTTTTGTTGGGAATGTGTTGAATCTATAGATCAAGTTGGGAAAACCAAACGTCTTAACAATATTGAGTGTTCCTATCCATGTACATGGACTATCTCACCATTTATTTAGATCTTCCTTGACATGATTCATTTTCAGACCTGAGAATGAATGTTGTTTCTATAGATTGCATTTTCTGTTTGCAGTACATGTACACATATACATGATTCTTGTTGTAATTAGTGAAAAACAAAAGTAGAGACCCAACAAGGTAACCAGTGCTACTAACAGAGAGGTATGTAAAAAGCCACACGGGTGCAATGTCAAACAAGATTAATTCTGTGAGGAGTTAATGGGGGGAACACTAGCTTCACCAAGATGATGATGGATGAGAAGCTCATCAACTAGAGAAGTAATGGAGGAACTTTCTAGACCAGGTGTGTGTGTGTGTGTGTGTGTGTGTGTTCAGGATAAGAGCTGAAAATAAATAAATTCAAGGCATTCATACAATTCAAAGGCATTCTGGAGACATGAAAATACTTGGGGGCAACGGTTATAGGACAGATTACACACTTTTGTTAACAGGATTTGGATAATCAAAAGAGAGGAAAGTTTCCAGCAATGGGAACACAGGGTACATGGGCAGAGTTAATGATGTCAGATTTGTTTAAGTACTGATAAGAAGATCAATTTGCTATTGTCTAGGAGGACAATGGTAGGTAAGGTAAAAAAGTCTGAGAGAACACCTGCTGCTTTTGCAAGTAGTAGCTGTATTCCTGGCACATTTTTGCATCGTTGTCCTTCCAAAAATACCTCAAGAGAGTAAATCCTCAGAGAATTCAATGATTTATGTATTCATCCAATAATTATGTGAACTACATTATACCCGGCATACTACTGGGACATACAGGTATGGACCAGACAGAAGAAGGCCCTCCCCCAAAGCACATTGTTCTGCTCCCTTTGACAGCCATCTGCCTCCAAGCCTGCGTACTGTAAATGTTTGTGTCCTATTATTGGTCTCAATGAGAAGTTCAGATTTCCTTCTCTCGTTTACTGACCTAAACATTTCTTTAGAACATCCCCCATCCCCATTCACGCCTTCGCTGCTCAGGTTTTAATTCAATTTTCTGATTCAAGAACTTCTGAAACATTGCTTTCCATCCTTAGCACCATGAAATGCCAAGCACTGAGGCTCCTGTCCTCCCACCAGAGTGGGGAATTTGAGTGAGGATATGACATCTGTGTCATACAAATGCCACTGATGTATTTACCTTTGGTTTTCTGCTGGTGTTGAAGGTTAAAAATACTTCCTTTTTAAGAGAGGGTGGGATATGTTGTCATGAGAGGAGTGGGGTTTTTCTGTAATTGATCACCTGGGAGAAAGGACTGTTTTTCCAACTGGAAATGGGAACTCCTGGAAAACCTGAGGCTGTGTCTGGAGCAGATACTTTACAACCTTCACCATCACACAGAAGGAATAATCACATAAAGATATAACTACTGTTAGCCTTTGCTAAGGCTCAAGGACATTAAGTGCTTGCCCCAGGGTTACAGCGTTCTTTATTTGGCAGCACTGGGTTTCAAACGTAGTTCTATCCTCTATGGTGTCAAGCTTTTTGTCTATTTTTCTTTCCAAACTGCCTCCCAAAAGTGGCAGGACATCTAGAAGAGTGATTTTAGTTGAGTTTATTACACAACGATTATAAGAGATTTTATTGGTATCCTGCCCACCTCTCCCTGGCTCTCATCATTGTAGTACCTGCCAACAGTATCCTGCTGCAGACATCTAGGACTCTCTACCTGTGGCTTTTTATGGACTTCCACTGTAGGCCGGCAGTACTGAGAGGTATGTACCTGGCAGTGTCTCTCCACCATTGACAAATGGCAACTGAAGGATGAGAAGTCCAACCTCCTCTACACTGGGCAGGATGACTCAGGGGTATGTTCTACACTGGGTCCTAAAGTTTTCTGGCAAGGCTGAGCTCAGCTTGTCCACAGGATAATCTGCTGGAGAACATACCTTTTATTTACTTCCTTCCCTGCTTGTCTAACCTCCCCCTTTCCCTACCAGTGGTTCCTGGGATCATGTCCCAACTCCCCAAATAAAACCTTTTACTCAAAGTCTAATCTCTGGAACCACTTCTGGGTGAACCTAATTTAAAACCATGAGAGACTCTTAACTCTAGGAAACAAACTAAGGGTCGCTGAAAGGGAGGTTGGGGAGTGGGATAATTGGGTGATGGGCATTAAGGACGGCACGTGATGTGATGAGCACTGGGTGTTACACACAACTGATAAATTATTGAACATCTGAAACTAATGATGTACTATATGTTGACTAATTGAATTTAAATGAAAAAAACACACCTTTTACTTTAGAAATAACGAATACAGAAGAAGAGGTGGCATGAAAGGTATTTGAAATTACAGGGGTATCTGTCTTTAGAGGTGAGCTTCTCATACTGTCCCGTGCTTTTATTTCTCATTACCTTTTCTTGGGATAAGTGTACTTCTGACAACAGTAAGGTTTGTCTCATTTGTATCAAAGGAAATAAAATATTTAAAAAAATGTTTGAGGCGGTGTTAAGATCAGGAATTAAAGCTAAAAGCTAAAGGTGTGCTTCCAAGCCATGACCCTGTGTCACACTGGGCTGACAGAACAGATCCACCAAGGAAAGAACCAGGTGGCAGGACCATAGGGATGCTGGACTCATCACTGTGCCCTTATCGTGCTTTGGTTCAAAGCTAGGATCATCTGGCAGAGATCCAGGAATGTGCTTCTCAATATATCTTTACAGATGATGTTATCATGAGAAACTATCATCCCTTAGAATTCGTCCCATAGATTCTATTATCCACAATTACGCATTTTCAATAGTTATTCTATTCGTGTGTCTTTGAGGGAAGTATTTATTGGAGGGTAAGAGGCCACTAATCAATCACTCATAATAAATCACCTACAATCTTAACCTAGACAGCTAGTGATACATAGAAATTCAGGTTGGCAATGGGTCTGAAAAATCTGTCTATAAATAACAAGACTCTTGTGTCCCAGTTGGGGTTAAAGGTGGGGACTTAACTTTCAAGGACAACATTTTTTTTTTAAGATTTTGTGTATTCATTTGAGAGAGACAGAGACAGAGAGAGCACAAGTAGGGAGAGAAGCAGAGGGAGAGGGAGAAGCACACTCCCCACTGAGCTGGCAGCCAGAAGAGGGGCTCCATCCCAGGACCTGGAGAGCATGACCAGAGCCAAAGGAAGACACTTAACCATCTGAGCTACCCAGGTGCCCTTGCAGGACAGCAACTTGAAAAGAAGTCCCTGAACCTAGTCAGCCTAATGGAGGGGAGTGGTGACAATATTAGGACTTGCCCCCACGAGAGAGTGAGAGAAGCAGCATAAGTACTTCTCATGTCACACAGAATTAATTCAGTACTTGTGGAATAAGGGGGCCAGGACAGAGAGAGAATCTGTGGGGTGATCAATAAATAGCAGTGGTGTGAGCCGACGTGAGTCGGGCAATACAGAGGCACTCGTGTTAATTGTCTCTGATAATTCTCAGCATTTATTCTAGAAGGCAATCTGATTAAAGCCATAGAATATGGGTGTCAAACCTTCTCAGGAAGGAATTTGAATTCTGACTTTGAGCCACCAGAAGATATTTCTTAATCTCTCTGCACCTGAATTTCCTAGGCTATAAAATGGGGATCTGAGTAGGTGACATATCTGTTACAGGAATTAAAATTAGATATTGGACAACTTGATTAAAAAATGGACCAAGACCAGAACAGAACTTCACCAAAGGGAAAAAAATATGTGTGTGTGCTTATAAACATCCTATATAGTATAGTATATAAGCATATAAAAAGATGTCCCCCATTCTCTATCATCAGAGAAATACTAATTAAAACACGGCTACATATCTACTAGAATGGCCCAAATCCGGAGCACTGACAACACCAAATGCTGAGGAGGCCACGGAGGAGCAAGAACTCTCAAACACTGCCGGCGAGAATGCAAAATGGTACAGCCATTTTGGAAGATATTTTGGCAGTTTCCTGCAAAACTAGGCAATATCTCAGTTTTATAGGAAGCTGCCAAACCATCGCGTTCCTTGGCATGTACTCAAAGGAGATCTAAACTTATGTTACACGATAACCTGCACACGGATGTTTATAGAACTTTATTCACAATCACCAAAACTTGGAAACAACCAAGATGCCCTTCAGTAGGTGAACGGATAAACTGTGCTACACCCAGGCAGTGGAATGTTATTCAGAAAGAAAAAGAAATGAGCTTTCAAGTCATGAAAAGACTGGAGGAAGCTTAAGTGCATATTACCAAGCAAAAGAAGCCAATCTGAGAACTCTGCATACTGTATGATTCCAATTCTATGACAGTTTGGAACAGGCAAAACTATGGAGACAGAAAAAGATCACTGGTTGCCAGCAGTGGGAGTGGAGAGAAGAATAAACGAGCACAGAGGATTTGTAAGGCAGGGAAAATGGTCTCCACGATGTTATAATGATGGATACACGTCATTAGGCATTTGTCACAAAACCCCTGGAACGTGCACCGCCAAGAGTGGACCCCGATTGAAACTAGGGGTGCTAAGTGATTAAGATGGGTCAGTGTCCTTTCCTCCCTGGTGATGAATGCACCACGCTGGTGAGAGTTGTTGATAAAGGGGGAGGCTCTGCACGTGCAGAGGCAGAGGGTGGATGGGAAATCACTACACCTTCCTCTCAATTCTAAAAAAATAAAGTAAAACAAATTCAATAAAAATGAGATGTGTATTGAATTCGTGGAAAATTGTAGACCATAAATAACGCTTACCTCCTCATCATACACAATAACCATTCTAGTAGAAGAAAATAAAATATTTTTTAATAAGTTGATTAAAAGACTCAATTTTCTGGCTTCCACACAGAATATCCTAAGTCAATGCTTTGAAAAAGCCTGGAATGTGAAGGCAGTCATTGTTTCGCTCAGAATTTATTAATGCATACAGTTAACTACGTTAGACGAAACATTCTGCTCCCATACTGCTCATCGTTGTAGACAGGGTTTTTTCTGGCATAAAGGCAGAAAGCTGGGGTCAGAGAAATAGATCTCATTCAAAAAAAAAATTGAATAATTTGATGAAGTACATTTTGGCAATGGGTAGGAACAGGGACCGGGATTTGCCCATAGTGCCACAGATTTATAAGAAGGAAGTTTCAAGAGGAAGAAACCTGCAGTTTGCAGATGGAGGTGGTGGGGATGCTTGAGGAAGTGCATGATGTCCTGCAGGAACGCCTCAGTGCTGGGGGAAGGGAGCATCTCATGCCTCTGCAGACTTGGCCCAGCACTTCCTGCATGGTTCTCAAATGAAGGCATCAATGACATTCTTTTTCCCCAGCCACTTCTTTTGAGGCTTGTGTCAACACCAGGTAGTTGGTAAAATTCCTCATTATGTTCCCTAATTTCAATAAGAATGAAACCAGTTCAATTCCTTAGAGCATCGGAATTCATTGCATTCTGGGAGAAATTAGAAGTCAATCTCTCTATAGTTATTGCTCTGAAAATGAAGCATGCAGCTAGAAGCACTTTTTTTTTTTTTGGCAGAAAATAATTTTATGAATACAACTCACAGCCTAAATTACTGAAAGAATGAGGATCTATAATGAGTTTTCCAATGCAATTGTTGTTACTGAGAATATAGGTTCCCCCCCTCAAAAAAAAAGTAATTACAAAAATAATTGTATTGAGAAATGAAGTTGCCTATTGCAGGGAAGGTGGTTCCTTTTCAATGAATGCCAATCACTAGATCTGCTCTTTTGCTCAAAAGAGTCAAAAAAGAAAAAAAGAAAAGAAAAAAGTAAAAAAAAAAACAAAAAAACAAACAAAAAAACAAAAACCCCAAAAACAGAAAAACCCCAAAACTGTTCTATAGTACTGTGCCTGGTTCCTGTAGGAAAAGACCTTCAGGAAGGCTCTCAATTGAAGTTCATTGAAAGTTTAATTGAAGTTATTACATGACTGCTTTTGGCAAAAGAAAGACTGAGTAGTAGTGAATACAGGCAATTTTTTTTTTCTCTGTTTCCAGTTTTACCATGTTTGCTCCCAGACTCTTCATAAAAGAGTATAGAGATGCTACTTTGATAATAAGGGTAGATTTTTGTATGATGCTTGCTTTAGTGAAGGGGAAACAGAATATTAACTTGCCTACGTTATTTAGCTTCATAAAAGTCTACATGTATGTGTATATGTATTTTCTGTGCATACGTGTGTCGGCTTCTATGGGGCATGGCACGTTCCATATGTTTCAAACTGAGGCAAAGATGTCATCTTCACACTGACATTGATAGAAGAAAGCTAAACTTTTCTTCTTCCACAGATCATTCTTTTGGCCAGGAAATCTGTTTCAACTTTGATTCCTGAACTGCCAGAGCATATTTCACTATCATGGCACGCTACACATTTACAGTTCCAGAGCTCCTGAACATCTATTTGTGTATGAATAATGCAACGTACCTTTGGAGAAATGCTCATGAATGGTTAATAAACAAGAAAATACCAGCGTTGAGTAAATCTGAAGGATGGGAAGGGGGACCATCTGTGCACTCAAAGGCTGGCATCCCAGTGATAAATCAGATACTTGTGTAACGAAAGGGGTCCGGTCCATCCGTGAGGCTATCCCCTCTGCTCACACTCCCGGGTCTGTGGGGTAAGAAGAAGGCATATGACTAAAAATGAACACTCGTATATTTTCTTTAAAGCGGAACTAGGAATTTATTATGGAGATAATTTGAAAGGAAGTACTTTAGTCCAAGGACTGAAAACTAGGTGTTTAATTTCTTTGAGAAAGTCACTTTATAAAAAAATTCCCATTAATCCCAAAGTCAACTTCTGCTTGGCGGGCTGTATGTGTCCAAAAGTTGAATTTGGAGTTAAAAATCAGGGACGTGTGCCTTTTTTCTTCTTTCCCCCCCCCTCCTCTTCTCCTCCAATTACAAAGTGGCTAAACTAATTATAAGCCCAGGTCTCTATAGTTTTCCACTGAGCCACACTGACTCTTGGGATTATAAATGTCTTACTACTGACTTTACAAAGCTTCCCCACATACATGATCTAATTTTATATTGACAGTAACGTTTTGAAGTGCATGTCAACAGCATTATTTTACAGATTAAATATGTGAAGCTCAGATAGGTTTGCTTAGCCATTGATTGGTAAAGCTGAATTTGAAACGAGTAGCTCTGGTTTTAATTCAATTATATAACTTCCCAGATGTGGTTTTCTTGTGAGTATTTGGCATAACAAGGATGAAACATATTATGTATAAATTTCCTGGCGTCTAGAAGATACAGAATAGATATTTTTTTCGTTTCCTGGATTGTTTGGTTTTTGTCTTCTTGCAACAAATCAGCATGGAGTTCTGGTTAATAAAAAGTTACACATGCATTCCAGAATAATCTAGAAAATATCCTAATGAAGACCATAGCCCCTGTTAAATAAGTGATGGGGATTAAGGAGTGCACTTGTCATGATGAGCACTGGGTGATGTATGGAAGTGTTGAATTACTATATTGTACACCTGAAACTAATATAACACTATATGTTAACGAACTGAAATTAAAATTAAAACTTAAAATAAAAAAAGAAAAGAAAAGGCAATGGAAAAATATCTATAAACCCTCTTTAGGGGCTGTTACTTTAACTGTTTTGTCAGAGCACTGGAGAAAGTAGTAATCCCAACTCCAAGCCAGTGCCCACATAACTTGAGTAAAAGTCAGTAAAGCCACAGAATCAAGTGAGACAGCCAGCAGATTGACCATGATCCCAGCTTTGAGATGCAGCCAGGGATGGGATCAAGAAGTGTGGACATTTGAGGTGGCACAGAAACAATTGTTTTTTGGGTAATGAGGGAGACAGCTCCCATCAGCACTAAGCCCTGGGAGCATTCTTTTTGTAGCTGAAACCACAGGGATGTTTCTTCTGTAACACCCCCACAGGAGACATTTTGAAGAAAGCGATCTCCAAATTTTTGTAGAACGCATGTTCACATGGAACGATTGCCACAGCTTTATTATTTCCAGAATGTGTGAAATAGTGAATAAAACAAAAATAGCAAATCATAATTGTGATAGATTGCAAAACTGGCCACAAAATCCCCCTGTGCCTGAATGTTCTCTGCTTTGCTTTGTGACGGGTAGAATGTGTTTCTCCATCCCTCGAAATTGAGTTGGCCATGTGACTTGCTTTGGTCAAAGGGGCATAAGCAAAATGCCTCGGGCAGAAGCTTAAAAGCACTAGTGCTTTGGGACTTGCCCACTTGCTGTTCTTGGAATCCCAAAATTGCCATAGGAAAGAGCCCAAGCTACCCTTCTGGAGCAGGAGGAACCGTATGGAGGAGAACCAAGGCATTCCTGCTGCCAGCCAACCAGCTGCCAGAAATACCAGTGAGACCATCTTAGCTCCAGACAGCAGCTTGTGTCACAGCTAACCACCGATGCATTAGAGAGTCCAGCAGAAATCAGACCAGAAGAAATGTCTCTTCAGCCCACAGTATCATAAGATCAATGAAATGTGGTTTTTCACCTCTAGTTTGGGGTCGTTGGTATGCATCATCGGCTGACACACGCGGAAAGTACAGTCCTTGAGGACCGAGCCAGCAAAGCAAAACTTCCTAGTCCTTTACAAAAAATATCTAGGAGACATTTCGGGCAGAATGACTGAGAAAATAGTGCATTTGAATAGAATACTCAGTAGCAACTGGGTTCTGTGGATCTACTCCTATCGTGGGGCAATGTTGTGTAAAGTGCCAGAAAGCACTGAAATCAAACCCACGCTCGTAGTATGGATGGACTTTCTAACTTTTCTGAGTTTCACTTTTCTTGTCAATGACATGGAATTAAAAACCTTTTATCTTATGATGTCAATTACTCAGTACATCATCTGCCATATTGTAGGTGTGTCATAAAATGATAGCCGTCTTAGTCTTGGTGATTATAATAATAATACAGGTAGGAATCCTGCACCCACATCCAGAGTGCCCTCCCATGAGGTGTTTGGATCGAAGGTCACCTTAGGACACATGCTGCACATTTGATTATCTTCTCAGATAGAGTTTAATAAGGATCAGACTGGAACAGCATGGGGTCATGGAGCAGGAAATTGGGAATCATGAAGAAACAAAGCAAGGAAACAAGACTGATGATTAATGAATGTGAGGGGCTTATGATTAACACCGGCAATGCAGTAAAACAATGTTTTTTTGCAATGTGGAAAGTTTCCTCTATGTAGCTGTATAGATTGATCTAGGAACAGAGACACTGAAATCTGTTTATTCTAATATGCTTGTTTACATATTTTCAAAGGACTCCCTTGTTTTCCATTAAATTTTTCCACTAAGATTTCACACATTTGGGGATTAATTTAATATACTGAATATTCATCAGCTAAAGAAAGGAACCACAGTCACGAATGGATAGATCCTAAAAATGTATCTTAATGAAAAAGCATTCTTTAAAAGTTACATAAGCAAGGGTGCACCTGGGTGACTCGGTTGAGATTCTGACTCTTGATTTTAGCTCAGGTCAGGATTTTAAGGTCCTGAGATCGAGCCCCACATTAGGCTCCATGCTCAGCACGGAGTCTGCTTGAGATTCTCTCCCTCTCCCTCTGCCGCACTGCAGGCACTCTCTTTCTCTCTCAAATAAATAAGTAAATCTTTTTTAAAAAAGTTACATAGAAAGTAAGTAAGTAAACCGTGTACTTTCTACCACACAGTTTACAAAAATAGTCATGGGACATTTGTTTCTAACAAAATGATGATCTACAGATCTTTTAAAAGAAACAAAAGGTACAGGTTCTCGCTAAAAAACAAAAAGTTATGGGAAAAGCATTTTTTAAATCTATTTAAATGAGTAATCAAGGTTTCCAGAAAATACTAGAAATTCTCTTGTAACTGAACCAACATGAGTTCTCTCCTTGGTGAGTCAAAGACACACCAGTTAGGGTTGTCACACAAAGGAAAACTTATTTGCAGCAAATAAGGAGATCACAGTGAAAGACTTGAAAGGTGTGACTCCCCAAGTAAGGGTGCATGGGTTCTTTTTGTTTAGAGTGAATATTTTGACAGGGAAGCCCTATGATTGCATGTAGAGATGGACATAAGGCTGTGCATGTGCCGTAAGGAAATGTGTCAATACACGCATTAAATGTTACATGAATGAGGCTTGCGCTCCTCCTTGGGTAGAGCTTTTAGTATTATCATGAAGTAAAGGTCCTTGTTGATCATTCTAGAAGTCACTCCATGGTCTATCTGCTCAGGCACAAGGCAGGGGTTTAGCTTAAACTGGTCTCAGTGGTCTGGACCACCGGAGCCTTTCCTCTGGGTGGTTGTTATAGCTGGAGGAGTGGTTTCAGTTTCCCTAATGGGATGGTAAACCCATAGTGTCCTTTATCTGAGTTAAGAGATAAACTGGAAAATAGAGCTTAAGGAACATCTGGGACAAAGTTCAGTGGGTACAAGCAAGTGAGCAATAAAGGTCAGGTCTTGGGGTCTAGCTGGTGACACTCTGTGTTCAAAGTAGAGTAGGATCTCGAATCCCGAGGGATGAATTGTCAGGAAAACTGGTAGCTGCCCCAGGGTTGTCCAATCCCTGGTAATTGTGAGCCTCCTATTGAATACGATGCCTGCAGGTGACAGAGGGAAGACTTTTTGCTTGCCATAAGTGAGCAGCAGGACCCAGGACTTTGGGGGGGGGGCACAACCTCAGTGAACATACAGAGAAGAAAAAAATTCAACCCCAGTGTCAATATGACTTGCCCTGGCAGCTGTGAGCAGAAGGAAACGGAAAAAAATTCTTCCCAGCCCTCGTGAAGGAAAACTTTTCTAACTTCTGAAGAAAATATCATTATGATTATGCCAGTAAGACCTCATAAGTAAGGACTGGATTTAATGTTTCTGAACATGAAACAGTAAGAAAAAGACTGAGAAATTACATAAATTATAAAAACTTAACTTTGTTTACTTTATTAAAACAAACCATTCACAAAAATAGTAGAGAAAAAAAAAAACTTGGAACAGTTATTCACCACACATACAACCCTTATAAAGAATTCCTGGAATCAGTGAGAAAAACAAAACAAGTTACTTAATAGAAAAAAGGCCAAAATCATGAAAAGCTATTTTGCTAAAACATGAACACATCAGCCAAAAAAAAAAAAAGAACAAAGATGATCAACCTCATTAGCAATGTGAGAAAAACTGCTAAAAATTATAACGAGATACAACTGGAAGGTTTGGTAGAGATGGGAAGCCATGCAAATCCCCAGACACGAATGGTACGAGCATGAACTGGTACACTTGATTTGGACAGTGATTAAGCAGTATGTGTGAAAGTATAAGGTGCGAGTGTACAATGAACCAGCAATTTTGTTCCTAGATAAGCTTTGCTTGGTGTGTCAGAAGAGATATGCAAGGGATTACCCCCATCTATATTGCTTATAATAAACTCAAATATCTATTAATATGAAAATAGAGCAAAAGTGGTAGGACAGGAAAGGGAACACTGTATAGCAGGAAAAAGGATTCGTTACATCTCTATACCTCAACATAGACATGGGGAGTGAAAAAGGCAAGCTATAGAGTCAAATTCAGGACGGTATTTAAATAACACTTAAAACAATGTAAAACTCAGTGAAACATTGCTGCCAACATGGTAGAGAATGACAGCTCACATTAAGCCTAGGGGTTCTGCCTTCCTGGGAAGGAAAATTTTATTTCTTAATCAATATATCTTTGATATACTTATAATATTATCCTTCATAAAGATTCCATATTTATGAAATATTGGAACACCAATGTTTTTAACATGACCTTGAAAGGTACACACCAGTTGTACCAGATTCATAGTAGTCATTCCCCCTGGGGAGGGGGAAAGAGACTGTGTTTGCAGGGAACAGGGAAAGCATTTTTCAATGTCCTGTAAATGTAAAGCCTTGGTGTTCAACCCTGCCTCCGCCCATCCACACACCTTCTCTAGGTGGTTTTGCCTACATCAGGGCCTTAAGTGCCATCTCTATAATGGTGGGTTCCAAGCTATAGCCCCCACCTAGTGCATCCCTGGATTTCCAGCCTTCGTATCTGACTGCTTGTTTATTCAGTTTCCCCTTGGATGTCTTTCTTTCTTTCTTTCTTTCTTTCTTTCTTTCTTTCTTCCTTCCTTCCTTCCTTCCTTCCTTCCTTCCTTCCTTCCTTTCCAATTTTATTTTTAAGTAATCTCTACACCCGACATGAGGCTTGGACTCACAACCCCAAGATCAGATCAAGAGTCTCATGCTCCCCCAACTGAGCCAGCCAGGTCCCCCTCCCCTTGGATTTCTAATGATCATAGCAATTTAAACATACCTAGAGGAGAACACATGACTTGTTTCCCCACAAAGAGCTCAATACCTGTCTTCCCCATTTTGTGGCAGGCACTGCCATCTGGTCTGTTGCCATTTGCATATCCAGGAGTTATATATATATTTTCTAGTTTGTTCCCTTCTCTGTGCTCTTACCTGGCCCATTCCATCAGCAGTCCTACTAACACTAATCCCAAAGCATACCCCAAATCCATCCAGTTCTCAGTCTCCACTCTTACCACTGTCAATAAACCAAGTCACTACCATCTCTCACCTGGACAAGTGCAATAGCCCCCTGTTCATCTCCCTGCCTCCAATATTGCCCACTCGCAGGCCATTCTTCTGAAGGGAACCCAAAGGACTATTTTAAAGGTAAACCGTATGATATCACTTCATGATGAAAACTGCAATGACATTGAACTGTGGTAGAACATGTCACCTCCAAGTATTGAGACACTTGGACATCAGGCTCATTTTGAGCTAAAGGCACTTGAATAATGACAGGTATTAAAAGGATGCTCTGATACCACCCATCTTCCTCCTAAAAGCAAGAGATAAACCCCCATATGAAAGAGGTCTTCCTGATACCAGGGGGAAAGTAACATTTTTATCACCGAGAACCAGCAGCTGAGAGAAATCTGTGCAAACTAGCATTCCTAGCCACTTCTCCACCCACTAGCTACCATCGCCTAAGTGACTTCACCTTGTCACATTTTCTCAGTTTATTAGTCTTTGTCCAGTTTGGTATATAAACATTCAGCTTGAAGTGCTTCTTTGAGCCTTTGTGCCCTTATAGGGGCTCCCATGCCATCCAAAACTTACATTACCCAAATTTGAATGTTTCTCTCCTGTTAATCTCTTTTATGTCAACATGATTCTCAAGCCCAGCCAAAAACCCTACGAGTGTATGGGTCAAATTGAGCCTCCCCTACAGGATCACATTGCCCTTAGAAAAATACCCAAATCTGGCTTATCAAGCTCTGTAGGATCTGGCCCACTTCTCCACGCATCTCAACCCCATGGATGTTCTCTCTGTCCTTGACACTAAAGCATACTTCCCCCTCAATCTGTAAGTACTAGACTTCTTTCTCCTGAGATCCATGATTGCCCCATCCTGTCCTTTCTTCCAGAGCCTGTGTCAGCTCTGAGGTCTGCCTGAGCAGCCATAGGAGTTAGCCACCCAAACCTTGGAGAATCACTATGCTTGGATTCTCCCAGCGCACTTACCACTGTTACACCAATTTGTGCAAATACTATTGTCTCTCTCTCTCCTTCCAGAAAGTGTGATGGGCTCTGTTCAATAACTCCAAGTGTGTTTACTCATTGGTTACTCAGCACAGCTCTCAAAGGTAGGTACTACAATTATTCCCATTATACAGACGAGGAAGCTAAGGCACCGAGAGACTGAGTCACCCACAGGAGAGCCTGCAGTTAGTAGGCACCACCTGCATGACTTGGGCATGGACAGGCTGGCTCCAGGATTCACGTGCTTCGCCCCCACACCCTATGGTCACCTCTGTGTGCAAAATAATCCATGCTTTGTGTTCTTTCTTACTTCATTCTCTGTATCCCCTCCACTTAGAACAGTGTTTGGTGCACAGTGGCTGCTTTTAAAAAATGTTGAGTAAATGCACGAATGCATATATTTTAAAGAAACTCCATGTTCACATTGCTTGTTTCATATGCACACACAACATAGAGAGCAAAATGCTGTGTGGCCTTGAGCCGCATAAATTTAACTTCTCTGTGCTTCACTTGTAAAATGGGAATGACAATAGAATCTATAACACAGAATGGTAAGGATTAAATAATTTCATATACAGAGGATATTCAGAATAGGACCTGTGTGTATGTGTGTGCGAGTGTGTGTGTATACAATAGGTATGTGTGTGAATATAGACATACAATTTAATTTTATATATTTTATATGCAATTTATTATATATATATTTTATGTTATATATAATTAATAAATGTTAGGTATGATGACAAACAAGATAAATCTGGAAAACAGGTTTTCTTCCTTTGTACTTTTCCTCATGTGCCAAATTTCCAAATGCATAAATGCATTATATCCATATAATTATCTGTATATGTGTATCTGTGTCTACGTCCTTCAGGCTTTTCTGAGGAGAACCCCTGAGCTGGCTGGCCCCCCTCATATCGTCACCTTGTTCATTCCACCACTGCCTACGGCCAATCTGTGTCTATTCAGCAAAACATGTCTCATGCAAGAGCTGTCAAACCAGAGCCTGCAATGCGCCTGCACCCCTCCAGTGGCAGGCACCAAGGTGAGAGCCCTACCATGCCGAGGCTCACGTGCTGCTGGGGCAAGGAGAAAAGATGGCGAACCAACCAGTAGGACAGAGTGGTCTGAGTCCTAGGGCAGAGGGGACGCTACTGGAGCAGGAAGGGAGCCACCGAGAACTAAGGTGGCCCTGTGTCCCCATGTGCCGGAGGAGTCTGGTTCCGAGTTGGAACACTGAGGTTAAAGGCTGATTCAGCAGATTGTCCCAAAGGGAGACCTGCTTGCTTCTCGAATACCAGCAGGATTCTAATAAGGACCACCTGCACTAAGAGTGGGTCTCCACCTTGCGGAGTGGGTCTGTTTCTGTTTCTTCACAGCAAGCCTACAACACAGGAAGTAGGACATCCATTGCACCAATGAAAAACTGAGGCAGGAAAGTTAAGGAAACTTACTGGGATCAGACAGCTGATAAAAAGGAAAGCTCCAGAATCCCTGTCAAAGCTCATAGTGGAAGATACTCGGCCGACTATTAGCAGGAGTCTTGAGGCAAGTGTTCACAGTGTGCTGATCAAACATTTTGGCCTCATAAACAGTATTTGCATTATTCCTATAGGAACTAAATGAGATGTCTCACATAATAGTGCTTTATAAACTACCCAGAACCTTAAAATCAGAAGGACTAGGATAGTAAGCAGTTATTAATTATAGTTATTTTAATAATATAATAATTACAGAATTAGTATAAATAGTTATACAATTATTATTATCTCTTACCTAGGATGAACGTGATAACTAGGCTAAGGAATGAGAGCCAGGTGAGAATAAGTAATGTTTTTAGAACTTAGATTCAGTACTTTGTCACTGCTGAAACTCCAACCCCCAAGGGGGGCTTGTGCTCCAAGACGGTGGGGAGAGAAGGATTCTTGGTCTACCATGTTACCATCTTGATAACATCATCTCCAAGAATAGTGGTTGGGCTCAACCAGTAGAGAGTCCGACAGAACCACAGCTCCACCATAGTCCCAGGAGCACTGTGTTAGCCTAGATATGTGTACATGTATTTGCTGTTTTCCTATTGTTGTGATTATAAACCAGGACAGTTTTATTATTTATTCCCGATAAAGTCTATCAAGATTTTGGTGAAAATCTTATCTCTTACAAAAACTGAGATCATAATTTCTATGCTGTTCTAGAGCATGAAATTTATTTTAATTTAGCAAAATAATTTGTACATTTTCTTACATCAGCTTAATATTATATGTTATTTCATTAGAGGAATGTACCATAGTTGACAGGATTGCTTTTTTTTTTTTGATCAATTTGAAATGTGCAATTACTTATAATTGCAAATTGTGAAATGTATCCTTAATAATACATTTTTGCATACACGGCTTATAATTTTCTTAGAATAAATCCCTAGATGTATATGTGGTAGGTCAAAAAACGTGCTCATTTGTCCTGCCTTGGGTATGCCTTGCCAAAATGCATCGCTGAAAGGTTAAACCAACTTAAACTGCTCCCAGACATTTGCAGGTGTGTCCGTTTTCTCTCAGTTTGGCTCAACTGGAGTATTATAATTTTAAAATTTGCTTATTTAAAAAGTGACCCTTATTTTAATTTGCATTTTAAAAAATTAATAGTATGGTTAAGCCTCTCTTACTGACATTGACAAGACATTTTTGTCTTATAAATAGCACTTTCAGGGATCCAGATTACATTTCCTACTCTCTCTAAGGCTTTCCACCATGCTGTACCATGAGTCAGTCAAGTTCTTGGTCCCCAGAAGCAGTTTTTAATCTCCCTTGCTCCATCCCTACACTTTTTCCTCCTCTGATTCCCTTCCTTGGTTAATGACACACAAGCATTAGCCTAGTCAACCAAACTCTGTTGTGTGTTCATTTTATGTCAAGCAGGCACCAAATCTTGACTATCTTGCCCTGAAACATCTCTCATCCCTGCCCTTTCTGGATCCATCCTCACTAATACCAGTTTGGAGGAGTCACTACTGATCAGTGCTCAGAGACATTTTCAGTAGCTTCTTAAGATGAATCACAAGCTCAGACTCACTCGGGCAAATTGTCTGCGAACGCTTCTGCCAGAGGGATTGTTTCAAAGTGCAAGTGTGCTCAAGATGGATCCCCATCCCCATTCTCTTCGCGCTTCTATGGAACGTTATCTGTGCATCTTTGATACTGATTTTTCCATGAGTTTAAGATGCCTACCACTGGTTTAGGTGACAAGATTTTAGGTAACACATGAATGGACCATATTTCACTATTTATGTATATTTATTTTAATGTGACAGAAGTAACATAATTTGCCCAATGAATGATACAATGTATTATTCACAGATGTCTTATAATCAACTTGATGTAAACATTTTACAAGCAAATAATAATAAGATTGGTGAACATGTACAAAAAGTCTCCAGAATGGAATGTTGGTGACTTTGGTTTGTGGAGCTCAGCCTCGTATTACGGCCACGCTCAGGGCGGCATCCTTTGCTAGGCAATGAGCCCCAAGGCACAGCGACTCCCTTGTTGCTCTCTATCCTGGGCATATTCACAGTGATTTCTGTATTGCACACAGCTCAGCTCTGGAAGGGAAAAAATACTCAACTGCTGGCCAAGTTCCCACCCCTGGTATTTCTCTCTGTGAGTCAAGATTCTTTCGGTTGTAAGTGACAGGACAGAAACACAACTCAAACTGCTTTAAGCTCAAAGGAACTTTTTGCTGCACGTAATTGAAAACGCTGTGGTACCCTATGGCTCACGGTGGCTGAATCCAGATGCTTAAATGATGCCGATGGGAGCAGTCACTTCTCCCTTTATATGGACTTGGGCTTTTAAGAAACTTTGTTTGTTTTGGTTCTGCTCTCATGCAGCCTCTGATAGCATTATCTATATGATAATTCTGCAGCTCCAGGCTTATGTTATTGTTACAACAAACAATCAGGAAAGAAAACACCTGTTTTAGTAGCTGCCAGCGCAGAGGTAGGACGAGAACTTGTAAATGGATGGTCCATTTGAAATTGGATCCAGACATCTCCAAGTTGACCATTTATTGAATATTTATTCTGTTGTTTCTTCACTCAACACATATTTACTGACTACCTACTATGTACTGGGCACTCTGCACAAAGATTCAAATCTATCGTGGGATACAGAAAAGAATATAAAAGCATCATATTCTAGAGTTGGAAATAACACACAGGGAGGAGATGAGCCATGTCACAGATGCATGAATGTGGGCCTCTTACTCAGTCTCAGGAGGCAGGAAGAGCAAAGAGCATGACGGAGGCCCCTAATGGAGGAACTTTAGAACAAGGCCAGTCTTTGCTGTCTGGCGGAGGTGGTCTTTGCCGTCTGGCGGAGGTGGTCTTTGCACTCACTGTTGCCACTGCTGGGTTGTTTGTTTTTTTAATGTTTTTTTATTATATTATGTTAGTCACCATACAGTACATCCCTGGTTTGTGATGTGAAGTTCGATGATTCACTGCTGGTTTTATTACACTCTGGTGTGCTCTCGACAGACAGCATCTCCTTAGAGAAAGCATGGGTCTGCCTCGAAGGCCTGTTTGCCATTTCACCCATGTAACATAGTATTTGGAACTTAAAAAAAATATATTTTTTTTCGAAATACCTCTCTAATGTATGTGAATTTGTTTTATGCTATATTCATTATTTATTTTCTATTAATGAATCGTTTGATTATTTCCCTTGGTGAGCAGAATTTTTCAGCAGTTGAAGATCTGAATAATGCAGAGATAACTAATTATGTTATTTTTTTCCAGCATGCACATTTCTGATGCAGAAAGATTCTTACCAAGGGAACATAAAAACCAAACATTTTAAATTGCCATTGTCTAGAAAATGTGAGGGGAAAATGCTCTCGATTAGTTTGAAAATTAATGACTAGGCTGAAGGGAAAAAAAAAAAAAGATATGATCTCTCTGTTAAAGCAGCAGCAAATTGTGACAAGTCAGCAGCTCAGGACTCTGGGATTTGTTACCCCACGATTTAGTGGGTTAACTGGTTAACTGGGAACCTGAGCCCTTCCTTTCTCTGTCCCATCCCTTCATTTTTTAAAATAAGGCCCTTTCAGTACTGATAATCAAGGAATCTATGAATCCATGAAATTTCAAAATAAAAATAGACAAATTGATTCTCATTAGAATAAATAATTTATGTACTTTTTGATCTCTAATCCCAAGGCACATGATCAAATCAACCAAGGAACACCCTCCAACCCCAAAACCCATGCATAAAATTCATTTATGTAATATTATTATAACAGAGAATAAAAATAAGGATAAAAGGAAGGAAACCTAACGATATCAATTCTTGGAATACTACATGATTTTTTTTTTTTTACACTTACATAAATGGTTCCGCATTTTATGATTTCCTATTTGGACAAAGTATTTATACCCAGGACTAACGCCCAATGGCCATAATGGCTGGTGACACCAGCGTCTGTTCTGCTGAGTCACAATTTGTGACATTCTAATGGTGACATATTTCGAATGTCACCCTGCTTGTATTCACTGGCAAATCTATACGTCTCCTTGTTAACCTGAATAATTACAGATAGACAGATATTTTATTCTTTATCTGTCAATTATTATAGAAATTGTCCAGCTTTCAGATTGGACAGGCTAGACACTAGCTGAAACAATTCCTATATTCTTTGTAGTATCCAGTAGTTTTTGCCGCCCCCCCCCGAAATAGATTGTTGTAGTTTTGCTTAAATGAACAGAATATAAGTATAGGTTGTCTCCTTCCTAACAAGATTTCTTCCAGAAAAATAGAATTTCCTCCTCAGATAAGCTGTGGACAGACTAGGAAGGGGCCCCAACAAGGTGGATTAAAGCCAGCCAGTGGCAGTTTCTGTGGTTAGATCAAGCTGGGAACAGGAAGAGCCAATGACTGGCTCAATGCCCGGGTGTTACAGGTAGAGTTCTGTAGAAATCAGGGGAAAAAAAGACCTTTTCTTAAGCCCAAAGACTTAGCAAAAACAATGCAGGAGGTCTCCTAATTGGGCAAACTTAAGAGAAAAGTGTTGGTAGAAAGGTGCAAAAAGAACAACACTACGGAAAAAAAAGAAGTGGGCTGGGGGCATCCAGGTGGTTCAGTTGGTTAAGTGTCTGGCTCTTGTTTTTGGCTCAGGTCATGATCTCAGGGTCTTGAGATCGAGCCCCACCATGGGCTCTATGCTGAGTGTGGAGCCTGCTTGGGATTATCTCTCTCCTTTCTCCTCTGCTCCTCCCCCCACTCTCTAAAAAAGAAAAAGAAAGAATGACCCTGAGATAACAATTCTCAAATCAGGTTGTGGTCAGAATGTCCAGAAAGTCTTGATAAACATAGATTTTCAAGTCACATCCCAATATACAGAATCAGAACCTCCAGGAGTAGGGACTCTATCTCTGTATACTACAATGCACCCAGACCGTTCAGTCACCCACCAGTTTGTCTGATGGTGGTTAGGGTATACTGTCCAGGGCAATATCTATGCATGCTAATCTGTATGGACTTTCAGCTGTGTGATTTAAAATACATATATAGATGTAATGGACAAAGTTTAAAATACAGGAAACAATAAGGTTGTTTGTTTTTTTAAAACATTTCTATGTATTTGAAGAGTGCCTGGGTGGCTCAGTCAGTTAAGCATCTGTCTTCAGCTCAGGTCATGATCCCAGGGTCCTAGATTGAGCCCCACATGGGGCTCCCTGCTCAGCTGGGGGCCTGCTTCTCTCTCTCCTGCCTGCTGCTCCCTCTGCTTGTGCTCTCTCTCACTCTCTCTGTCAAATAAACAAATAAAATCTTTTAAAAAAAATTTTTTTAAAGACTTTTATGTATTTGAGAGGAAGAGCACAAGTGTTGGGGGGAGTTGAGGGGCAGAGGGAAAGGGAGAGAGAATCTCAAGCAGACACCCCACTGAGCATGGAGCCCAATGCGGGGCTCAATCTCATGACCCTGAGATCATGACCTGAGCTGAAATCAAGAGTCAGTTGCTTAACCAACTGAGCCACCCAGGCGTCCCTAAATTTGGTTGTTTGAATGGAAGAATGTAACGATGGGATTTAAGAACTTGTGTATGGTACCTTTGTTCATAGTGCTGGTAAAAGCACAGACTTGGAGAGTCCTCGGTTTGAATCTGTAACTTCAGGAGCTGTACGAACGTGGCAACTCACCAAAACTCTCTACGATATACTCTTTTCTTTGTTAAATCAAAAATAGCATTGCATAGCTCTTAGAGTTATTATGAGGATGAAATTCAAACAACGTGGGCACATTTCTAGGTAGAATTCTTCACATGTATTTGCGGGGGGTGGTGAGCAGAAGAAATAGTAATTACAAACAGAACACTGACAAATTATATGATTTTTTAAAAAATTTGCCTTCCGTGCCTAAGGTACTAATGTATTTATACATTATATATTATAGCTCACTGGCTATCCCTCCTTTCTCCTTCCCTTGTACACTTGTTTTTGGCTATGGACAAATTCATTAAACAGTTTAAATTGAGTGTGCGTTATAGACAAATTCATTAAATAGTAAAGAATCAGTACAAGTATTTGATTCTAAAATCATGCATCCAATGCTGTGTTGAAGCTTCTATCTGGAAACCCTCATGACCAAACAGCTGATTTATGGTCATTCTTACTCCGGTGAAAAGGAAGCTAGAGAAGGTTCTAGACCAGTAACTGACTCTCAAGGAATAATCCAAATTGCTAGGTTTACAGGGCAGTGAGGTTTGGCATCCTATCTGTTGGCTGTGACCTTTTAGAAGGTTTTTTCTTCTATGTTGATACTCACAGGTGGGTCTTATTTTGTAATCCCATGTCGCCTTCTAGGCTTGGAGGGAAAGAAAGGTGGTGAAAACTAACACAGACTGTAAGACCCTTAAATTTAGATACACACTCAGTACCACTCAGGTAGCTTTGAAGTCCTGGAAAAGGAAGGTTCTAATTCCTTTTCTCCCACTTGTTAGCTAGTTGTCTTTGGGCAGTAAGATAACTTCTTGATGACTTAGTTTCCTCATTCATGAAATGGGAATCATTATACCCACCCAATAGCATCATGGCCAGGATTACAGGAACGCTTACGTGGTGGATTCCAGTCAAAAAGATTTAAAACCGCTGCAGGACACATGAACCCAATGTTTGCTCAGCTGAGAAAAATAATTCCAAATATGACTCTTACCTCGAGCAACTCATAGTATTTAATTCCGCCTTTTCCTTGGCTTTCATTTCCTCGCTCTTACTGTATCTGTTAATCCACTCTACGGTCAAATATGAAGCATGTAGGAAAAACGACCGTAAAATAATGATGCAATTTGATCAGTAATTAAAAGCAAACTCACATGTAACCATGCACCCATTTACAGTGGACTGCGGCCAGCCTCCCAAAGCCCCAAATTCCCTTCCTCCCCATCATCTTCCTCTCCTCGGAAGTGAACATCTTTCCAATGTCCATGATAGTCACTTTCTGCTTGTCTTTATAGTTTTACTCTCTGTATGCATCCTTAAAAATACGGTTTAGTTTTGTCTGTTTTCTAACTTTATGTAAGTGAAATAGCACCCTATATATTCCTTTTTTCTCTATCTTCTTGTTAAAAAGATTTATTTATTGGAGAGAAAGTGGGGAGGGGGGGAAAGGAGCAGAGGGAGTGGGAGAACGAATCTCTAGCAGACTTCCCATTGAATGTGGAGCCCCGAAGCTGGAGCTCGTGACCTTGAGATGATGACCTGAGCTGAAATCCAGAGTTGGACACTTAACCGACTGAGCCACCCAATCCCCCTCCCCCCTTTTTTTCTATCTTGCTTTTATTTTTCAAAATTACATTTGTGAGATTCGTGTTGTTTGAACATTCCTTTTTATTTGCTATATAGCATTGTATTAAATCAAGGAACTCCAGGTCATATATACATTCCACTGTGGACATTCATTTTGTTTCCAGCTTCGATCTGTTATAAACCATGTTGATATAGACATTCTTTTGTACCCTTGCTGGTGCTCAGCTGTCTTTGGGTCCCCACTGAAGCAGAGGCTGAGACAAGGATGTGGTGTGGGGACTTTATTTGGGAAGCCCACTTTCTCTGGAAGGGGGAAGTGAGCAGCAGATAGAGCAGGTGAGGGAAGGCGGGCACACCTCACCCTGCACCGGCCATGGACGCGGACGTTCTCTCTGCTCAGGGACTGCAAAACTGTCAGAGCAGAGTGGCTTCAGAGCTCTCTTAGTTCACCAAGTTTCCATTTTTCCTCGAGTGGGTCCTGGTAAGTCATTGATATCTTGTCAACCTTTAGTTGGCTTTAAGAAGTTTATGAAATATTTATTCAGCTTTATTAGTTGTGTGTGTGGTGGGTCATTTAAGGAACAAGAAATCCCTTATTTGCATTTCAACTTGCTTTGTAAGAATATTTCCCCCACCCCCATTGTGCTTTTATTCAGAACAGGTGCGGGTGCTGTCACAACAGAGTAGGATATACGAATGAGTTATATAAAAATATAACAAAATAACATATATATGTGTGCATATATATATAATAATGAAATCATTGTTGTAGCGTTCCATTTTTTCTTTTTATCTTTAAAGTAGAATCATCTGTGCACGTGCGTTACTCGTATTGAGCATGAGAAGTCTTGCTAACCTGGATAAGGTCAGTATGACCACTCATCTCTGTGTGAGCACCCTTCATTGAACATACAGTGATTTAAGAGGCTTAAAAATGTATATTTTATCACATATTTCTGATTTATTTTGTACTTCAGTACAGCCATGGTGAATAAAAGCAATATTTTTAAAAAGAAAATCTTCAAAAAAATTATGACATAACGTAAAATGTTTCTTTTTCAAAAAAATAATAAAATAATAAAATAGAATAAAAGAAAACAAAATGTTAGTTTTCAGGATGTTAGTAGGTACACCAAACAAACACACTAGTCTACATAGAAGACTGGGCCTTCTCAAGCTCTAGCAGGTCTGGCTTTAGCCATTCAAAGTATTGAGAATTGTACAGTGATCATTATTAGTCTCAGCATATAGTGACTGGGACGCTGTGTGTGCTCTAACAATGCTTCCTCAGGCAGCAGCACTGCTATGCTGACTCCCCAACCCAAGTTTTAGATGTTCCAGGACATCTGAAGGCAAAAATGGTGCACTCCAGAGTAAGTCAGTCAACTTGCCTTATCAGTTGGTGATAAGATCTTGCCAAAATACAATAGCTTTCTCGTATTCTGTATAATCATTTGTAGAGACACAGATAGCCAGGACTTTGGAATTTTCCATTTTTCCTCTTCCAAATTGAGTACCAGTATGCCCTAATGATCTTCTCTCTTCCTTAGTCACAAAAATGTACCTTGTGCTGTGGCTACAAAGAGAGAGATGATGGACAGGCTCCATGTACCACGTATGAATTCTCCTACTCTGGGCACAAACCCTTAGAGTTACTCACTGCTGGCCTTTGGAGGGATCACTGAGTGGAATTAAAGTTTAGGGGTTCTTAGAGAACTAACCTACCAACCACACTTTGACAGCTTGAGTCAGCCCCCCAGATGGCAGCCTGGGATGTGTCACATTACTCTGGGGAAACCGCGAGGTCGTGGAAAGAGCACTGTGTGGCGTTCAGACTGGGTTCAAGTTTGAGTTGGCTACACCCTAGATGAGTGACCTTGACAGCATGTACCTAGGTTCCCAGCATTCCAGTTTATCTGTTGGAGATGTGGTATCAATGACTGGGTCTGTCTGCTGGAGTGACATCATTGCAAACTGTCAACACGTGGAAATAAATCCAGATACTGGGGATTCGATTCTTGCCTCTTTCTAGCAATGAGCTTATTCTCATCTCATTCTTACCCTTCATGCAGCCTGGAGGGAGACCATGGTGTCACCTCACAGCCATTTTTCACCTTTCACAGAGCAGCCCAGGAAAGTAACACCATCCGAGCTGTCATCACCTCTCACCTGGACCACAGCAAAACATCCTACCTGGGCTTCCCTGGCCTGCCCTTGTTCCTAACAGTGCATTCTCCACGGAGCCATCACAGTGATCTTTTAAAATGTTTTAAAATGAGGTCATGTTACTCCTCTGCTGAAAACACCCCGAGGTTTGCCAGCACACACTCATCAGGAAGCTGAAGTCCTGCTGAGTTCACAAGGCTCTGCAAACCCTTGCCACCACCTGCCTTTCTAACCTCGCCTCCTGCCACTCCCTCCACCTCCAAGTTCCAGGCTTGCTTGCCCTCCTTCCATTTCTCACATACACCAGGTTCTTTTATAACCCACCTCATGGCCTTCGCACATTCTGTTCCGCCTTCTAGGCGTGCTCTTCCCTGGGTTCTTCACGTGGAAAGCTCCTCTCCGCCCTCTCAGTTTCATGTCACCTCTCCAGAAAAACCGTCCTCACTTGCCCTACGTACTCTTTCCCCAGAATGTCTCACTTTCTTGGCATTGCCTTAGTTACTTCCCTGGCAAACCAACTGCAGTCTCAAAGTATCTCCAAAGCTCAGGCCTACCTTTGCTCTCTGTTTCCTCCCCTCCCAGTGGAAGCTCCAACAGAAAGCTCGTCTGCCACAGTCAGTGCTGGATCGTGGATTTCTTGAAGGGCGTCTGGCCCATTATAGGCTCTCGATAAACATTTGGGAAAGCAAGGGCCTTTGGAACCCAACTCAGACTACCTCTTCTTTATCACAAACCACCTCCCCCTCTACATTCCAACACCACCAACAGAGTCTATCACTTTGTCTTTCAACATCTGTTTTTTTCTCTCTCTCTCTCTCTTTTTTTTTTTTTAGGGTTTTATTTATTTAGTTGACAGAGATAGAGACAGCCAGAGAGAGAGGGAACACAAGCAGGGGGAGTGGGAGAGGAAGAAGCAGGCTCATAGCGGAGGAGCCCGATGTGGGGCTCGATCCCATAACGCCAGGATCACGCCCTGAGCCGAAGGCAGACGCTTAACCGCTGTGCCACCCAGGCACCCCAACATCTGTTTTTTTCTCAAGAAAAAAAAAAATGCTTCTGTGTTGCCTAATCTCACATACTCATCTTTGGAGGTGAGCTCCATCAGCACTTTCTCCGGGAAACCTCTGTGAATCTCCTTAAACTGTGTTTAATTGACATCCTTAAGCGCCCCTTCTGTGTGACTGAATGAGTCACGGCATATCCTTACTATTTTCTTACCAAGTGCTTTTGGAATATTTGTGTTTTGTTTGGTCTTGTCTCCATCCTTCCATTCTCTGCCAAAGTCCAGAGATAACTTATTTTTTATTTTTTATTTTTGTTTTTTTGAGAGAGAGACATGCATGCATGTGTGTGGAATGGGGAGGGGCAGAGGGAGAGGGAATGGATTGTAAGCAGACTCTGAGCTGAGTGTGGAGCCTGACGTGGGGGTCAATCTCACGACCATGAGATCATGACCTGCGCAGAAATCAAGAGTTGGACGCCTTAACCGACGGAGCCACTCAGGCGCCCCACTAGAGATAAACTTTTTGTCCACATAGTCACAATATCTAGTACCGTGCTTAACACACAGTAGGTGCCGAAAGAAATGTGTGGTGAATGAAGAGCTGAATGAAAGGATGGCCAATTAGTCATATAAAACAGCTAAAAATAAATCGAATAATTAAACATATGAAAGTAGCAGAAGAAAAGATAATTACAACATCTCTTCAGGCATTTCTCTGGGCATCCATCCTCCTGAGTTGTTTTATTGGAGGGTCTTTGCTGGTCTAGGCACAAGGGACAGTGAAGAATAGAATGTTTACAGTGTTCTATGAGTGCTACATCCTTTCCTTCATCTCTTTCCTTCAGAAAGCCCAAAGAGTTAGGGCTACAGATATGTTATAAATGAGTTTAGATGACATAAACAAGCCAGAGTCCATTGTCCAAGATCAAACAACCATGGAAAGGACAAAAGTGGAATTACACCCAAGATTTTGAGTATATACCATAGATGGGTATGGCTATTGAGCCCCCTTTCCCTTCCTAGAAGGGGAATCATGATATCTTTAAAACACATGTTCTGAGTTGAGGCTTAAACATTTTACCTGTTGGATTGGTGGCCAAAGCTACATTTATTTATAAGAACTAAAAAAAAAAAAAAAACAAACTTCAAAGAATCTAACATTAGGACCAGTATCTCTGCCAAAGTACAGAACGTGTAACGCAACTTTTTTTATAATAATATTTTTTTATTATATTATGTTAGTCACCATACAGTACATCCCTAGTTTTTTGATGTAAAGTTCGATGATTCACAATTTTTGAAATAATAAAAATAGGAATGCCTAATGAAAACCAGAAGAGTTTATCTAAGGCTAAACTAAAATTACTCAAATCATAGTTGATGCTTGAGAGGACTTCACGGATTAGACCTCCGTGAATGTTTTTGTTTTTAATTTGGTCAGGCACCAGAACATCTGGGATTTAAGATGTTTTCTTCAGAACACTATCAAACATGAAACTTAAAATAACCCTTTGTCAGTCACATGTAGACAAGTAATAGCATATGCCAATTGCTTAATAAGACATTAATGTGTGTGTGTGTGTGTGTGTGTGTGTGTGTGTGTCTTTTGCCAGAGAAAATGTAAGTCCTTTATTTTGCCCATAAATAATTGATCTTTCACTAGAGCCCTCTCTCAAACATCAGCTAGTCTGGGTAGGGGGAGCCATCTGAGTCAAGGATGATCTAGCAGTCTCTCACTGAAGCAGTGACATAAATGCCCGTGTAGGTAATGTTCAGTCTTAGATTCCCTACCTCCCACTTCACACCCCGCCTCTCCTTTCCAAGATGCCCTACGACGGGTGTAGGAAGGAGCTCACGACATCCTCACAGAAACTGTGCATTGAGGGAAGTTCTCTGGTCCACACAGCACATCCTCTGGACGCTTGAAGATCCATGACAGCAATGGCTGCCCCAGTGTCTCCTGTGGCTTAATGTCCCCTGTGGTGCACTGTCCCTGACCACCTTCAGAGCACCCTCACAAGTCCATGATCCTGAAGACCCCCTTCTTAGGGTTCCATTAGTCTGATTTCCTTGTTCTTAGAAGCATCATGTTTGAGAGTATTGAGGTCTCCTGCAGACCATAGGAAAACAAGGACGCTGCTACCTGCTCACTGCCCAACTACCTCACACTGACGCTGCTGCCACTGATGTGCACCAACACACTGCATCAGCCAGTAGGTCTGTAAGCACAACTTCTAGAAGCTTATGGCCCATCAGCCTCTTTGCTGGATTTTGAAAGTTGTCTGTTCACTACCTAGGTGCCTTATCAGTGGTGGAGGGGAGAAAAACAGACTCTAGAACCTGGTTCGCTTCTTTTCCCAACTCTTTTCCTTTTTCTTCTTTATAGAAGAAAAGGAAACTCAAATTTCAAAATCATGTGCGTTAGCATTTTTTCTATGGTTGAGAAAGTCCATGGCTATTCTATTTTTTCAGTGACAGACTCTATTTTATCTCATTAAATTGCAAATGTTTCCTGTGTTACAATTTGCAAAACACTGATCAACTCTAGCAGCATCATTTGAAAGATGAGATCGAAAGAGACCGTGTGACTTTCCTAAAATCTCCATTCTGCTTCTGACCAAACCGTTACTCTTAGCAATTCTAAAAGGGGGCACTAAATTTTCACCCTCTAAATTCACAGTACATGGTCATATAGATAGTGAGAATTAAGCGATTAGGTAAATGATAGATATAATTTCTAAGAGTGGCATGGGTCTCTGAAAGTCTCTACTCTATAACTTTAGATAACTGAGTTATACAGAACTTGAGACCAAGCCCAGGAGCAAAAATGCATCCCATTATTTACTCAGTAGTCGATCCATCTGGACATTTACCCATTCATCCATCCATCCATCCATCCATCCATTCAACAAAATGTGTTGATAACCTACCTGTTATATTTTGGGTACAGTGCCATTAAATGTTCTGAGTTGTTAAAATATAATTTTGTAAAATAAGCCCCCTTCCAGCAGAGGGAACTAGGAGAAAGGCAATGCATGTTTGGAAGTGCCATCATGGAGATATTTTGAGGGT
This sequence comes from Ursus maritimus, assembly GCF_017311325.1. Lineage (NCBI taxonomy): Eukaryota > Metazoa > Chordata > Mammalia > Carnivora > Ursidae > Ursus > Ursus maritimus. Next base: position 74,208,981 of record NW_024426996.1, read on the forward strand.
GCTGTGGGACCATGGAGACATTAGCTGGAACACCAAAAAAGGGGCCATGTAGAAGGTGGCATTTGAAATGAATCTGAAAGTAAAGTTTTACTAAACACTGGAAGCCATACTGATGATAGCATGAGCTTAGGCATCGAGACAAAAAAGATGTGTCACTTTCTATTGAAAATGTCCTTATTCCTTATTTGGAGTTTCTGTAATAGCTAATATCAGTGCATTGCTTTTTGTAGCAAATTACTATTTAAAGCCAATAAATGGCATACAGTGTGATTGAAAGAAGTGGGAATAAAAAGTGAATTACATGACAGAAGCCCTGAGTTCTAGTGTTTGTTATGCAATTAACTGGTTAGAAGACTAGTCATTCAGCTTCCTTTGCATAGCTTCCCCAGATAAACAAGTTTTTATTTATTTTAGAGAGAGAGAGAGCATGAATGTAGGGGAGAGGCAGGGGGAGACAGAGAGAGAGAATCTCCAGCAGCCTCCCCTCTGAGCTCAGAGGCTTACTTGGAGATAGATCTCATGACCCTGAGATCCCGACCTGAGGCAAAATCAAGAATCAGATGCCAAACCCACTGAGCCACCCAGACACCCCAATAAATAAGTTTTAAATCATAAGCAATAGTAACAATAACAAGAATTACTAAAGCATGTTCTATGTCATTGGCATGTGTTTTTAACCTAATTAATCCTTATAACAACAGTATCATGAAGGAACACCTGGGTGGCTCAGTCAGTTAAACATCTGCCTTCAGCTTAGTCATGATCCCAGGGTCCTATGATCGAGTCCCACATCGGGCTCCTCGCTCAGCAGGGAGCCTGCTTCTCTCTCCCTGCCACTCCCCTGTTTGTGCTCTCTCTCTCTCTGACAAATAAATAAATAAAATCATTAAAAAAATAATAAAAATAACAGTAACAACAACACTATTATGTAGATACTCTTATTTTTCCCAGTTTAGGAATAATTGAAGTCTCAATTTTTAGATCTATGAAATATGGGGGAGGACTGCTAGTAAGGAATGCTGTTTCATGGACTTCCCCCATTACTGAGAAATCTGTTTCACTAACTCTTGTGGAAATCCACCTTGCCTGTTCAATAGAATCCCCTGGAAAGCTTTTCTAATTACTGAAGCATGACCGCCACCCAGATAAATTCAATCAGGGTATCTAGTTGGTTTACAGATGTCCTCAGAATCATCTAGTGTGCAGCCCTAATGGAGAACCCCTGGCCTCAATCTGTTCACCCAGCTCCCCAGATGGTTCTGAGCCATGCTGAAAATCTTTGCTCGTGACCCAAAGTTGTGAGAGGAACAAGAAGGATGAGTGGTAGAGGCGGAGGTGATAATGGCTGAGGAGACTAGGAGAAAACACCATGCAGAGACCACAGCCAGGCTCCAGGTTTGGCAGTGAAAGCAATTGAACTTGTTTTCTATAATTAAGTGAGCAATGTGAGCCAGCATTGCAAGTTCAGGAGCGATCTCTCTTCCCATCTACCACAAGTGAAATTTAAGTCATTGGAACCAACACTTCACCTGGGTGGCTCAGTTGGCTAAGCATCCAACTCTTGGTTTCAACTCAGGTCATGATCTCAGGGTTGTGAGATGGAGCCCCCTGGTGGGCTCCATGCCCAGCTCCATGTCTGCTTGAGGTTCTTTCCCTCTCCCCTCTCCCCTGCACCTCCTGCTACTCATGCTCTGTCTGTCTGTCTGTCTCTCAAATACATAAATAAATAAAATCTTATAAGCAACAAAGAAAAGTTAAACAAGAGCCCTGATCAAAACCGGAAGCTTCACCACGTTTCGCGACAGGTGTGGTGCTTGGCGGGGTGGGAAGGGGGGAAAGTAACAGAGTCCTGCGTAATAAAGCGAGGTCAGCTCTGGGTTGGCACTTCACTCACATTTCTTTCTTAAAAATCATGGAGAAGAGATCAAACAGAAGTGAAAACAGAGGGAGAGAAACCTGCTGCTGACATTTAATTGTAAAGTTGCTGAACATGCAGATTAGGGTAGTAGAAATAACGCAAATGTGACAAAAAACGTTAAGATGTAAAAAATGTCATGATTAGTCATTCCATCCCACAGGTAACATCAAAGGGGTCCTGTATCTAAGGAACGAATGGCCTTATGAATAAGGAAAAATTGGTATTTGCCTTGGAAATACAAAATCCAAGAAGATTAGGGTCTTCGTTCACTTCTCCATACTTGCCTCCATTTCCTCTTGCCTGGCTTTAGGCTACTTTGACTCTGAGAATGGACGGATCAGATGCACAACTGGGTTTGAATGGAACATGCAGTTTACCTGTTTACCTAGATCCTCTTGTTTATCGTTCACAGTAACGTGAGACAGGCATTCTCGGACCCTTCGGCAGGTGAGAAACACGCTCGAGGCACTGAAGACAGTGGAAAGAAAGTGGAAGGCACTGGACAGAAAGTGGAAAGTTGAGATTTGGGCATAAACAGGCTCCAGGTCTGAACTGACTCCACTCCAGCAATCCATCTGCTTCGGACCTCGGCTGGAAGCGAAGTTAGAATTTCAGCCCTTGCGCCCTCCCGCCACATCCCCATGCATTTGCCACACCTACTACCACACACACCACTTCTGTGCGCCTGGATTTCCTCAGGAAGGAAATGAGGAACACAACGAGCAGCTCCCGAGGTTGCAGAGGTAAATGCATGGGGTCAAGTCTGTGAAGTCACTGATTTCCAATATTTTGTTATGAGATCGTCAAACATACAGCAAACTGAAAGAACTTTCTGGTAAATATGCATACAGCTATAGAGTGAAAGTCTATGAGTAGCATGTTGCTGCATTTGCTATACTGCATATCTGTCCCTCTATCCATCACTCTATTCACCAGCCCATCTTATTTTTGGATGCCTTTACAAGTCATTTGCAGACATCAGTACACTTCCTTATGTATCTGAAAAGTTGGTTTTCAATTGCCAAAATCTTTATGAAAGCATGGATCATCATTATTAAAATTATGCTTCTTAATGTAATAGTTTCCTCCCATTACTTCAATCACATGCCTATTTCCAGTTTTGATAGTGTTTGTCTATTATGCCTTGTTATTGGACAGCACTTCCTAACAGTTTAAAAAAAAAAAAAGGCTGCGGTTCATTCTGCGTTCACTTGGCCTGCTCAGGGACCATCTCTCTCTGGAGCACGTATCTACTTTTTGTCCTCAACTCCTCCAATCCAGTCAGCCTCCTTCACTCCAGTTACTTTTTCAATGTCTCACCATTTCCCCAAATATGGTGAGAATAGTATGTGCTCCAAATGGGAAATTAATTAAAACAGTCCTATAAAGCATGAGGTAGAAAAGGAAGAGAAGCAAGCATTTACCATGCACTGTGTCAGTTTTCTTTTTATATTTTATTCTATAATAGGTAAATACAAAATACATTTAAATATAACTTACATATGATATGTAATGTAATATTCATAATCATTTATTGTGTATTTATATATTATAGAATATATAATTATATCCACTTATATATACTTATGTATTCTAACTGTATTGTAAAATATAAATGTTGTACATAATAGTTGTATATTATAGAATACATGTAATATGTGAATAATAAATATTAAATTATCTCTTTACCATTAATATATACATAAATAAATATATTTATGTGAATGGCTCATAAATCCAGAGCACACCTTTATTTCAGTAAAATGTTGAAAAATTAAAAAAAATTAAAATAAGAAAGAAGGAGCGAAGAAAACTGCCATATCTTGAACACAGCAGAACAGAGCAGACCGATGCTCTGGATTCATTGAAAAAAATGTGAACTGCTTACATCAGGAAGGCTGCAGAAGCTATTGGACTTTCAGGACATAATTGGCATGATGTGAGAGTTTCACTGCAGTTATAAGAGAAAGTAATTACGGACTGCCATCATCATCCACATGCTACATGATATTATCATCTGACCGGGGATGAGAAAGCAGACGTCATCTCTCCAAACACAGATATTTTAGCTTCTATGGAGTTGCTAAAGGATAAAGTGCACAGTCACGAATTCTAGAGAAGTGCTCTGATTCACACATTGACATCTGGCCCGGGGCCATGCAGTTTTCACAAAATGTACAGCAAACTCCCCAAAAGCTTCCTTAGTGTTGGCAGTGGCACCAGGAGCCAAGCACGAAGCAAAATATTAACATTTCACACAAAGAGCGGGTCACACCATGTGAGTTTCAGGAACAAAGTGCCTCTATTTCCCCAGAGCTTATGCCGATGACAGGGCCTCTTGCACAGCTCATTACCAATGCTCTGATGGCTTCTCCCAGAAGGATGTATTGACTTGTGCTGGCATTGAAAAGATGCTCAAAAGATCAAAATAATAAAATCAAATGACAACAGTCTCTGTGGGAATGGAATGCTCTGCTCAGTACTGCCTGCACTGGTGGCATCGAGAAGAGGTGTTTCCTGTGGAGGACCCTATGCGAGGGTTGCCTTTTGCCGGGCGTGTCACAGCATCTGAGACAGAGGAGATGTGGGTACAACATATGCCATAGCTCAAGGATGGCCACATCTCTCCAAACGAAGGTTGATGGTGCAGGAAAACTCAGAGACGCCCTCTCGAGGATACCTGCACCATCACTGTGAACATCAAATCCATCTAGCTCTTCAAGTCCCCAGCAGAGAGGACAAATAAAAGCCCCTGGTAGCCTTTGAGATCCCTGACCCCCCAGGAAAATCTGGCTTCTTTCTCTATAGCGATTAATTAGAAATGAATTGCCAGAATGGACACTTGTTAGCCATACAGAATGCCAGGCTTATTTTGAGTACTTGATGTATGCCTATCAGTTTACATACATCATCTCTAGTCTTCTTCTAGAATCATGCATGTTAAATACTATTATGCCCCTTTACAGACTAGGAGACTGAGGTATCACAAGGTAAATCATCTTGTTTGAGGTCGCATCACAGTACCATGACCTCATGGCACTACTGAGTAGTGTCTGTGGGATGGAAACTCAGAAATGTCAAACTCTCAAGCTTAGGCTTCTACCAATATTCTATGCCATTGGTGGCACAGAATGTTTATTAATTACTAGATATTTTTTATGTTCTAGCCATGTAGGTTACATAGGAGATGTATTTTAGAACAGTTCTCAAAGTTTGACATGCATACAGACCACCTGGGGATCTTGTTAAAAGCAAACTTTGATTCCGCAAGTCTAGAGGGGAGCCTGGACTCTGTGTTTCTAGCATCTTAGGGGATGCTGCTGATCAGAGGACCACACTTGAAGCATCCGCATTTAGAGCATACGATCTTTTTTAAAAACATTTTTGTTTGTTTGTTTGTTTGTTTGTTTGTTTGTTTTTAGAGAGAATGGGAGAGCACAAGAGCAAGTGAGGAGGGGGGTAGGCAGAGGGAGAGGGAGAGAGAGAATGAAAGGCTCCATGTTCAGCATGGGGCTCCATCTCTTGACCCTGGGATCATGACCTGAGCTGAAATCAAGAGTCAGAAGCTTAAGGGACTGAGCCACCCAGGAGCCCCTAGAGCATGCAATCTAAAGGAATAAGACTTTAAGCCCTTTCAACATAACATGTGTGAGTATTTGCATAAGATAACTCTCAGTAGGTGGGGGTTCTTCTCAGGATCAGTGTTCCTGGGGTCATGATCAATGGTAGTTTCTACATGGTGTATTTTCACATGGGAAAACTTTAATTCCCCTGTATTCAACTCGTCAACAGAAATTCATTGGCTGTCTACAAAAATACTCAGAGCTAACACTTGTTGGGTGCTTTATAGCTTAAAAAATGCCTTTGCATGTGTGATCTTATTCAATTCTCACAGAAAGTAAAGAAAACAAAGTAGGCATGGTTACTGATGTAATGCTAAGTTGATACTATTAAGATTCATAGAGATGAGGTGACATGTAGCTGACTTGTGTCACAGATTTTATTAGAATATTCCGTTTCTCTGAATCCCAATGTCATACCAAGACATCATTTGCAGACCCTGATGGCAGGTATATTAGTTTCCTTAGGGTGGCAGCCACAAACAGAGTGGCTGAAACAACAGAAATTTATTTTATTTATGTCTCTGAGTTCTGGAGGCTAGAAATCTGAGACCAAGGTGCTGGTAGGATTGATTCTTTCTGAGGACTGAGAGGGAGAAATTGAGCTATTCCTCTCTTTTAACTTCTGCTGGTTTGCTAGCAATCTTTGGTGTTGCTTGGCTTATGGAATCATCACCTTGATCGCTGCCTTTATTTGCAAAAGATTTTCCTCTTATGTAGGTGTCTATGTCCACATTTCCCCTTTTTATAAGGACACCAATCATTTTGGACAAAGGATTCACCCTACCCCAAGATGACCTCTCTTAATTTAACTTAATACATTAGGAATGTCCCTATTTCCAAATAAAGGCACATACTGAGGACCCGGAGGTTAGGACTTCAGTGTAAGAATGTGGGAGTAGGGGGTCACGATTCAACCCATATTCGTTGGTATGGCCTGGTTCCTGTTTGGGAGTCGCTTATGATCTACTTGAGCAGACAGCTATGCACATACCCAAATCATGAAACATAAAAGATAGGAAATGACAGTTTTCCAGTAAGTCTTGAAGCCTCCTGAGGTAAAGAAGATAGTATTCTCCTGGGTAGACCAAGATCACTTTTTGTAATTTGGCCACCAATGTTATCCTTGGGGTAAAAGACAGACAAGACATAGTAAGACGGAGAAGTGAAGAACATTCCAGGTGTCAAGAACAGTGATTGCCAAAGAGAGAAGGAAAGTCAATCCCTGAAAGATGTTCTGAGAACAGAAAGCAGAGATGTTTCTTCTAAGCTATAAATGGGCAAAATAAGATCAGAATTAAGTAGCATTGGTTTTATATTTGTTTCTTGAGATTAAAATAAAACAACTCCAAGGTTTGGCCTTAGTCTGTAAAATGGGGATGCTAACTCCTGTACCACTGTGGTTGGCTTTTTTCGTTCTTTGTTTTTTACACTTTAAAGCAATGTTTGTTGTAGCATGTATGTTAACATCTCTGTTGAGATGTCTGTGGCATGCTGACAAAAATTAAAAAGAAGCTACTGTCTGAAGAAGAAGAGGACAATTATCACTATTGCGCTAGAATCGAGGTGACTTTTCCACTGAAAAATACAGCTAATCTTCTTTTGGATTACAACAAACCCAGTCCTTGTTTACAGGTTTGTGGATTTAAGAGAGCGGGTCGCCATTTTTTAGTTGACAGAAGATTCTGAGACTCTGTCTAGAGGATTTATTTAAATTCTTCTGGACAGTCTCAGAACTCACAGTCCTGTGTGTGAAAACAATTCGTTCTCAGTTCAAAGAATGACCTCTTTGGGGAGTTGTCTTTGAAAGGATGTAGTCACCAACATCCACAAAGAAAGAAATGTTCACACCCTGAACAGAGATTATCTCACAAGATAAATCGCCATGCCTTGATTCAGACAGAAATGCATTTTGACAAGGTCAGAGACACTCTTCTCATTCCCCAGGCCTCAGTTCCCTGGGACACACGAGGTTCCTTGTTTGAGCTGAAGAGCTGAGGGACCGGTGGAGAGAGAACTCATTAATTCTGTCAATACCCATCCCTCCCCTCTCAGCTTTTATAGACTGTCTTACGTAAAAGACGAGTTTCTCTTCAGCTCCTTATTCCATTCACACAGTGATTTAAGAATGGACCTTTTTATTTTCTGCTAATATCTTCTTTATCTAAGATTTACAGGTCCCATAAATCTGCCCATTGCTCACTCCTCCCAGTGTATAATCAATTGCTCCCAAGCCCCGAGCCACTCTGTAATCGAATCGGTTTGTAGATCTATCAATATTTTGGATGTATTATGCTTGCCTACATTTTCACAGTTGGGTTTAAGTTCTCCTCAACTGAAAGTTTTCTGTGACTTCTCTCCCTTCTTTCCTTTACACCCACCTCACCCTAATTTAGAATGGCCAAAGTTTTACACTTTCCCACAGCTGCCTGTGCCAGACCAGTGGCAAATGTCGCCAAAGGATCACAGGATTCTCTCTTGCTAAGCTTGGCTGGGTGGCCACAGGATATCTTTTTCTCGTGAACACAATTCTCCAGCTTTGACCAACCCACCTATCTCCCCAAATAAGCAGGAAGATTTTGAGTGGACAGAAAGATATACGTGGAGGGATGGCGAGGTTGAAAGTCAAGGTAGGGGGTTGAATGTGGATACAACTTTGTAAAACATGAGGGAGATATCCTAGCAGAGTGAGTGGGTATGTCAGATTTGTGAGAAACACATGAAAGTTAAATTAAGTGACAGGAATTAGACACTGAGATCCAGAAGCCATATTCACTAGCATTGTTAACTACTCATTACCGACCAGATGGTATATGAGGAATTTCATATATATATACATATATATATATACACTCACTTATTCCACCCAGCAGCTTGATAGGCTGTCATTGCCCCCTCACCCCCTTTTGCAGATAAGAAGCCTGTTTCTCACTTAATTTAATGACCTTGCCCAATCATTAAGAGGTGGATAGAATTCTGTGTCCTTCCCACTCTGCCTTGTGGGAAGGCGGAGACTCACAAAAGTTAATACACATTCATCTAGCTTCCTGCAACCGCTTGCTAGCCTTCTTGCTAATATTTTGAGACCTTTATTTTGCTCACATTCTACTAAATTGTTTAAAGAAATCTTAGCCAAACTAAATAAAATAGAGTACTTAAAAGAAGGGAGGGAAGAAGAGTGATATTCCATAATAGACTTCTATTAATGCCAACCTGAAATTTTCTAAACCAGCAAGCTATTTTACTGCCGGTCAAATCTCAGGGTGAAAAGACACCATTTGTACATCATAGAATTTCCTACTCGTTTATAGGCAAGTCTACGCAAGCCCTGTCTGATTAATCATCCACGATTTAATTTAAGCTCCTTCCTATAGGCTTTTGAGAGTTGCAGGATTCATTATTCTACCCAGTATACAAGGGAAGCTCACCATAAAATTCCATCATATGTCTTTTAGTCATCTTCTTGAGCCTCAGTTTCTGAGAGAAGACTTCACCTTCAAAGAAGAAACAGAAGCCACCACTTAGCTCAGTGAGAAGGAGGGGCACCAGAACTCTAGATACTTCATTCAATCACCAAACAAATATTTATCGTCTGCCCGATGTGCGTCAGGCATTATTCTTTGTTCTGGGAGTACAACAATGAGCTTTGCCTTCATGGCATTATAGTCCAGCAGGGCAGGACAGAGAACAAAACATTGACATAATAAAGCATAATATTATATCATCTATTGGAAGGCAATGAATACCAAGGGAGAATAGAAATGTAGAGCAGGATAAGGGTGATCAGTGGTGCTGGGATGGGGAGATCTTCGCAATACTAAATAGGGTAGTTTGGGTATGCCCATTGAGAAGATGCTATTGAGTGATGACTTAATGCTCCTTTGAGTGAACCATGCTTGGAGGAAACATTGCTTGTCTGTCTCACAGGCTAGGGTGTACTGTGTTGAATCTATCAGGGAGACATCTAGGTTTGGGAATGGATGTCAAGAGAAATTCAGCTAAGGTATAGTGAGCAGACTTGCCTGAACTGGGCAGACTGAGCTAGTAATCTTCAGCAATTTATAAAAGTACAAAGAAGCACAATCAAGTGGTGAAAGATAAGTTACGGTCAAGAAGGGAGTCAAGGGTCAAAGCTGGAAAAGCAGTGACAAATATCAGACCTAAAGTGCCACCTGAGTTTAAACAGTAACAAGTAACTTGAGATTAGAAGCCAAAAGAATCAGGACCACGTCATGAATTAAAATTCATAATGAGTCAGAGTTCAAGGAGTCTGATTGTGTCAGAAATTGCTGGGCTGACGAAAGTGAACTGATGAGGTTAATTGGTGGCAAAAGTAACCCAAGATGCCTTAGATAGCTGGCTGGCTTTCATTTGTCTCAGTAGCAGTATGGGAAGGACAAATCGATGGATGAAAGTTGGCATCTCCAAAGGGTCCAAGGTAAGGAATGGGTATGCCTGGTAGGGTAATGTGTTGGGCAAATGGCACAGCGTTAGGTATAAGGCAGAAACTATGATTTGGTTTCCCTGGGGAGTTTTATGATCATCATTCACCCTGTTTAAAGTATCTGGGGCAGGGACACCTAGGTGGCTCAGTCAGTTAAGTGTCTGTCTTCGGCTCAGGTCATGATCCCAAGGTCCTGGGATTGGGTTCCTTGCTCAGCCTGTATCTCCCTCTGCTCTTCCCCCTGCTTGTGCTCTCTCTCTCTCCCTGACAAATAAATGAATAAAGTCTTTAAAAATAATAATAAAATAAAGCATCTGGGGCTACCAAATGGAGTTGGATACCAAAGAAAAATAAAGAGAGTGAGAGATTTCAGGAGGGCAGACTAGACCTCGCAAAGACCAGGAGTTGCACGAGGCACAGGGTTGAGGTTAAGCGGGGGTACAAGGTTGGCTGAGAGACAGAAACATACAGACGAACAGGAAAAGATCCTCAAGAAGCTCTGCAACATGAGAAGAGCACCTGAGAAGTAGCTCATTTGGCCATTTTCACAGTTGGGTCCTGATAGTGTAAATCCCATCACTTTCATAAGGTACATTTTTCTTTTGAATCCTGCATTTGCTCATCTCACTAGAGAGAGGTAGCACCATTTTACAGTTAGTTGCCAGAGCAACAACTTCCTGATTCAACAGCTTCTTGATTTAGTCAAGTGCAACCCTTTCAAAGTTGGTGGGCCCGTTGTGCAGAGTGGCTCCGGGAAGCCATCTTGGAAACCTCCTTCATAATTCAGTAAGCTACCCATATCCCTTCATAGACAGTCTTGCTGTTTAAACAAACTGGAATGAATTCTGGTTTCTGCAACCAAGAATTCTGACCAATACAGTGGTCATAAAACCTCCAGAAAGAGACGACTGGGCAATCATCTGTGCTTGTTCCCTGTGCGGCAGCCCTTGTTTGATAGTGAAGTCATTTGATTTACGACCAAGTCATGACAGCGGTCTCTCCCAGGAATAAAACGCTTGTGTGGGTACCTTAATATTATAAAAGTGGTAATCAAAGTGATATGTAGCATCTAGAAAGAAAGTTCTATAGAAAGAAATGTGTGGGTATTGAAAAATTACTTCCTGGTCACATAATTCCAAATCATAAATATTCTTATAAACATATTGTAGATTTCTGGATCATTGTTGTAATACACAAATGGGATCACTCACTGTCTGACTCAACAATTAAAATATTAGAATAAGGATAGAAACATAAAGAAGGGGGGACACCTGAGTGGCTCAGTCTGTTAAGTGTCTGACTCTTGATTTTGGCTCAGGTCATGATCTCAGAGTCCTGAGATCTAGTCCCATGTGGGGCTCCTTACTCAATGGGGAGTCTGTTTGGGATTCTCTCCCTCTGCCCCTCCCTCAACTTGAGTCACGTGTGTGTGTGCGTGCGCTCTCTCTCAAATAAATAAATAAATCTTAAAAAAAAAAGAAGGATAATGAGACAGATAGAGAGAAGGAGAAGAGAAAGGGTAGGAAGATGAGAAATAGCATTGACCATATAATCAACCTCAGGAACTGTAAAATGGACGGGACCTTTGATCATAGCACACACCCTGCTGTTTTCATTTGGACATATAAGGCAACCAAGACCCATAGCACTCAGTGGTAGAACATAGTGTCTTTTTGTAGGGGAGGAAACAATTCTGTTTTTTGTCCTTTCCCTAGCTTTATTAATAATGGTATTCCATTTCACTCTTAAAGTGTTTTTATTTGGAAGATAATGTGTCACCCTGATCAGACATGTCCCACAAGGCAGGAAGAATCACAACCACTATGCTGGTGCATGGGACATTGGAAGCAGTGATGATGGTCCTTGTATCCACCACTGCCATACCAGCTTCTTGCATCAGAGGAGGAAATATAAGCATTTGATATCCTCCAGGTTACACCAGATAAGTGGGCAGGGTTACCGCATTGTCTGGAATCTCAGTCAGCACGGTTTTTCCTATATTTCAAGGCAGACGAAGGAAGGCTCTGCCTTCTCAAGGCCAGCATGGCAGCCTCTTAGCCTTTTTGTTCACTCTATACCAGTTCAGTAAGAACTTCCCTCTCCCACTCAGTAAATCCACGTGGGCAGGGTCCAGTGGGCCTCCCAGACGAAGGGCTGACCGCTGTGACAATCTCTTAGTTCCAGATCTCCTCTGAGTTCCAGAGGCACTCCACAACATCAATATAGGGATTTGCTCCACAGACCTGACTCTCTTTCTCTTTTCAAGTCACTTGAGTGTACAGGTCCAAAGATGTGTTTTTGGGCTGGGACTAAGAGCAACATTTTGACCTCAGTCATGAACCATGTTATCCATTCTAGTTTCTACCAAAACTTGCCCAAAGTGGTGCAAATTTCTAGTTGCTGTACTTATTAAAGTCGATTCTGTGTTCCCATTGACTGACATTAAAATAAGTAAACATGAATTTTTTTATTAAGTCACTTTTACTAGTAAAATACTAGTTCTCTTCATTTTATTCATTGGGGTTCCACTTACTTCTCATTAAAAAAGAAAGGGTTTCTGTCTTTATGCTTTGAACATCACTAGTACAACCTTCTAATTTTACTAATAAAAGGTGTAAAACCCCAAGAGTTCAAGTGACTCTTACAGTGTCACACAAGATATATTTTAGGTTGGTTCCCAGAGGAAGCTGTTTTTGTTTTCTTCCCTTTTTCCTCCTTTCTTAGAGAAAAAAAAAATCATTGCTTAGTTATACTTCATGGGAAAAGCATCATTAGCATTTTGTATTTTTTGGTAGGCTTTTCTTCTTCCCTGGGGTTTAGTCTACATCTGAAAAGGCATTATTCATTAATGAATAATGAGAAAGGTTTCAGGAAAGCTTTTCTCTTCAGCCCTGCTCCCAACCCACCCTCTTTCCCCAAACTGCATATGCATAAAGTGTGTGATGCAGGCCAAGGAGTCACCAGAGGCTCTGTGGGCATTGTCTTCTGGGCCCAAAGTCACAGGCACCCCAGCAAGGACAGCCATCCCTACCTATCGTGTTTGCAAAAGATGGCTATTGTCGGTGACTCCAAAAACTAACATGGCAACCTTTATTAAAGACTGCTCTTCAAATGGATGTAATTGAACACGTAAATTGGATTTACACACTCAGATTTGGGGAACAGAGACTATAAACACAGAGTAAGACTTGCATTCACAAAATTATTCTGGACTGTTCATACAAATCAGCTTGCATTCAATCTTTGAAAATGAGATCACATTTCTTCCGGATTTACCACACACTCCATGCTGGATAACTAGAGCAAATTGTTGTCACCAAGCTCAGCAGAGAAAATATGAAATGCCCACGATGGTTATTTCTTCTCCCTCCTCATGAGGGGCTTTGCAGGTAATGTATTTACAGAGCGTTTAAAATGTGATACAAACCGAGTCCCTAAATTTTCCTCCCATTGGTGGTGTAGTCTGGATAAATCACACCGTTTGGCATTTGCATTGATGCAACAGGAACATACCATGCAGCACGAATAACCTCATTTCCATAAAACGGCCTTTTAAAATTAGAAAATGTATAATTCATTTGGGGTAGTTATTACCGCTTTTGGACGGGAGGGATTTAGACTTGTATTTAAATGCAAATAACTGTATTTTTTCCCAGTTACACATAGGAAGCCACAAAACTTAGCAACTCTGAGGGGCGCCTGGGTGGCACAGCGGTTAAAGCGCCTGCCTTCGGCTCAGGGCGTGATCCCGGCGTTCCGGGATCGAGTCCCACATCAGGCTCCTCTGCTATGAGCCTGCTTCTTCCTCTCCCACTCCCCCTGCTTGTGTTCCCTCTCTCGCTGGCTGTCTCTATCTCTGTCAAATAAATAAATAAAATCTTTAAAAAAAAAAAAAAAAAAAAAAAACTTAGCAACTCTGAGATATGCCCTTATCCTTAGCTATAAATTCAGGATTACAATATTGATAACAGAAGATGTTTGTGTGACCCATTACAGTTTACAGCAAGCATGCACATCTCAGACATGGCCCTCTGCCCTCCGTGGGAGGGACTTCCCACTTTACACATGAAGAAACCGAAGCCCAGAGAAGTTAAGCGACTTCTCAGGATCACACCCTTAGAAATCAGCAGATCCAGGGTTTAACCCCTGATAGGAAGACAGAATGGACAAGCATGGACACCCAGAGAGACCCAAGAGTGGAAACCAGGCAGCCAGAAGAAGGTGGAAATGAGAGAAAACAGAGGAAGAGGGACATTTTTTAAAGGGCAGAAAACTCCCAGATAAGAACGGAGCCAGGCAAACTGTGGGAAGGGAATGTGCCACTTGGGCTGCCTCCCATCTCTGACCCTCTCTGTGTTATGCTCCAGCTCCCAGATATTTAAAAAACCAAGGGAAGCAAAACCCTCTAGTGATTTACAACCAGAGTATCTGACCCTAGAGCCCTGGCTCCTTCTATTCAACCATGATGCTGTTGTCTTCTTGACGTATTCTGCGGTTCAAACTAGTGAAGGTATGGGTCTGGCACACAGTAAGGCATCAATACATAACAGCTAACATAATTACTATTGTTAATATTAAGCAATGATTATATATTTGAATAGCAGGGATGCTGACCTCAACTTCGTCCCTCTGGCCCTAGCATATCAGTTCGGTATGAAAATGTCCCCTGCCCCAGCCACATCACGAATGATGCCACTATGACCAGCCCTGTCCTCCAGCACAGAATCATGAGGCGACCCAGAACATTTATTTCTCCAGCCTCAATGCCGATTCCAACATTAACACTTTATAATAAACCAGCATCACCAGGGTAGGTGTCAGAAATGGGGTTTGATCAAAGGAATTAATGATTCAAAGTACATACTAGTCCTTGAGGCAGCAGTGAAATTGAAAAACTTCCTAGTCCAAGAATTAAAAGCAAGAGGAAATATCTGTTTGAACTTGAGCAAGACGATTTCCTTTTTCTGAATCATCATCCCTTATCTGAAAAATAAGGGTCAGAGAGTGTAGGATACTCATGTGGGTGTGTTACTGAGCCTCAGGGGGCATGGAGAAAGTGGAGAGGCTTTTGTATTGTCACAGTGACACTAGGTGGGTGAGGTTAGGGGCATTATACACCCTATGATGTAAGGAACCCTCCCGGAGAATCATCCCTCCCAAATTGTCAAGATTGTCCCAACTGAGGCTGCCTTGGCAATGTTCAGATGATCTCCACGGGATATTCCAGTTTTAACATTTTCTGAGAGACTAATTGAAATAATAGGTGGTCAATAAATTTGTTTAGAGAGTTTTGTTTTATTTTGGTTTGAGAGTTTTATTTTGCAGTGCCTTGGTCTTCATGCTATAACATATAATTATAATTAATCTTGAATTCCATTCTTGACTTACATCAAACAGCGCCATCTTTCTCTTCTTTCAGCATGTGGTCTCCAGAAAATGTGCACTCTCATTTCCTCTACTCTTTCCCNNNACCTACATCAGAGCCTCAGCACATTTCAGAACTCCAACTAGTAGAATCGGGGGATGAGTGAAGCAGAATCTATCCAGAGTTTTCATTCCAGCATTAGATTGTTTCTAGCCACAGTTCCAGAAAACAAAAACAAAAACCCTGAAAATGGATCACTTCCACCTCTGAAGTTGCTGATTTTCATATTTATACAATTGTCTTTAAAATATATATAGATTGCATTTCCTGAGTGCCTGCTCTGTGTCAAACAGTGTGCTGATAGCTTTGCAGACATTATCATTAATATAGTAACACTTAAGTTACGAGTTATTTCTCCATTTTGGGGATGAGGAAAATAAGTTTAAATGAGGTTTGTAAATGTTCCCAAGTAGACACAGACGCTAGTGGTAGATCTAAGTTTGAACACATTTGTCCAACTTGCAATCCTTGATTTCCAATTACATGGCATTCTTCTCTGTAATTGGGACAAAGGCTCTCTGTTTGAAGGGCCATGGTGTCCACCTGACATTAACCATATGCAATATCCAGGTCCAGGTGAGAGCTGGGCTGACCCAAGGGGAGGGGGGGGGCTGGTTAGCATGTGTGCCACTTGTATGCCAAACTTCTTGTTTGTATCATGGCCTTTTCTCCCTTCTGGAAATCTCCACTCCTATGTTAAGAATAAGTTCTCTCATTCTGAAAAATCACCTCCTGTATGGAGATCGGGAAACAAAAGAAAAACAACTTCCTAGAAGTGAGGGAAATTCAGCTTTCAGGTCAATACAAGAACAACTTTCTGACAGTCAGAGTTGGTGTTGCAGAGTTAAAAAGCTTGATTAATGGAAATCCATAGATCGTTATTTTGTTGAGGGAAAGGGTAAATACCAGGTCTACTGTTTCCTAACTTTGTAACCCCAGGAAAATCGCATAAGATTTCTGAGCAATTCAGTAATGTGGCAGGATACAAAATCAATGCTCAGAAATCAGTTGCATTTCTATACACGAACAATGAGACTGAAGAAAGAGAAATTAGGGAATCCATTCCATTTACAATAGCACCAAAAATCATACGTTATCTTGGAATTAACTTAACCAGAGAGGTAAAGGATCTATATTCTAGAAACTACAAATCACTCTTGAAAGACATTGAAGAAGACACAAAAAGATGGAAAAATATTTCATGCTCATGGATTGGAAGAATTAACATAGTTAAAATGTCCATGCTACCCAGAGCAATCTACACTTTCAATGCCATCCTGATCAAAATACCGATGACATTTTTCAAAGAACTGGAACAAACAGCCCTTAAATTTGTGTGGAACCAGAAAAGGCCCCGAATCACCAAGGAATTGTTGAAAAGGAAAAAAACAAAGCTGGGGGCATCATGTTGCCTTATTTCAAGCTATACTACAAAGCTGTGATCACAAAGACAGCATGGTACTGGCACAAAAACAGACACGTAGACCAATGGAACAGAATAGAGAACCCAGAAATGGACCCTCGGCTCTTTGGGCAACTAATCTTTGACAAAACGGGAAAAACCATCCAGTGGAAAAAACACAGTCTCTTCAATAAATGGTGCTGGGAAAATTGGACAGCTACATGCAAAAGAATGAAACTTGACCACTCTCTCACACCACACACAAAGATAAACTCCAAATGGATGAAAGACCTCGATGTGAGACAGGAATCCAACAAAATCTTAGAGGAGAACATAGGCAGCAACCTCTACAACATTGGGCACGGCAACTTTTTTCTTGACACATCTCCAAAGGCAAGAGAAACAAAAGAAAAAATGAACTTGTGGGACTTCACCAAGATAAAAAGTTTCTGCACAGCCAAGGAAACAGTCAAAAAAACTAAGAGGCAGCCCATGGAACGGGAGAAGATATTTGTGAATGACACTACAGATAAAAGACTGGTATCCAAGATCTACAAAGAATTTCTCAAACTCAATACACAAGAAACAAATAAACAAATCATAAAACAGGCAGAAGATATGAACAGACACTTTTCTAATGAAGACATACAAATGGCTAACAGACTCATGAAAAAATGTTCAAAATCATAAGCCATCAGGGAAATTCAAATCAAAACCACACTGAGATACCACCTTATGCCAGTTAGAATGGCAAAAATTGACAAGGCAGGAAACAACCATTGTTGGAGAGGATGTGGAGAAAGGGGGTCCCTCCTACATTGTTGGTGGGAATGCAAGTTGGTACAGCCACTTTGGAAAACAGTGTGGAGGTCCCTTAAAAAGCTAAAAATTGAGCTACCCCATGATCCAGCAATTGCACTACTGGGCATTTACCCCAAAGATACAGATGTAGTGAAGAGAAGGGCCTTATGCACCCCAATGTTCATAGCAGCATTGTCCACAATAGTTAAATCGTGAAAGGAGCCTAGATGCCCTTCAACAGATGACAGGATTAAGAAGATGTGGTCCATATATACAATGGATATTACTCAGCCATCAAAAAGAACGAATTCTCAACATTTGCTGCAACATGGACGGGACTGGAAGAGATAATGCTAAGCGAAATAAGTCAAGCAGAGGAAGACAATTATCATATGGTTTCACTCATTTATGGAACATAAGAAGTAGGAAGATCGGTAAGAGAAGAAAGGGAAGAAGAAAGGGGGGGGGTAAACAGAACGGGGAATGAACCATGAGAGACTATGGACTCTGGGAAACAAACTGAGGGCTTCAGAGGGGAGGGGGGTGGGGGAATGGGATAGGCTGGTGATGGGTATTAAGGAGGGTACATATTGCATGGTGTACTGGGTGTTATACTCAAGTAATGAATCATGGAACTTTACATCAAAACCTAGGGATGTACTGTATGGTGTCTAGCATAATATAATAAAAAAAAAATAAAAATAAAAAATAAAAACCTGAACAAGGACAAATCAGACAAAAAAAAGATTTCTGAGGCCATATTTCTCATCTGTAAATTGATTCATAATGCTTATTTCAAACCACAGTGTAACTAAATAAGGTATGGAAAAGGCATTGAATGACTCGGTCACCTTCCATGGGATACTTCCACTCTCCCCTCTCTTGAGGAGTTGATAGTTCCCAGAATTCTGCCCCCTCCCCTTGTTTTCTTTTCACAAGTTCCCACTGAGCAATCCCATTTCTTTCTGGTATTCCTTATCTCCAGGCTTGAGTTTTAGAATTGTGTATTGGTTGCCAACAAGACCTTTCCATTTGGTTACCATGAAGGACCTCAAGACTGAAATGTCATTATGTGAACACACCATCTAATCTCACACATGGCAAAATCATCAGCCCAATCCTAATTGTAGAATGACAGAGTCATTTCCTATTCCCAATTTTTATTCCTTATGGACATGGACTCCTACAACAAGGTATCCAGCCTAGGTAAGCCTGATTTCCTCCAATAACAGAGAACGCAAACAATAAAGTGCAAGTGAGGGAGACACAAGCATGTGTAAAATAGTGCATGGAGTTCTAGAAAATACTAGTTGTTCAATGGGCTACACTGGACTGACCTCAGTAAAGAATGATCCTCTAACTCTCTTAAAAAATAGTGGAGGTATTCAACTTTAGGCTGGGCAGCTATGATTATCTTCTATAGAATAATAAATCCTTGTAATGAACACACTTGAATTTTGATTCTATGATAAAAATGTAAAAAGTATATACATTATAATCTTTTGTCACAGAAGAATCTTAAATGGTAAAGAGGATTCTAAAACTTAGCCAAATTATAAATCTATATCCTTGGGACTTGGCACACAGTGAACACTCAATAATTTTTTATTGAATTAATCGATTAATGGTGTGATTTTAAGAAGAGGTAGTGATAATCCAACTTCAGGACCAAACTCTCCATCCTATAACGTTCTCACCAATATCAATTTCTAATCTGTGCTTGCCTTTTCACATGTTTGAACCTGTTTTCTTTCTTCTTCCCTTGAGAAACACACACATCCTCAAGACTTCTTTTTAATCAACTCATCAGTGGTAAGAGCAGAGCTCCCCATGACTTTTCACTTCCTTCAGCAGGACTTGAGGATTTGGAGAGGGGGTTGCATTCCACAATCAGACATCCAACTACCAATGTAACATCTCTTCTTAATGTCTCACAAGTATCTCTCTCAAACATTCTTCAAACAGAGCTCTAGTCTTTTCCCTCTAAAACCTGATCACCTCCCCCCATATTCACTGGCTCAGTTAATGGCAACACCATTTTTAACAAATGCATTTAAGCTAAAGTTTGGAGTCATCCTTAACACATGCCTTTCTCAGACCATATCTTATCCATTAGCAAAGATTATCCATTCTTAGCTCAAAATAGATCCTAAATTTGTCCATTGTTGACCATGTCCAGTCTAAACGACACACAACTATCTCCTCCATGGACTTCAGCGTTCATTTTCTGATTAAATTGTCTCCTAAGTGACTAAGTCCTATGGCCAACACAATAGGAGTCCTCGTCCCCTCAACACAGACTGGGATAGAGGAGCACTGTGTTAGCCAGCTTGGGCTGCTGTAACAAAGTATCATTGACTGGAGTCCTTAAACAACAAGAGTTTATTTTCTTTCAGTTCTGGAGGCTAGAAAGTTCAAGATCAGGGCACCACTGTGGTCGGGCTTTTGGTGGCCTCATATCCTTACCCTGGCTTGCAGGCAGACACCTTCTCACTGTATCCTCACATGGTGAAGAGAGAGCTCTGGTCTCCTTTCCTCTTCTTCCAAAGACACTAATGCCATCACGGGGTCCTCATTCCTCATGACTTCATCTATATCTAATTATCGCCAAAGGCCCCACCTCCCAATGCTATCACACTGGCTGGTTAAGTCTTCAGTATTTGAATTCCAGGGGGGGCAAGAGCAAGTGACAAAGTAGTTTTTTGAAGAGAGAACAAAGGTCCAAGACTGTCTGATCACCATTGAAACCACTGATCTCAAAGAGCTTATAGACAGTTGGAATCCAGTGAAAACATCCAAGTCAGGGAGAGTCAGAGAAAGAGATTCCAGTAGGGGCTGAAGGAATTTTGGGAAGAGAACATGGTGTTTGCTACAAAGCTCAGAAAAATCCCTGTGGCATCAGGAGTAGATAGGATGAGGGCTCCTGGATTTATCTCCCATCTAAGTGAAGTGCTGATACATGTTTAACAGTAACAGGGGAGCGGGGGAGGGGAGGAAGCCCTGATGTGCAGCATTTGCTAATTTCCTGCTGTAAAGCTATCTGTCTCCACCCATTGGCCTGCTCTCTACTCCTGAAGACATCAGTTTCCTAAGACAGCCTTATGCAGAGTATGAACCACAAAGGTAAAATGTAGGTTCAGTATAATGGAGAGAAAAGAAAACTCCTTATTCTTACTCTGCAAAATAATAATCGTATTAATTGTAATAATAATAATAATAAACTATTATTAAAAATCATAATCATAATTCTCACTTATGAAGCATTTAGAACATGTCTTACACTCTGAAAAACACTTTCTATGCATCATATGATTTAACCTTCACAGCAATTTTGTTCGGAAAGTATCATCATGAGCTCATTTTTACAGAAGGGAGGAAAAGTCTTACAAAGGTTAAAGAATGGACACTGCTTTTCAGGTGGTGGCAGAGCCAGGGCAGGAATTTGTTTTCCTCTGTCTGGAGCCCCACTCTCTGTCCTCCCCCCTCCCCCCCGCCCCATACGCAGTGCCACCCAACCCCCCCGAGGCCAGATTGGAACACCTCCCTTGACTTGGCTGCCTGCTTTCCAGTCCACTGTGTTGGTAGGAATGCTGTCCCTGTTTCCTGCATTTCCTTCCCATAGCTCCCTCAGGCAGCGAGCTCCCCAGGCATGTCTGATCTCATGCAGAGCCACCCCCAGCTTCCAGGTTTGTGGCGGGGAGAATTTTGAGTTGCTGCTGCTGGTCTCTTGTTACTGCTGCTCCAGCGAGAAATTCCAGCTATGCCTGTTTTCACAACCATGTGTGTCATGAGCTGAACTGCCCTTCCCTCATTCATATTTCTATCTAAGCAGCCGCGCCTCCGAATGTGACTGTATTTGGAGATAAGGTCCAGGTGATAATGTTAAAATGAAGTTATATGGGTGGGATCATATCCAATCAGACCGGGGTGCTTATAAAAAGAGGGAGTCAAGACACGGACACACACAGAGGGGAGACCAGGTGAAGAAATGGGGAGCAGGCAGCCTTGTACAAGGAGAGTCCTCCAAAGAAACAAACCTGCCCACCACACTTTGATCTTGAACTTCTAGCCTCCAGAACCGTGAGAATACATTTCTGTTGTGTGATCCACGCAATCTGTGGGCGCTTTGTTGCAGCAGTCCAAGCAAACGAGTGCAGCCTGAATTATCCTTACCCGCAGCAAATTCCTGTTGTTAGAACAGAGGTAGTCTGTTCCGGATGCGAAACTTCTGGTGGCATGTTGTACTCGCTTCAGCTAAAACACCTATAACCCTCCCAGACTGAGACAGAGTCAAGGGGACACATAAAAGTGTTCTGAGCTGCTTGACCCGGAGAGGGGGGGGGAGGGCACCAGACAGACGGGGTTAGGATGAGGGTAAAAGGACTCACATTTTGTGCAGGTCACTTCTGCTCTATTTGTGCCGTGTTATCCTAGCCCTCCACATGCATTATCTCATCTAGCTCTTACTTTAAAGGAAAGGAAAGAGGCACAGCAAGGGCAAATGACTTACGTCCTTAGTGCAGGAAGTGATGTATGCTTGGTAACATCCCAGGTCCATCCAGAAACCCGGTTTGGGCTATGACTCCAGGCTTCCCCGAACCTCACAATGGAGGCAGCATTTGCATGAGTGACTACAGCACAGCAGAAGAGGAAGCAGGAGGGGAAGCTCCATATGTCTGCAGGACCCATGGGACTCAGGCTAGTTCTGCCTGCGGGATCTGAGGACTCAAGATGAATGTGACTGGGTGCTGGGCCTTACAGTGGAAGTCACTTTGGTATGGAAAGGCAAAGGACGTTGCTGTGAGCCAAAGCAGAGATGGCTCCACACAGGGGCCTCGCAGGGAATGTTCAGCCTCCAGTGGGGCTGGCTTGGACAGTAGAGTGGGAAAGCATCAAAGGAGGGACATGGCCAAAAATGTGAAGATTCTCTTCCCTCACCCTCTCTGCCTGAACACCTACCTTCACCACCTGTCTTGTAATCAAGCTGAGCAGGATTTAGACCCAGGAATACCCTTCACTGCCAAGTGAATTTGTACTTCTGGCCTTTATCTGGGGACCAGTGCCCTGTGACTTGCTTTCAGGCTTCCCTAGTAAGCCTGTAAGTAATTCCTGCCTGGGTCTTCGCTCCTCCAAATGTTCCAGCCTACACGTCTGTGCTGAGGTGTATCTCCCTCTCAGAGCAGGATGTCGTCCTACCATCATTTTGACAAGGCTGTTTGATGCCAGGGACGATTTGGGGTGATCTGTATCACGTCACCTCGGTGAGGCTCGCAGATGGGACTAAAGATGGAAGGAACCAGAGAAGGAGAGCTACCAGAGAAGGGTCAGGGGTCAATGATGGGTTAGGGGAGGAGTGGTCACCAGGATGTCTATTGGGCATAGCCATCTTATCTTTGAAATACTCAATGTTTAATGGTTTGTGTTTAGGCTACATCGCAGTGTTCTTCTATTATGATGGCACGATTAAATCCTATGCACTTCTCTTACCTCTGTTTGGGAATCCTGTGACCATTAGCTTGTTTTTCACACGTACTCTATTACAATACTATCAAGTTTACTTACGGATTTAGGAAACTCCTTCCTGAAAATGCCACTTTGAAGTCTGACTTTCACCAGATAATCTGATCCCAAAACCGCTCCCATGACTAGTGACTTACAGCTCTTGAGTTCCCTTCTCACACACACCCTTGGGCAGGAAGGTGGCTCATTGGTACCAGGGTGTTGTCTTTGAGCTGAAGGAGGAGGGCAATGACTAACTAACCAGACACTTCCCTAGAATGAGGCCACTTCCTTGTTCACTCCAGCTCTTCCACCCTTGCAGAAAATGCTACATGCACCAATGAGCAGTGGTGAGTCCCTCACCTTGAAGATTTCTGGAAGAAGCATAATCCCGTAGAGCAGAATTAGCTTTGTCTTATTTGTTCTATAACCACAGTTTGGATCCCTTCTGCCTCACCCACATTTGTGCTGCAGTCATTAGTTTGGGAGCAGCCTGGAACGAGGGCAGAAGCTAGGCTTTAAAACAGACCTGGGATGTTATCAGGTTGAGGTGGACTTTCAGGTGCGGGATTTGGGCCCATCGCTTAGGCTCGTTGAGTCTTAGTCTCCTCTTCTGTAAAATGACATTCACGATACATTCTCTACAGGGTGATTGGGAGGGTTAAATGGAATATCATGGGCCAGGCCTTCAGGTAATGTTGTCTAAACATAAGGCAATGGTTCTGAGATCAGCCTAAGAGCTTTTAGCTTCAAATGGCTACCAAGCGAACAAATGTAACATGAGGCCACATTAATGCAAATAAAGAAATAAAGTGACCAGGGAAAATACAATGGAAGTTGTGCTTAATGCAAGCTGATCAAATCAAACTGAGATCCCAGTGTCACCTCCAAGAATCACACATCAAAAATGATGTTGGCAGGCAAACACATGGTCGGAGGAGAACAGCCAAAATGTGGAGGTTCTTGCAGTGAAAATACAGAAAGGATGTTTGAAAAAATTCAGATGGTTAACCCGAGGCACACAAGACTTGGGAGCACCTGCAAGGTGTCAGGGGTCACAGGAATTGCCACCAAAAGGACTCCAAAGGAAGAACTGGGTGCAACGGGTAACAAGTACGGAAGAACAGACTACAACTCAAAATGTAAAAGGAGTTTCCAATTTAACGATCCTTTTCGGGCCAGAACGAAGCTTCCTGGCCCGAATTTCCCTTGTACTACTGAGTCATGCATCTGCATACTCGTGTGCTCTCAGGCAGATGAAGGCAGACGTCACTCCACTCAGCAAAAACATGAATAGCTGCATGTATATCACAAATGGATGTCAATCACCTCTTACCAATGACCTCCATTAATCTGCTGAGGATCCTTTAAATAATTCAACTCTGCTTTTCCTGGGCCCAGGTTCAATAGGCCAGGTGCTCCACTGTCCAATGTTAATATCTCCTCATTTTGTCTTCCAAGAATGTAACCAGCAATTATTCTCTTTCTTTTGTGCATCATAAATTTTCCCTTTATTCTAGATCAGTCTGATTAAAATTATATATGATTTTTTTTCCATTAACCCTCCCTTAAGTTTCCATCTTCAGCTCCACTTATCCCCTCTTTTATTTGTCCCTTGTGTGATTTAATGTTCAATGAGTAGTTGACATTCACTGTCTCTGAATCCTTTCCTTTTGTTTCCTCTTGAACTCAAGCCATCATTTTGATCTCCCCAATGCTTCCAGATACTCCTCCCATTTCATCCCCCAAGGCTCTCCACAATGCTAATTTAATGCTCAATTCAGTCCATATGCCTTGACCTAATAGAACTTAATGCATGCTCTTCTTCCGTCTGATCGTACATTCTTCACTTGACTTCCAAGACACTCTCCCCCCACCCCGCTGGTTTCCTTCTGAGTAACTTCTTCAAAGTTGACTTGGCTTATTCCTCTTCAGTCTCAAGACATCTAACCGGGCCTCAGAAATTGCACTTTCTTTATCTTTATCCCTGCTCTGGCAAATCTCAAATGCGCATCTCTAGCCAGGACCTTGCCTTTGAACCCTGTCTTGTAGTCCAACTGCCTATTTGGCATGTCCGCTTGGAGGCTAAAGAGACATATCTAATCTGACATATCTAAAACTTACTTCCTGCTATTGCCCACTTATCACTCCATCCGTGCCTACTAAAACCTTTTCACTTCAATTAACAGTGACTTCACTTTTCTACTTGGCTGGGTCAAAACCTTCAGAGCCATTTTTAACTCTTTTCTCTCAACCTTCAGATACTCTCTGCCTGACTGTTCTTGAACTGGGGCATCAGTCTTCTCCTACACTCAGGCTGGAACTTACATCACTCGCTCTTCTGGTTCTCCAACATTTGAATTTGGACTGGAGCTTCCGGTTGGTTCTGCTGATTCTCAGGCCTTCAAACTCAGATTGGAGCTGTATCACTGGCTCTCCTGAGCTTCTGTCTTACAAAAGGCAGATCATGAGACTTCCCAAGATCCATAGTCACATAAACCAGTTCCTCATAATAAATCTCTAGATATATAGAAACAGACAGACAGCTCCTATTGGTCTGTTTCTCTGGTGAGTCCTGACTAATATAGAAAATCCTGTTAACTCCTTATTCTTCAAAAATCTAGATTTTGATCATTTATTTTACTGCCTCCACTTTTTCTTGACCCAAGCTATTGTGGATTCTCACTGGGTTATTGCAATAACTCCTAAATGTTCTCTCTCTCTCTACCTCTCTCTCTCTCTCTCTTTTTTTAAGACGTGAACCAAGAGTGCTCTGTTCATAAAAGCAAAAGTAATTAATGACAAAAACAAATCAGTTCACATAATTTCTTAGCACAAATCCTCCAAAAAGTTCATCATTCAAAATAAAATCTGCTTTATAGACATACCAAGAATGCTCTCGTTTGGGATTTTATGTATACTCGTCCTTCTACCAGGACTATTGCTCTCTCTGTATTTTCATAGATGCTTCTTCATCTCCTTCAAGTCTTTACTCAAATATCATTCATGCCTTCCTTGAACACCTTTTGAAATGGATACACCCCTCCCAGTCCCAGTTCCCATTAACTCACTTACCTGCTCTCCTTTCATTCACAACATTGGTCACTATCTGCCTTATATATTTTCCTTTGTTTACCTTCTATCTTTTTCCCATTATATTATAAAGTTAGTGGAAGGATTTTTGCCCCCTCTTTTGTTCTATAGTCTAGATTAGAATAGGTACTTCAGGCCACACCTACGGGAAAGAGGAGAGAGCAGTTATGGGAACCCAGTGAAGCTCGGGGTACCTACCAGGAAGGACAAGGGTGGAGAGTGAATCCAGGGGGTAAATGGAATGTACCAAACAGACCATAGGCAGTGAAACAGAAAGAGAGGCAATACCTTAATATTCATTAGAAAACTCACTACTCCTTGGGTTTTCTTCACCTGAATGAATTCCAGGTGCTTCTGTGATGACGAAGAGAACTTGGCAGGGAGACATTGATCTAAGGTGTTTGTTTTCCTGCTTTCATTTTCTTTCATTCATGTCTTTCCAACAAGAATGACATTGGAGAACATGCATTTGACTTGCAACACCTGTCCCAAAAGGGTTTTTTGATGGTTTGGCTAAATGCACACAGTGCAGTAAGCAGAAATGTAACAGAGGCATTAGAGATGTATGTTGCACTTACGTGGAGAAATGTGGGGAAAGGGAGGTTTCTACTGAACTTCTGGGCACTTCTGAAGAACAATGATTAGGTTAATATCAGATTTTGGCTTTCCTGTCTAAACAGCATCAACCTCCCTGAACGGGAGTCTCACAACACCTAAGCATTTTTACTGAGCTCACAATCACCTGGGACCTCATAGCCCACACTCTGGTCCCTAACTATCTAAACTTGTGGTTTGGGGTCCTAGATGAACTTTCTCAGGCCCTGCTTTATTTGTAACTCAGACTCACTCAGCCCTCTCTGATGATAGTCTGATACCTTAAACCAAATCCTAAACTTAAGTTAAATGTTTAAACTAAATTAAGACCCACATTTCTTCGGTTTCACATTCCCCTTACTAGTTCTAAAGAAATTCTGTTGCTGATAGTCATTTACTCAAGTCCGTATTTTTCAAAGTAAAGGTTGTAGGAATTTCTAAATGTTATTCTAAGTTGCGTATTCATCCTCTTCAGTTTACCACCAGATGCGGGGAACATGAAAAAAATCTCAAAGGAGAGAAGAACGTCTGAAATGTTTTGGGACTCAGCCCACCGCTTTCTTATTACTAAAGCAGTGTAAGTTACAAACTTGTCTGGACCTCATTTGGCATCTGTAAAGTGGGAACGATAATACTAGCACTTAGTTTATTGTTCTGTTACATAAGGACTGACTGAGTTCACATCTTTGAAGTAGCTTAGCATAGCACCCGGCACAGAGTAAGAACGATACGAGTGTGTGTTGACTAAAATATATAGGCTTCATTTCAACTTTCACTTTATACCTTTTTTCCCCTTATTCTGCTAAAAAAAATAAAATGAAACCTCAGCTTTTGGAAATAATATAGCATGCTCTACAAGAATATACATATAAGCTGACATTGTTTTCAGAGAAGCCATTTTTAACTTAATTCATAAAATAAATGAACTAGAAGGTATGTTAGACAGGATGATATGCCCCTGTCCCCCAAAGATATTCACGCCCTAATGCCTAGGACCTGTAAATATGCTTCATTACACGGCAGAAGGGCTCAGAAAATGTGAATAAATTAGGACCTTGAGATAGGGAGAGTATCCTGGATTACTCCGGTGAAGTAAAGCTAATCCTTAAGAAAAGAACGGTTCCCCACTGTTGTCAGAGGGAGACATGGTCAGAGAGGACGTGCAACATTGCTGTCTTGGGGGATGGAAAAGACATCATGAGCCTAGGAGTGTGGGTGGCCTCTTGAAGTGGGATAGGGTAAGGAAACAGATACTCCCCTAGAGTCTCCAGACATTATGATTTTTTTTAAAGATTTTTAAAATTTATTTATGAGATAGAGACACCAGCGAGAGAGGGAACACAAGCAGGGGGAGTGGGAGAGGAAGAAGCAGGCTCCCAGCGGAGAGGAGCCTGATGTGGGGCTCGATCCCATAACACTGGGATCACTCCCTGAGCTGAAGGCAGACGCTTAACCGCTGTGCCACCCAGGTGCTCCTAGACATTATGATTTTTAACTCAGAAAGATGTGTGTCGACCTCGTGACCCATAACTGCACGATAATAAATGTGTGTTGTTTGAAGCCACTGCGTTTGTGATCACCTGTTACTGCAGCAAACAGAAAACTAATACAGGCGGTGGGTCTTGACTCATGAGAGGATTCTCACGTCATGCAATGGTTCCAGCAGTAATTGTGTATCTACACTGATTTACTTTTTTGAGAGGTGTTTGTGAATGATGCTTTTAGTTATGAGTTTGCACTGCTTCCATTTCACCAATCCTTCAAAACTGAGAAAGAGAAACACCACAATGTAGTTAAAAGACAACAAGCTTTAGTATTAGACACACCAGCTCTGGTCTTAGAGTTGCCAGACTTGCCAGATAATTTTTGAGTATGAGTATGTTTGATGCAAAAATTACAACAAATTGTTTTTTAAAAAGTGTGCATTTTTTTATCTGAAATTCAAATTCAACTGAAGGCTGTGTCCTGTATTTTTTTCTGGCAAATTTACCTGTGCTAGAAAAATAATTGTCATACATATAAAGGACCCTAGGGTGTCAAACACGGCTGAATACTGGAATGTCCTGGAGAGCCTAGAAAAATCCCAATCCCCAGCTCCAGGGATCTAATGATAACTTAATCATTATCCCTGGGGTTAGGCCACAGGCACGAGCGTGTTTCTAGGTCTTCAGGTGATTTCCAACATGCAGGTAGTAACTCAGACAGTGGCTCTCGAACTATAGTATGTAGAAGAATCATCAGGGAACTTGCAAAGATGCAAATTGCTGGTTTCACCCCCGAGATTCTGAGTCAGTAGGACTGGAGGGATTCAAGATTTTCTGTTAACAAGCAACCCGGGTGACTCTGATGAAAGATTTGTGACTCACACTGAGAGAAACCTTGACTTTACCTCTCTGAATCTGTGGTGACAACGTTAAGTATAGTGAAACTCACTGCACAAGTTTTATGAGGATTATATGACTTATGTATATATGCTGAAGAAATTATCATAAATTGCTGAAAAGATAGTCATCTGAATCATTCTCTTCTTCCTAAGTTCCACTGTTGCCCTGAAGGTTTTCTTGATTTCTTTAGCTGTTTGGAGCCCCACTTTTCACCTCTACCATTCCATAGGACCAGGGGTTTACATCATATATCTTAGTCCAAATTAAACACCATCTTAAGTTGTTCTCTCTGATTTCAGGGGTGCTGATCTTGTCTTCCCAATGGGTCCTGAGTGTTCTAGTCATGAGTAGAGGTAACAAGAATCACCATGTTGTTTTTCGGATTAATGATCCAAAGAGCCTGAAAACTTGGTATTTTTATCTCCATTGTCCAAGACAATGCCACGCCTCCTTGTCATTCCCATCAGGACTTACTAGCTCGGTGGTGAGGCAAACATATCAAACTTTGCCTTTTCAACTCCAGGCCAGCTATGCTTTCATTCGCCCGCCCGCCTCTCCTGGAAACAGATCCAGTCTCACTAACCCTTTGGTGCACGTCCCCCGCCCTCAGGACGTAAGCCCGGCCAGCAGCACGTTCCCACCAACTGAATGACCCACACGTTATGGAAAACACACTGCCACGGAAGGAGGACTTTTTCCTCCTCTTCCTTGATTCTTGGCGCCTGCACTTTCACAATGCCTGTTTGGAAGGACATGAATCCAAGCAGGCAGGCATCCGTCCTCTATCCCAGGGCCACCTGGGGCTTGCCTGAATGGCTCAGGCCCACTGGGTTTGAGAGTCAGGAAATTACTGGCTGCAGGGTCAACCAGGCCCTTCTTAGAAAAATAGCTCACATTGTTCTGCCCGCAGGGAATAATATCTACCCAGATTCGAAGGCTGCTCTGAGGAACAATGGCAGCACTTACCAGGCCCAACCCCCACTCTACCAAACAGATATGGCTTCCCACGGTAAAGGCAACTAACAAAAGTTTTTCAGTTGATGTGAGGAATATTTAATAAGTGAAACAGACTGGATTCTATGTGTGGTTTTCATTTCTACAAAGCTCTCAAGCTAGTGTGCCTTGTGTACGGGCAAAAGCAGAGATTTTGGAGTTGTTAGAAAGATCTGTCACTTAATAGACGTAAGACTCTGGATAAGTGTCTTAAACTTTCTAAGTTTCTATCATCAGGGTGCACTCTAGAGGACACAGTCCCTTGTCTTTAGTCCCTACACAGACACCGTAGTCCTGAGAAATATGTTTCTGTTGCTGACCATGAAGAAGTTCCAGTGGTCTCCCCAGGACTCTGACGGACAGAAGCCCACACCTGACCAATGGTCACAGGCCTAGGATACTCAAGACCATCCATGGTGTCACCCTTGGTAAGCTGAGCCTTCCTGGCACTGGTGAGAGCCCTCCTGACACACTCGAAAAGCATGCTTTATTTTTGATGGCCACCAGCTAAGTCATCTCGAGATACCTGGAGATTGTGGCAGTCATGCTTCCTCTACATCTGAGGTCACCTCCATGTCACCAGGATGCAGACCCTAAATG
The DNA here is from genome assembly GCF_017311325.1 of Ursus maritimus. Taxonomy (NCBI): domain Eukaryota; kingdom Metazoa; phylum Chordata; class Mammalia; order Carnivora; family Ursidae; genus Ursus; species Ursus maritimus. The sequence continues at coordinate 74,239,754 of NW_024426996.1, forward strand.
AGAAGGGTGTAAAATATGCTGGGTGTAGCGCCCAGCCCCTGGGAGGCTGTTCAGTGAAGGGTGATGTGTCTGAACCGAGAGGCAGGCCCGGGGCCATAGAAATTTAAGTTTGCCATGATGTTGGCAAATCATAATCCAAAGCCAAGGCTGAGGTCTGGACAGTCCCTAGGGCAATTCCCTTATCTTCTCTGTATCTCTCCACCTTATTATCTTAAATAAAGAAAGAATATTTGTCTCACCAGGTGATTGTTATAAAAGAGGGTAGGCCATTCATTCTCTTGTAATCATTACAGTCTTTATCAAGCCTCTCTGCTCCAGAAATATCATGGACCGATTATGAATAGAAGAGAATTACCTGCCAAGACATAGACTGGGTTGGTAATATTAGCTTAGTCTCACTTTCTTCATCTCTCACGTGGTAATAAAATCACAATATTCACAATAAATATTAAATGAGATTGGTTGTAGAAAACTGCTTTGTAAGCATTAGGGACTTAAGAATGTTCATTTTTGTTTGTTTGGTTGCATTATTTTTGTTGCTTTTTTCCCGTCTTCTGTCCTAATACCCAGAGAGGAAGACAGACACGTTGGGTCAAAGAAGATGATGGCTATGGCTTTCAGAAATGGACTGAGGAAAGCCAGCTGGGCAGGCAGGTGGAGCACATTAGAATCAGCATTAGGCAATGCAAGAAATTCACCATATCTATGTCTAATATTAGGCATCAGGTAGCGTCCCAAGGAAGCAGGAGATTTAGGGCCAGTTTGGCAGTTAGACCGGGAGGGACCCAGTTTCTGTTATGTCAGCACAACATGAGGAGTCTTAAAATTAAGAAAAATCAATTTGGTATATGGTCATAGTTGGTTTAATTTATTCATTTTGCAATATTTATTGTTTGCAATATGTCTCAGGCAGTGTGCTAGGCATTTGCAATACAGAGATGAGAAAGAACGGCAGTCCTTTCCCTTATAGAACTAGCATAGAAAATGGTAGGAAGGGGTGCCGGGGTGGCTCAGTAATTAAGCGTCTGCCTTCTGGGATTGAGCCCCACGTCAGGCTCCCTGCTCCACTGGGAGCCTGCTTCTTCCTCTCCCACTCCCTCTGCTTGTGTTCCCTCTCTCATTGGCTACCTTTCTGTCAAATAAATAAATAAAATCTTAAAAAAAAAAAAGGAAATGGTAGGAAGACAGACATAAAAATAAAATAACAAAATGTACCACAAACGTGTACTTCAGGCATTTATTATTGCTCAGCATTTTTTTCCTGTAACTTTGACCATTTCATAAAGTGTGGATGGATCTGATCTAACCCCTGCCCCCCAAGATTCATACATAAATAGAACGAATCAGAATATGTTTGGTTGATAAATGTATATATTGCTTTTCTCCTGAATCTATTGAGATTTCTCTAGGAACCAGAGAAGGTAACCTTTAAGAGGAGGGCTCGTTTCCCAGAAGAAGTGAAGGAACAGTGAAGATCCAGATCTGGGACAGGGCACGGGGAGTTTAAGAATCTTAAAAATCATCGTTACAGCTAGAACAATGCTAGTAGTGTGTGCACGTGCATGCATGCTGGGATTGAGGCAGGGAGGGCACGTGAGGATAGACTTCCACCACTGTCACTCGATGGCTTTGACTATGTCACAGCATCTTTCATCTGCGGATTAGAAATCCTCATACCTAGTTCATAGGGATGATGTGAGGTTTAAATAAGATGACTAGGGTCATAGCTGTGACGGCACCTGTCTGCTTAGAGCACACATAAGGCAAAGAGCCTGAAGTTTCTCCTATGCTGCTACTTGCACTTGCTACCAATTATCTGTAAATGAGGCACACACGTGCCTCAGTCTGCCCCTACCCCCCGTGCTCCAGCTCTCTGAGTTACCTCTGCTCACTGGGAGCGATCCTGGAAAGGATCCCCAGCGTCCCAGCAGTGCAGCAAGAGAGCATCTGAGCTGACCACCTGGCTCAGGTCAGGCAACAGGCAACCCGGCAACAGACCAACAGCCCGGCATCCACAGGGCAGGTGTGTCGGTCACTCAGTTCCTCAACATGCCCAGACAGAGTCTGTAATGCAAGGTTGGCTGGGGACCCGGGGGGGGGGGGGCTCCCAAGGGCTCTCTTGTGTCAACACCACCAGGTGGAAGGAGGAACACATCATACCATTCCCCTTTCCTCGAACCAGGGTGAGAACCACTTCTTTCTGGGGTAATACGGTCTCCCTCACATATCAGCTAGTGCTGATTAAAGTCCTTAGTACAATGCCTGACATACTGTAAGCAGGGAATAGAGTAATAATGGATAACTATTACCTTATATGACAATTATATGAAAGAATACCTTAGAACGTTCAAAAGTAATATGCGAATATAAGGGCTCAGTGCAAAGAAATTCATTAGTTCAACTCATATTTACTGAGTGACTGCTGCATGCCAGGTCCATTTCTAAGCACTGGCAAAAGAGCTGTGCACACAGTTATATAAGGGTTACAAAGGGTCACCTGGGTAGCTCAGTGGGTTAAGTGTCCAACTCTTGGTTTTGGCTCAGGTCGTTATCTCATGGTTGTGAGATTGAGTCCCGCATCATGTGGGGCTCCACATTCAGCATGGAATCTCTTTAAGATTCTCTCTCTCTTTCTCCCTCTGTCCCTCCCCTAGGCTCACGTGCTTTCTTAATAAAATTAAATAAATAAATAAATAAATAAATAAATAAATAAAATCTTTAAAAAAAAAGAGTCATGAAGTGGAAAGAATAAATTAAGTCAGGAAAAACAGCACCCCTGCTCTTACAAATCTTAGCTACTACTGGGAGAGGTGGACAGCAGAAAGCAAATAAGTGAATAAATATGCCGCCTAATTGCAGATGGCGATAAGTGCTATCAAGAAAAATAAACCAGAGCACAATCACTGGGAACGACAGGGAGCCACACTGGGGGGGACTGTTTCAGAAATGGCTGTCAAAGGAGGTCCCTGAGGATGTGGAACCTCTGAACGAAGCAAGTGTGTGAGCACAACAGAGGTCAGCAGAATGAGATTCACAGAACCAAAAGAAAATGCAAAGACCCTAAGACCGGCATAATCTTGACATACTGAAGGGATTTGAATATTAGCAAAAGAGGTGGTTGAAGTTGTCTGATTTATTCTATCTTTTGAAGTTGGAACCACGAAACTTGTGAATAGACTGATAGCATCACGTGAGCAAAAGAGAAGAGTAACTGAGTGAATAGTGTTGGTATTTACCAAGACGAGGGGAGAATCAGAGGAGGAGAAATGTTGAAACAGAAGATGCAAGAGCTTTATTTTGTATATGGTAAGTCTGACAAGCTTATTAGAGGTCAAGCGGAGATACTGAACCTGCAGCCCAAGGACAAGGTCAGAGTTCAAGTCACTGTCACATAGTAGGTCTGTAAAGCTGTAGGCTCAGATAAGATCTCCAGGGAACGTCCGGGTAGAAGAAAGGGCTGACCACAGAGCCCTGAAGACTCCAGGGTCTCTAGAGGGGAAGGACGGAGGAGACAAAGAAGGGGCCACTGAAGGAGAAGGAGAAGTAAAAGAGTGTGGGATCCTGAAGGCAAGTGAAGAATATTTTAAGCAGAGACGAGTCACGTATGTCCCACACTGCTGAGAGGCTGACTGCATGGAGAGCTGGAGAACTGACCTTTGGATTTGGCAAGATGGGGATTGTTAATGACCTTTATGAGAGCGGCTTCAGACAACAGTGGTGGCGAGATAAGGAGAGAACAGGAAGTGAGAAATTAATTCAGCAAATAAATTTCTTGAAGACCTTTGCTATAAGACAAAGCAGGAAAATGTTGCAGTGCCTGGAGGAAGTTGTGAGACGCAAAGATTGTTTAGGGAGGATCTTGCTTTTTGAGATGGGAAATATAGGGCTTATCAATAATTCAGCAAACAAGGACAAATCATGTTGAAGGAAGACAGGAGACAATGTCAGCACGAAAAAATGTGTCTGAATGGCAAAAGCAAATGGAGCCCGGCATGCAAGTCATAGGCGTGGCCTTGGATAAGATCAGGGACAGCCCATGTGCTGGTGTAGGCATAGGGTGTGAAAACGGGGCTGACTTCACGTGAGCTGAATCTTACTCTAGTGCCTGGCCCCATGTGGACACCTCTGCATGCCAGTGTCTTCTTGCTGTCTGGATGTGTAACTCTGTCCACAGAATTCCATGTGATATTAACAAGGACTCTAACAAGATTAGAAACGTGTTCTGCAACCCAAGAATTAGTACTTAGAAAGTCCTTGACCTTGCTTTGCTCTACAAGAGAGTTTTCCATGAGTTCTTTTTCTTTGCCAGCCACACTCCATTTTAGTAAGTTTCCTGGCAGGCTTGGGTACTCATTGAAAAACATTATGGAAGTTTATCAATCCTTCCACTCCTTTGGGGTCTATCACAGGAGAACAGTGAAATGACTGTCTGGGAATAACTGAGGAGTTCTAAAAATTCCCTGAATGAAGAGGGGAATAAGGACAGAAGCATAAGAAATTAGTTCTTATGAGTGCCATTCCTTGAAACCCAGGTCTTGGGAAGTTAGTTTGATAATTACTAAGTATTTTCTTTGCAAGAGCTCACACTTTAGAGAGAAAGGCCAGTGCCTGCATTCCCGTTCCCCCCATGATCTGCATGTAAGAAATGTAACCTCTCTGAGACTCCATCTCTCCGTGAGTAAGATGTTACTAACAAGCATCCCTCGGGAGGAAGCAATGGCTGGTTTAAAATGTCCATAAGTAGGGGCGCCTGGGTGGCTCAGTCAGTTAAGCATCTGCCTTCGGCTCCGGTCATGATCCTGGGGTCCTGGGATCGAGCCCTACATCAGACTCCCTGCTCAGTGGGGAGCCTGCTTCTCCCTCTCCCTCTCCCTGCACCTCTTGTTTCTGCTCATGCTCTCTCTCTCTCTCTCCCTTTCTCTCAAATGAATATATAAATCTCTAAAAAAAATAAAATAAAATGTCATAGGTAGAAGTCTGGGCCTACAGCAGGTGCTAATTTAGGTCTATTTCCCTTGAATTCATCTTTTGAATTTTAAGTAAATGAAGTATATTGATAAAATTGATTGAATAAACGGAATGTTAGCAGAAACTTGGAGTTTCAGACAGTTTCAAGGTACTATCTATAATACAGAAATCACAGAATTGTGCCTGCCCTTCAAGGTATAAATGTATACAGACGTTAAATCTTATACAGACATGTCATATATCATATATAAACATGTATAGACACACATGTATCATATATATACGTACACATACATACAATACCCTAGTACAGTTAACGCCATAATCACCACTAGCATTTACCTGCATTGTACATGGTTGAGATTTTGATATTTGTAGAAATGAGTTAAAGAACACGGTATTAATTCTGCAGTCCTCTAACTCACATGAAGATTTTTTCTGTGAAATGTCCCATAAGGTGCTATGGTGACACGTATTAGGTCCAGTGCCTCTCCCCTTGCAGGCACAGTAACATAGTTAAGAATCCCAATCACACATCATTCATTACGTCATTCAACACTCTTTGAAGCACAAGTATGCGGCAGTATCAAGGGAAGCAAGGCCTTCCCTTTTCAATAGTATATTCTAATGGAACGATGGATAACGTAAACAACTCCAGATAGCCAATTAATACGCTTAAATATATACCATAAAACATAGCAAGTATAAAAAAAATGGGTTTCAGGCAAATTTCATGTACCTCCCGAAGGTCTGTTCCCCCGGTGGTTGGGAAACTGCTGTCCGCAGGCCCGATCCATGCCAGGTCTCAGTTTTGTAAGTGAAGGTTATTGGAACACAGGCCTGTCTGTGCATGTGCATGTTACCTCTGGCTGCTTTCCAGCTACAGCAGCAGAACCGAGCAGATGCAAGAGAGACCATAAGATCCACAGAGCCAAAAGTAGTTACTATGTGGCTCTTTACAGAACAAGCTTCCTGGTGCACGTGTGATACTACACTGAGCACAACACAAGCAGAGCTTTATAGCTAACTCCATCAGTGAGGCCAGTTTTGGCTGTAAGCAGCAGGGAAATTATATACTCCCACGTAAGGAGAAGTAGGCAGCATGGGAGCCCCAGCATGGGAGCAGAGTTAGCTGTCAACTGTCCTCACCAAGAGCATGGATTCTTTCTTCCTTTCTTCCTTTCTTCCTTTCTTCCTTCCTTTCTTTCTCTCTCTCTCTCTCTCTTTCTTTCTTTCTTTCTTTCTCTTTCTTTCTTTCTTTCTTTCTTTCTTTCTTTCTTTCTTTCTCTCTTCCTTTCTTCCTTTCTTCCTTTCTTCCTTTCCTTCCTTCTATTCTGATATGTTCAGTGTGACAACCCAGCACGGTTGTCCTAGTTCCAGACGTCACACAGAATGACAAAGTCTAGGTGCAGACAAACAAGCACCCATGCCTTGTGCCCCATCTTAAGAATCAGACAAACCCCCCAGGTCCTCCCAGTAGACCTCTCCTTATAGTGCCGTTGGCCAAAGTTGTGTAGCCTGCCCTTTTCCAAACTGGTCACTTACCAGGGAGTCAAGACAAACAAGACCCGGCTGAATTTGATCCTGATTCCCATCCTGGGGCTGAGGAGGGACCCACTTTCTCCTGAAACAGGAAATTGCTCCCTACCTAATGAAAATTGGGAAAATTTTCTATTAAAATGAAAACAGGGGCAGTAAAGGACACCAATGATGGCCGCGACGTGAGCTGAAATAACAAATGATAGACTTTTTTACAAAGGATTACACATTAAACGGAGCATGAGCGTGTGAGCTCCACCAGGACAAGCGTTCTGGTCTGTCTTCCTCACTGCTGTTGTACCAGTGCTGGGATAGCATGTAGTAAGTACTCGAGAAGTATCTGTCAGATGCATTCCTGATTAAACATATGAGTGTGTTTTGCAGAGTTGGTTAAGGAAGGAAAAGTCTGAATGAAAAGTCATTAAACCATGAAAAGCAGTAGTGGCGATGTGACATTGCCAGACACTTGGTCTGAGTGATCTCGGCTCTCTACACAAGAGCTAATGAGAAAAGCCAGCACCAGGCAAAGACGAGTTCTAGGAGATGAGAATGATAATCCAGCTTCTCACTTTAAGTACTGGCCAGAGCCCTGGGGAATCATAAAAAGGTAGAGAAATATTTGCAAAGTAGGCCATTTTCAACAAGTATTTCTCACGGCCAGCCCCATGCTTGCTTATGTAGGTCGTACAGAATTAAGTAATTCAGCAACTTGAGAACTTTCACTGTGCCTGCTCACTGTGTCGGACTTTGGAATAAAGGAACAAACGAACAACGAACGACAAGGTCCCTGCCTTCGGGAAGCATATATACCAGAATGAAGGAAAGATGCATCGGGTTGGGATTCCTGGAGAAGGTTACACATCTCAGCTGAGACCTGCAGAATGATCGGGAAGTTTTCCAAGTTACAAAGGGCAGAGGAGTGAGCCATGCAGAAGAAGCCACCCACTCAGGTTCAGAGATGAGAATGTGTCAAGCAAGCTGAGTCTTCACACATGCCCTCGAGACATTCAGACTCTGGGCTAGGCGTCAGGAGACCCAGGTATGAAGCCCAGCTCTGACTGAGACCAAGTCACTTCGTTCATTCATTTACAGTCTCTCCCAGGTGGAGAGATGCTCAAGGCACTTTAATTTTCTGATGCCTCTGGTGTATTAAAAATTAAACAAAGAAACCCTTGAAAATATTTCCATGTAATACTGACTCCTTTTAGAGAAGAAAATATCACTATAACAATTATCTTAAGATCAGGTTTTATGAAAACAATTCATTAGGTCACTGTATCAGGAGTGGCCAGAAAATGGGATAACATTATATTTCTACGAAGAACTATCCCTCCCCCCCAAAATTCTGCAAGTTTGTATATTATTGCATATTCAAGTTCTTGTGGAGGCAGTAACAAAGGTCTAAATGTGAGGACATTGTTTATTGTAAGACTCAGGTCCACATTACAGTACCTGATTGAATTTAGTGACTATTTACAATTTATTAGTACATTCTAGGAACATTCTAGGGCTGGGTGTGGAGACATTGGTGCGCACGAAACAAGTATAACACGGCCCTCACGGTCCGGACAGCCCCCGGGGAAGATGGATTTTAAAGAAACATCAATAATTCTATAACTCCACATCATTCTAAGTGCTTCAGTGAAAAAAAAAACAGTCTCTCTCTAGGTCTCAGTTTCTACATGTATGGACAGAAAGTGTGAGAAAATATCACCGCTTAGTTAATCCTGGTTTACAGCTTCTATCAGCTACTCGGTCCATGGAGACAAACCTGCTCAGAACAAGTCAAATAAAAGGCATAAAGGGATGATAATCAAAGGACAAATGGCTTGGTTAGGAAACACAGTAAGGCGGAGCTAGAAGCTTCTATTCAAGTCAGAAGACAAGATGAAGTCAGAGTTGGAAAAGAAGAACGAACGGAAGGAGGAATGGCAGAAACGTCCTCCAACATGAACAGGGAGTTTTTTAAAGCCAAAGGGCTATGGGGGGGGGGTACCCATTTGCATCCCATAACTTCACAGATGAGCAAAATCGGTTTAGAAGAGGCTAACAGATCCATCCAGAGCCAACAGTGAGCTAGTAGTGCTGAAATTTTAAGAATAGTATTTTATGGAGATGGTAGACTTGTTGATTTTCCAGAAATACAGGTTAGCTGAGTCAGAAAGGTCATTCCTCCAGGCCGAGCAATGCCCCAGGGTACGTAAATGTTTCTCATCCGAGAAGAACAGAAACAGGAGCAGACTCAGCCTCGGTCTTTAGAGGTCAGGAACCTAAACCCCAGAGAGATTGGTATATCTGGCCGATGAATAATGTTAGCAATAAACAAAAACTGGGAAGCCGGGCAAGTGGAAAAGGAATGAGGAGGAAGGCACTTAAAATTCAAGCACTACCATCCTTAGAAAGGATTATAGAATTTCTGATCTTAAACTCCTCTACTGAGTAGAGACGCTGTTTTCTTGACTCGAGCTATTGCCTGCAGAGGCTGGGGCATCCTGTGTTTCTTTCCCTCTGTGGCCTCTGAACCAGTTTTCAGGTCTCAGCTCCTGAGAGCAGGATCCTGAGAGAAGTCAAGAGAGCCAAGAGGAAAACCTCCCAGCAGGTTTTCCTGATGCCCAAACTCAAGGACACTCATTTGTACTTTCAGGAAAATGCAGAAAACTTGACTCCTTTTTTAATCCCTCCACCAATTCAAAAGGAAGGTGTGTCATTTCCCTTTGATCCTGCAGCGTAAACTTCCCTAAGAACGATACCATGTGGCTTGAGGATGAAAGGAATCTCAGAAAGTAATTTGTTCATCAGGACACTAAGTGTATTTTAACTTCTGCCACCAACATTCGCCTTCCTCTTCACTCTCGTCTAATAGTTGTGGTTAGATGTTCATCTCACACACACATTTTGACTATATACTGTGTATTTCTTCTGTCTTACAGTGTCACCATCCCAATTTACGACAACAAAATCGAGATAAATTCTGCACCAGCTAACATTTTCCACATGCTTGTCATTGCAATTTTCTACAAGTCATGGGGTGTGATCAGGACTTTGCCCTGGAATACATCTATGCTCTTTTGAAATAAATATCTGAAGTAGTTATTAAAATGGGAAGCTTTTCTTAGCCATTTGGAGTTCGCCAATTACATTTAGATCCATTATTTCTCATCATGCACTCAAAAGCGTTAAACTCCAGCAATGGTACACCATTTACTTAGGAGGAAATTGACGGCCAGAATTTCTCGCTGACCTCAGAAGCTGTGGCCCAAAGTACCTCGATTATTCGCTCAAGGCCATGCATCTCCTGAGTGTGAAGAGGGGCGGGCTGTCACTCCGGATTCGGGATAGTGAACACCGTGCTGTCCATGACACTGTAGCTTATTAGGAAAAAAAATAAGCAAATCAGTAAATAAACACATGGGTAAATAAGAACGAATTTAATTACTACCCTTTGAATACTCTCCTTGATTACAAAGAATAATCACACATCTCATTTCAACCTGAGAAAATTCCAATGAACTTACAGAAAGAGGAAGACAGCACTGAATTTCAAAAGGACAGAGTTCAGAATCTAAGTTAGTGTGAGCTGAACATTTTATATTGTAGGTAAGTCCTATCTGTCTTTCTCCTCATTTAGCCCATGTGTATCTTGATAGGAAAGAATGTTCTATTGGGGCACATGGGGGGCTCAGTCAGCTAAGTGCCAGACTCTTGGTTTTGGCTCAGGTCATGATCTCAGGATCCTGGGATCAAACTCTGCATTGGGCTCTCTGTTCAGCAGGGAGCCTGCTTCTCCCTTTCCCTCTGCCTGCTTCTCCGCCTGCTTGTGCTCTCTCTTTCAAATAAATAAATCTTTATTTATTTTTTTTATTTTAATGTTTTTTTATTATATTATGTTAGTCACCATACAGTACATCCCTGGTTTCTGATGTAAAGTTCGATGATTCATTAGTTGCGTATAACACCCAGTGCACCATGCAATACGTGCCCTCCTTACTACCCATCACCAGTCTATCAAATAAATAAATCTTTAAAACAAAACCAAAAACAAAAGCCCTACATCAGGCTCCTCTCTCTCCCTCTCCCTCTTCCCCTCCTCTGGCTCTTGCTGTCTCTCTCTCAAATAAACAAACAAACAAACAAACAAAATAAATAAATATTTTTGTAAAAGGTCTATTTTATTAACTTCCTTACTCCAGGATCAATAAGTTGAATGAATCAGAGGGTTAATTTAGAATGAGGAAAAAGTTCAATATTTTGAGACTATTAAAAGACTGGCTGAGACCTCATTCTTTCCTGATATTTGGGATGTGAGTCTTTATAGAACTGATTCTGACATCATGTCAGAGAGAAAAGCAGAATTTTGGAGTCCAGAAAGACCCGGATTGAATCCCAGCTAAGCCATTTGTTAAGTGCCTACAGAAGTTTCTTAACAGTAATTAGTACCTACCTTCAGTTTCTTCATTTTTTTAAATGAAGGTAATAATTCCTCCCTAGTGGAAATGTTGTAAGGATTAGAGATAATATAGTCAATGTATCTACTTGACAGGTATTTACATGCCCTGTCCCTGGTATGAAACCTCAGGTTTAATGCCATTGCCAAAGTCTTTCCAGAATGGAAATACACTGGATCTGATTCATCTGTAACAGGCACCAATCTGATTTCCTCCTCAGCCATTACTGTGAGATCTTAGATAAGTCATCAAGGTCTTCTGGACCTCCGGTTCCCCTAGTATATAAGAAGAAAAAAAGTGGAAAGAAGGAATTTTATGACCTCAACTACTTCTTTCAGCCCCCAACACTCGATTTTACATAATTTTGGTGCAGATTTATCTTCATATGTGAATTGTATTTGGTGAAGACAGTTTTCCTAGTTATTTATACTGCGCTTTGTGGAAGTCTAGACTGCATTTCACATCATCACATATGATTTCTGTTTAGCCGATCTCTAGAGGTTGAGAGAGATGGTGTTGATAGACTGCACAGATAAGACATCATGATGTTAAGGGATAAAATAGGTGAGGACAGAATCAGGAACAGACTTGGGTGAAATTGCACACTTTAGCTAAAAGAGTAAATATGAGAAATGGGTGAGGAAATCTGAGTAACTATGCTGATGGGCATTAACAAAGAGAACAAGTAAATAAAAGTCGACATTAAAAATGGTCAGGAAATTGCAAAATAATACAATCTGTCCTGCCAGGAAGTGTTTTTTTTTTCAGCCTATCTTCTGCACTGCCATTTAATGATCTCAATCTTCAGTAGGCTTCTTAGCAGAAAATTTTAGGTGTAAAGGGAATGAGGATCATGGAGCTGGAAAATATATATGGAATTCTAATTCTAATTCTCCATGTGCTCTCCCCAATTTTGAGTCATCAAATGAAATTGTCACTGTGTGTCCATTTCTACAGGCCATACTATCTGATAGCCATTGCAGCGTGATCTTAGTTAAGGTAACCAACTAAACCCTGCACCATGTACAAAATGCAATGCATCTTTAGTCAAGGGTAGTTCTAGATTACAGATGGGTTTGGGCGTGGAGGAGCTGGGATACAAGTTTGCTCCATACAGTGATTCAGGAACCCAAGATGATGGCAGTTCTGCAGCCTCCAATAGGAAGCTTGTCTGAATTGTCAAAGAACATTAAGGGCCCTCCATGGCAGGCTTTCATGGGCTCAGCCTGGGTGCAGCCCATAATGCTTCCCCTACTTCCCACTACAGCAAAGACCTTCTTATGGCCACACGTAAACACAAGGAAGGTAGAAAGATTTGGCTGGCTCTGCAAACAGGAAGAAGAAGATAGTGGGAGTGGGCAGCTCGCAGACTGTCATGGGCAGGAGACCTAAAGGAAGTTTCAGCACCATTGTGGACACAGACATGTCAAATTTCTCTTATACATGGCCCACTGCCTCCCACCCAACCAGAGAGACCTATAAGCAGAGAATACTGAGAACATGAAGTGGGAGATAACTGATTTGCAACTAAGAACACCCAAGGAATTGCTTTAGAGAGTAGGTAAGAATGAGATGGACTTAACAGATGTGGTCAATACAGGAAGTGTCACTGGACAGTCCACTGGTGATTCTAGTAAAACACATCTAAAATGAACATAAAAATCTCTCCTACTCCACTGCAAACAACCTCTGCTATTGGGTTTTCAAGACAGCCAGAGGTGAAAAGTAAGCGATCCACTCATTAGAGACTGTCGTTGTCTACTTGTTGCTACCAGCATCCCCATTCCTCCAGCCCCTAGCCTGCTCTTGGTACAAGTCAGATTCCTTGTTTGTTGTCTTTCTTCCTTCCATAAACACCATGTGGCAGGATATTTTTCTGACCTGTTTACTGCTGTAGTTCCAACGCCTAGAATGGAGCAGAGCACAGCATTCAATGACTATTTGTGGACTGCATTGTACAGACTGAAGATCGAGCTGATAACCAAGGGAGACCATTCTACATGGAGCTGAATCACAAAGATGAGTAAAATGGCAAAGCCGAGAGGGACACGGAGAACGGCTCAGTCCTTGGTAGCCTGAGTGGCTCAGTCAGTTGAGCATCGAGCTCTTCGGTTCAGCTCAGGTCATGATCTCGGGGTTCTGGAATTGAGCCACAGGTCAGGCTCTGTGCTTGGCAGGGAGTCTGCTTCTCCCTCTCTCTGCCCCTCCCCCTGCTTGCTCTCTCTCTCTCTCTAAAATAAATAAATAAGTTAGAAAAAAAAGGAGAGAGAGAGAGAGAGAGAGAATAGCTCAGTCCAGACTTTCTATACAGTATTGAAGAAATAGAGGTTCGGGATAGGGAACTGAATTTTCCAAAATGACATAACAAATGTCGAAACATGTTTTCCAATGCAACATGGTGACTTTCCAATATGCTAGTGCCAAACTAGGCCATTATTTAACTGTAAACAGATTTTGGAATTTTTTTCTGTTGTTGCTTTTGCTTTCACTTACTGTGATTTCATTTTTATTTAATATTGTTATTTCCTCTTATTGGCAAAAATCCATGTATTGCCAGTCATCATGCAGCATTTTATGGCCATATTTCCTTTTGCAACGCAGCATGTCCAACATGGGAGACAAATTTGAAAGCTCTATGACATAAAAATACTAAGGTCCTTAAAATATAAAGATAAAATATAAAGAATTATGAAAATTCTCTAAAATAGATAAACATCTCCGCCCCCAACCCTGCCCACCCCAGGTAGAGAAGTGGGAAAAGGACATGAGCACCAGGAAATAAAATGGACCCAGAGGGAGTACAATTTCCTTGTGAATCAAAAGAATACAAAAGTGAGATTTTCTTTTCTTAGTCAACTCTATTGATTTTAAAAAAAAGAATGATAGAATCCAATGTTCACAAAGGCTCAGAGAAACAGTATTCTAATAACTGTGGAGATATGTATCAAAGACTCATTTTGTTTTCTTTTTATTTTTCTCTTTGGACTTAACATTTCCTTTCCTAGAAAATTGTCTTAACAAAATAGTCCTGGCTGAAAGCATGTAACTCCAAAGATATTGATTGCATATGTATGTGTGTGTGTGTGTGTGTTTTATATATATTTAAGTGATACATAGATATAAATATATAGATTTTAAAAATCTACATCTGTAGATATTTCAAAATATAAAATTTAAAGACATATCTACATGGCAAAGTCCTTAAGAACTCAGACAACTCTAGGCTCTATGAGACAAAAACACTTCTTTGCCCACACATTCTCATGCTGGGATGAACAGGAGAGAGACAGAGCTTTTATTTTTTTTAAAGATTTATTTATTTATTTGAGAGAGAGAGTGCATGAGAGTGTGAGTGGGGGGAAGGGCAGAGGGAGAGAATCTCAAAAGACCCCCCACTGAGCTGAGCTCAGGAGCCCTACAATGGGCTCCATCCCACAACCCTGAGAACCTGACCTGAGCTGAAGCCAAGAGTTGGGCGCCTAAGGACTGAGCCACCTAAGCACCCCAGCACAGAGCTTGTCGACAAGCATTTGCAATACAAGTGCTCAGAAGGCAATGTGTGAAATTACAGAAATGGGAATTATAGGAGATGAATGAATGAGCTAACTTCTCTGGCCCTCAGTTCCTTCATCTAAAACATAAACACGGCTGGCATTTTCCAATGACATTTGATCTCAGGAACCTTTTAAAATTACACACTGTTCATAGAACACAAAAAGCATTTCATGGAAAGCCATGTATGCTTTTGATTGAAACTGTCTTTTAGAACAATTATTAAGGGGCATTTTTTTTAGTATTAAAGTTTAATCTGCAGTCAGCATTGAATAATATAAATGTAGGGTGAAAACATATACGAAAAGATGCACGACTTAGACCAGAGACCTCTGCCTAGATCAAACATAACTGTGGTCGGTGACAGATGTAATGTTGACCCTTTGTGCTCATGCCTCAGGGGACCCCATGGGACCTTTTAGATTTCTAAGATCTGACCCAACTTTTGTTCAGGACAGATTGTCACATACAGTAAGAATTACTCTCTTAATGCATTTAATTTCTTTTCTTACATTGATTTTGAAAGATAAATTTTAAAAGAAAAAATACTAGCACTGCTTTGTTTCCCCCTAGGATCTTGAAATTCAGGTGATCCATATCAGATTGTATTGATGGTCATCAAAATCTCTCATTTCTTTTTTTATTCCAATATATAAGGGGTAAGGGTCAAGAAAATACTTTGTAGATATGGAGCTCATAAATGTAAAACTCCATTCATTGGTAGGAGGGATTCGTCTATTGAAACATGTACCTGTCAACACCTCTAACCATTCATCCATGAAATCAGCCAGGAAACAAATATTTACTGAGTCTGTACAAAGTCCGAACCCTACCTCACATCCAGGAATATACAGTATAACAACAGAATCCTTGTTCTTACGGTGTACACATTCGATTTCTAAAGAATTGAACCAAATAGTTACACAAATATATAGTTACCCATGGAAAATCAGTACTGTGAAGGGATAATAAAAGAATTTACAGTAATGTATAACCAGGAAATTTGATCTCAACCAGAGAATTCAGGGAGATGAAGTTTGTTTAAGCTGAGCGAAGACAGGAGGGATGACAAGGAGGTAATCCGACCCCAGGTTTACCAGCCTCCTTCCTTTTCTTCTCACGCAAGAGGAACACTCCTCCCTTAGGGAATTGGGACTTGCTTTTTTTCTTTTCCCTCTGCCTGGACACCTCTTCCCAGACATCTGAAAGGCTGACTTCCTCATCTCCTGCAAGTTTTGCTTAATGTTACCTTCCCAATTAAACCTGCTTTGCTGTCTGTTCTAAAAGGACAATCTGTGGGGTGCCTGGGTGACTCAGTCAGTTAAGCATTTAACTCTGATTCTTGAGTTCAACTTAAGGTCTGAGATCCAGCCCCGTTATGGACTCTGAGCTGAGCTTGGATCCTGCTTAAGATTCTCTTTCTCCTTCTCCCTCTGCTCTCCCCTGCTCTCTCTCTCTCTCTAAAAAAAAAAGAACAATTTGTAGCCTCACCCCAGCCCAGTCCTTGAAGCTCTTAAGTTCCCCTAACACTCCTCTACTGTTGCCAATGGCACCTTCTGACTTACCCTATTTTACTTTTGTGTTTTGTTTTGTTTTGGATATTTGTTTCTTTACTTGTTTGTTGTCAAATATCTGAATTAACTTACGAGATGCAATTACCATTAGGGAAAATGTTTTCTCTGCTTTGCTCATTGATGTATTCCAAGTGTTTAGAACAGTGTTTGGATATGGTGAGATATCTTAAAATGTTAACTAATTGTTAAATTACTTAATTAATTGTACTGAATTGTAGTAAATACGCAACATAAAATGTTTGAGAGGCAGCTGAAACAGTACCCAGAAGAAAGGTTAAGCTTGAAATGAATGTATTGGGTGGAAAAAAGATTACTTTCCATATGCGAAAGTTGAAAAAGAAGAGTAAAGTAAAACTAAGGTACATAGAAAAAAGTAAATGACTCAGATATGAGATGAAACAAATTGAGAAAATCAGGAAAAGTAAAACTTGGTTGTTTGAAAAGTTCAAACAAAACCCACAAATACCAATAATAGGAATGAAAGTATGGACATCATAGGGGAGATTTTACAAATACCAACATATAATAAGAGAATACTGTGATCAACTTCAAATCTATACATTTAACAATTTAGGTGAAATACACACATTTCTTCAAGGACGCAAATACCTAAAATGACTATAAGAAGAAATTAAAAAAAAAAAATCTAAATACTTGTATATATGTTAACAAAATTGAAATGCAAAATCCATGCCCAGAGGTCTTCACTTGAGAATTCCGTTAAGCATTGATGAACAAAAAAACACCAATGCTTGGAAGGAACACTTTCCAATTCATTTTAAGAAGACAATCTAACTTGATGAGTCATTGTAGCAAGCAGAACAATGCCCCCATTCTAAAAAGTCCACATTTAAAGCCCCAGAATTTTGAATATGTTACTTTATGTAGCAAAAGAGTTTGCAGATCTGATAAAGTGAAGGATTTTGAGATGAGGAGATATTCCAGATAACCTGGATGGACCCAGTGTAAACACAAGGGTGCTTGTAAGGGAAAGCAAGGAGAAAGGACAGGGATGGACAGTGTCAGACAAGGAGATGTGACGATGGGACTGGAAGCAGAGGTCAGAGTCAATTGCAGCGATGAGGCAAGGAATGTCAGCTGCTTCTAGAAGCTTGAAAAAGCAAGCAAGCAGATTCCCCTTCTAAACTCCAGAAAGAATGCAGCCCTGACCACTCCTTGATTTTAGCCCAAGGAGACCCATGCCTCTGGCATCCGGAACTGTAAGGTAGGCAGTTCATGTTGTTTGAGGGCACGGAGTTTGTGGTGCTTTGTGAGAGTAGCAATGAGAGACCTCTATAGCCACATCTGCACGGAAAACCAGAAATTACTGCAGATTTAGTCTAGAACCCAGCAAGCCGGGGGCCACCTATTTCTGGGCACAAAATCCCTTTTGGCTTGGAGTGCTTTCTTTCTTGCCCTGAAGCCTGATTGATTCAGAGGTACAATGATCAGAGTGAGGAAATCTGGTTTCTAGGTCCAAATCGATTGCTTCTCTGCTCTGAGCCCTTGAGTGAGCCATGCAATTCCTTCAGATCAACATTTTTTAATCTATAAATCAAGGGTATTGTATTAGATCAATATTTTTGAAATGACAATACAGAAGATTAATTTAGGTGGATATGAGTTGGTTTTATATCTATGTATACATATTTTATTTCCCAACTATAGCAAGTGAAGCTGGTTTCCTAGGTATTGTAGCATCTTAAAATTTCCTTTAAGTAAACAGTCAAGAAGTGTCTAAAAGAGAATAATTTAAATAAAGGTATTATGTAAATACAGCAGGACTTTGAAATGACTAACATGATGAGGGTAGTATAAGAAAAACTGAAGTGTAGAGAACAGCAGGCTAGAAAAAAATCTTGCTTCTTTACTCCCCTTATCCAATCAGTAATGAATGTATTCATTTATTTATTCATTAAATATATACATATTCATGAGCATCTTTTAAGAACAACATTCCAAGTAAGAGCACACCGGGTTAGCAATAATGAATGTGAAACAGTCCCTGACCTGGAAGCCTTCAGAATCTGTGAGAGCAGACAAGGACATGCTTAAAATGGTAATGCGCCAGGCTCAGACCTTGAACGGGACATGTACAAGGTCCTGCCAGTTTCTACCTTTGGAACCTTCAGTTTCTCCTCAAATTCCTCCTCCTCACCAGTTTCCAAAATGATCAACTTAAAACGCAGCTCTAACCGGGGCACTCCTTTTCTTTTAACCGGTGCTTGACAAAGTAGGGTCCCAAGACAAAGAGCATCCACCTTAGCACTTTTCGAAATAAAGTTTTGTTGAGAGTTTTACTGACACCCGGCCATGCCCCCTCATTGAAGCACTGTTTAAGGCAGATTTCATGCTTGCTTTTTTTTTTTTTTTTTAAAGATTTTATTTATTTATTGACAGAGAGAGACACAGTGAGAGAGGGAACACAGCAGGGGGAGAGGGAGAGGGAGAGGGAGAAGCAGGCTTCCTGCTGAGCAGGGAGCCCGATGTGGGGCTCAATCCCAGGACCCTGGGATCATGACCTGAGCTGAATGCAGACGCTTAATGACTGAGCCACCCAGGCTTCCCTAGTTTCATGCTTTCTTAAGTAGTTAGGACACAGAGTACAGGAAAACCTAAAATATTTACTATTCGGTCCTTCATCAACACTAAAATCATGATCCTGTCTTTAAAATCTTCCTTGAGGGCCCTCATTTTGCTCAGCTGAACCCGTAATTTCATAATACAGCACATGCAAAATTGTCAACACCATCCATCCACTAGCATCTTCCTGAACATACCTAACAGGTCATCCATAGCCTTAAAAGCAGGACTTCTCAAGATTTTTGGCCTAGGAAATGATATTCTTTAGCCAAAGAGTCTTTCCTTCCTTCTCTATGTGGACAATTCTTACTCAGCCCTTAAAATCTAAATTAATTTCCTCAGAAGCCCTCCCTAACTTTCTCAGGAAAATTGTGATTTCTTTATTTTTGCTCTCTCAACACTCAGTGACGCAAATCTATCTCTTAGGATGTTCTAATTACTCCTAAATAACTTCATTGCTTTTGTTATAATGTTTTATTCCTTAGAATAAAAATGTAAGCAAATATAAAATAAATAAAAGCCCAAAATTATCTCAAATAACACAAATACAATAATTTCAAAAATAATCTCTGTCAACAAGTAGTAAATACCATTTTAGCCATCTCTCTATTCATATGTATAGCAACAAGGGTAAATAGAGATGATTTTATCAAAAATGCATGTTTATGAAGCACCTGGGTGGCTCAGGTTAAGCCTCTGACTCTTGATTTCAGTTCAGGTCATGATCTCAGGGCTCCGAGATCAAGCCCTGCATCAGCCCTCCCCTGCTCTCACTCTCTCTCGCTCTCTCTCTCTCTAAAAAAAAAAAAAAAAAAAAAAAAGCACATTCTAATATGCTAATCATATTCTAATAAAAAACTTACTTTAACCTTGCCTATATTTAGTAGAATATAAAGAAATTCATGAAACTGAATGGTCAAATTTCATAAAGGTTTTATGTGTGTGTGACAAGCATTTACAATTCTTGAAAGATCACACTCCTGTTTTTAAATACACACACACACACACACACACACACATATATATATACCTTTTTAGGTTTTTAAAAAAATTATTTTTTAAAAGTTAACATGTGCATAAAACGAAACTGAAAAACACAGGAAGCAAAGAACGAAGTCATCCATAATCACAAGCAGTTTATGTTTAACAGTTTTTAAATATTTTATTTATTCATTTATTAGAGAAAGAGTGAGAGAGGGGAGAGGGGCAGAGGGAGAGAGAGAGAGCCTCCAGCAGAACCCTGCTGAGTACGGAGTCTGACACGGGGCTCAATCCATGACCGTGAGATCATGACCCAAGCCGAAACCAAGAGTCAGATGCCCAACCGACTGAGCAACACGGGCACCCCTCTGTTTAACATTTATACTTATGTTTAATGTTTATATATGTATATAATGTATATATATATAATATATATATATAATGTTTGATATATACAATTTAATATATATTTATATAAAAAACATATAAATATACATATAAAATATATCTCTCTTAAACTAGTATAACTATATATAGTACATATACTTATATTGTTATGGGCTGAATTGTGTCACTTCAAAATTGATACATTGAAACCCTAACCCACAGCATGTGACTATATTTGGAGACAGGCCTTTAAAGAGGTGATTAAGTTAAAATAAGACCTTTAGGGTAGACCCCAATCCGAGCTGACTGGTATCCTTACAGGAAGCAGATATTTGAACTCACAAAGAAATACCAGGAGCATGTGGGCATGGGGGAAAGGCCATGTGAAGACACAGTGAGGAGGTCTGCAGGCCAAGGAGAGAGGCCTCAGAAGTAATCAAACTGGCTGACACCTTGATCTTGAATGTCCAACCTCCAGAATGATGGGAAAAATACATTTCTGTTGGTTTAGCAACCCAAGGTGTGGTGTTTTGTTGTGGAAGTTCTAGCAAAGTAATATGGTATTTTATTGCATTTACTTCAAATTTCTCCTACCTCTTCGAACAAAAAAAAATCCTGAATTCTGTCAGTTATGCTATTTTTACACTGTTGAGGTCTAAATTATTTACATGCTTATGAGGTCTTCTGTATCCAAAATTCTCACTTTGTTTAAGTAGTGTTTTATGTTCAGAATAATTTGATTTCACCATCAGTCATTTGACCACATGGTCTTTCTTCTTTTGAGAGTTCTTCTCCATGGTGATATGTCTCTGGCTTGACCAGATTTGTCATCAAGTATTTTTCAAAGAGGGATAACAAGTGCTACATTTCCAGAATTTGTTCTTTTTTATAATTTTTTAAAAGACTTTATTTATTTATTTGAGCGAAAGAGAAGGAGTGCACGGGGAGGAGCAGAGAGAGAGGGACAAGCAGAGCCTGACGTGGGGCTCGATCCCACGATCCTGAGATCATGACCTGAGCCGAAATCAAGAGTCAGACACTTAACTGACAAAGCCACCCAGGCAACCCCCCCAAATTTGTTCTGATTGACATTGTCTGTTGCCTTTGTACTTAAAAAAAAATTACAGAGTTGCAAAAAAATTACAGAGTTATAATTTTTTTCTTTTATTTTATGTACTCAGTTTACTAGCCATTACCATTAAATTGTTGAGGAGTTTAAGGTCAGCCAGAGTACGTGACCATGTAGGTTACATGATTCTGTATCCTGCTCCATCCTCTGGGACACATGGATGCCTTTCAATCTGTAGATTATCATCTTTTAATTTTTTTTTCTATTCTATAGATGGATATTTGTTGTGGTTCTAGAAGTATCATATAGTGAGTCAGAGATAGGTTCTACAACCAGGATAATTACTCAACATGTGACCTTGGAAAACCACTTAACCTCCTATACCTCGGTTTCCCATATCTGTCAGATAAGGATTATATTAGTATCTACTTCATAGGGTTGTTGTGAAAATTATAGGAAGTAGTCAATGTAAAATAATGCTTAATAATACTAATTATTATAAGGACTTAGGAGTTAATTTTTGCTTAACTTCTCTATGAAGTTTTACTAATATTTAACATTGTTCTTTTTCTGCTTCATTTTGTGTCATTTCCTTAAACATATTCAGTGTTTCTCGTTGCATTCGTTCTTCTAATAAAAATCCCCTAATTGGAAATTCTGTGTTGGGATCTAGTATTATTGCTCCTTTTCCTCCTATTCAGCTCAAACTTACCTCTGTCAGTGTGTCCTGGCTAATCGATTGGGAGTTAGAAACTTGTTTTGTACAAGTAGAGATAGCAAATATTTTACCCTTTGTGAGATACATACAGTCTCCGTTTCGTATTCATCTTAGTCCGTTCAGGGTGTTCTAACAAAACGCCATTAACGGAGTAACTTATAAACAACAGAATTTTATTTCTCTCAGTTCTAGAAGCTGGAAGTCTGAGGTCAGGCGCCAGTGTGGTCAGGTGAGGGCTGGCTTCCAAGTCCCAGGTTTCTTGTATCTTCATATGGCAGAAGGAACTAGGGAGCTCTGCAGGGTCTCTAGGGACATTAATCCCATTCATGAGGACTCCACCTTCATGACCTAAGTACCTTCCAAAAGCCCCCACTTCTTAACACCATCATATTGGGGATTAGAGTTTCCACATATGAATGGGGGAGGAGGAGTCACAAACGTTCAGATTATGGGAATATTCTTATTTCTTAAAATTACTTAAACACATAAAAACTATCCCTAGCTTAAGGGTTCTATGGAAACACGTGGGCGGACCAGATAGGCCATAGTGTGCCCACCCTTGGGGGTATTAAGCAAAAAGGAAGAAGAGTATCTGTGTGTGTGTGTGTGTGTGTGTGTGTTCTTCTCCCTCCAAAACACCCCTCTTCACAGATCTCTGCAATGAGATTGGGTTTCATTTATAATATTCTCCATTTTCCCCTTGTTCTTGTAATATTACTAGATCTCATTAATCTAATCCAAGGGAGCATTGGATGGGCCTTTAAGGACTGTGACACTTTTTTTTGAAAGAAAGAAGTATGCTGCCCAAAGCCTGAGGAAGTTAATATCAGTTAGCAATAGGTTTCCATATTGTTTCCACAAGTTTCCATATTGGGCACATATTCTTCATAGGCTTTAGTTTGGAGTGGTGCTCATTTCCTTTTATTGAGGTCAGAGTTTTCAATTTTTGTTTTGTTGATAGTCAATTTTGAAAGAGGCGAAAGAAGTAAATATTCCTTTAGATTGCCACCTTAAACCCAAGAAGCATGGCCACATCCTTCCAAGTCTACCGCCCATGCAGGGTTACATGGTTCTTGAGTCTAGAAAACAGGAGGTCTGGCCTCTGAATGCTCAGTAAACTTCAGTTGAATGAAATAATGCACAAATCCTCATCACGTCACAAACGCAGAATCTGAGTAAAATATGTACATTTGGAGTCTGTTCCAGAATATACCAGTTGCTCATTTGACTTTTCACATTTTAGGGAGCTATTGAATGAAACTGGCTCCTGCATACATATTCCGCAGTGGAATCCTCTCATGTCATCCACCCCCAAAGGTTTGCTTCCTTCCTGTGCCACGAGGCTTTGGATGTCCAGCAGCAGGAAAAACGAAAGAAAAGAAATTAGGCCTCCAAGAAGTACAGGAAGGCTTTGGAGAGACCAAGAGAAGGGCTGCAGTTTCCAAAGTAGGTCCCAGGGCCTGGGAATGTGTAGGTGCTGTGGCTTTACCGACGAATGTCCCGACCCTGTGGGGATGTGGGCAGACTGGTTTCTGACTCTACTTTGACGCTTGTTATGCTCTAAATGCCTCTTGAAAGTAATAGTCCACTGAGATTATGCTCTAAATGCCTCTTGAAAGTAATAGTCCACTGAGATTAAGGTTGTAAACTAGAAAATTATTTGGAACCTGTGAAATAAATAAGTATTTAGAGTTACAGGCTAATAGTTGAGGCTTAATGAGCCATTTTTAGTATGTTACACAAATTTTAAGACAACACCAGAATGGGGGTGGGGGAGAGGAAGACCACTCTCTCAAGACAGGAAATTACTCTTCACTGACTGAAAAAAAAATGGCAGAAACTATCTCTTACAGACAAAAGGTATCAAACTATTGAGAAATTGCCATTTCTTTCTCAGTCTGTTCCCCCAATATATATGTATACACACACACATACACATATTTTCAGATAGATAGATATATCTACCTCTCTTTTTCGTTCTGTGTGTGTGTGTGCATGAGTGCCTCAAATATATCTTATTTATCATTATAGACGCAGCACTTAGCCTATTACCCAACATGTGTTTTTATTTTGTTTAGGACATTAAAAATACTTGGAGAAGTCATAAATTAGTGAATGCATAACTGTCAGAGAGAGAAAAATATCAATAACCCAGAGGGAGGAACTTGGAGGGACAAATAGAGAGCTTCACTAAGTTGCTTAGTAGTAGACAGGATGCTTATGTGAGAATATTCTAGAAAAACATCTGTGAGGACTGTTACTATCCAGCATTCCTTGAGCCTGTCAATCCGGAGCAGTGCCATGAGAAAGACTGACTAGTGTCAGGTTCACGGCTGGAAGAGATGTCTAATAGATATGCTGTTGCAAACTGTCCATTTTGTGATTGTTCTGTTGTTGTTGTTATTGTTTTTGATAAATATTGCTAAATTTTTTAATTTGCTAAATACTGGCAGTTACAAAGAGGCAGGAGATACACATCCCCTTCCTAACAACCTGACAACAGTGCAATGTGTTACAATAGTAACCAGCTTCAGGCCAAAGTCTTCTAGATGCTGACAGTCGCTTTGAAAAAAAAAAAGAAAAATAAAACAAAACAAAACAGAAAAATTCCTGAAAAACAAAAACCAAAAAAAAAACAAACAAAAAGTGCTCCAAGATGAATAAACCAGCCATTCGAAAGAGGATTAAACTGTCTCACTTTTCAGATCAAACAATAGAGGCCTTCAATATGCAGAAAGGCCAAAGTGGCTCTCCGTCTAGATGTTCTGAAGATGACTGGCCATGAGGGGGCTGGTTTGACTGATCTTTGTCCTTCCCATTTGCAAAGATGGTCCAGGCCTGATGCCCTTCTAGTCAGCCTTATGTGTTGAACCTTATTCATTTCACCAATGAAAAATGATTTCTAACATGTCTTAGGCTAATTAATGGAACTTCATGTAAATTTTGATAATGATATCTGAAGCATTTGTGAATTGCTACTTCGGGCTGTTGGTTCCTGATCCAGTGCTTTTAAAGCAATTTAACTGCTGCTAAATATAGATTAAAGTTCATTTGTATGTAGGTATGTATGTTACATTGTTTATACTCAGGTGGTGTAAAGCAAATCCTGACACAAGAGATATAATATAAAATTTCAGGGTGGCTGAAAACAGTTCAAACTAAAAAAAGACCCTGAATTAGATTTAGTGTGATCTACTCATTATTCACTCTATTCATTCATTCATTCATTCATCCAATAGACATCAATTATGTGCCAAAGCAAAAACCAATACATTCATTGTAGTGACTCTATAGCTGAATACAATGTGTTGACAGCACCATCCTTTAAATTTATGCTTCAGTGTTTTGATAAACACATTTTTATAGAAAAAATAAACAGAGGAAAAGCGTATTGATTTTTAATTGAAGTAGCTGTGTCTCAATGGCCCCAGGAACTCTTCTGGTCACTGAGCACAATTAGTCATCACTACCTCTTGGCTGCAAGGTGCAGATCTAGAGGACGTAAATGTGCTATTGGATTGCTAGACTTCTAAAATTAAACATATCGTATGATAGAGATATCATGGTGAAGAAAGACCTAACCTGTTGGGTGATGGTTGTCTCTGGGTGTCTCCCATTTCTGAACATCTTCTGAACAAGGGCAGACATAGCATTTTTGTTGCAGACTATCCTTTCAAGGGCATCTGTATAAAAAATACTTGGAAGAGAGACAGTGTCTCTGTTTCTCTGGACAGATAAATCTGGAGCAGATTTGTGTACTGGCTAGGGTAATAAAGACAATGTCTTTTCCATGGCAAGGATTATTTTCTAGCAGCCTCCTTACATAAAACTGGGGTTTCCTAGTCCCAGAGTCTCCTTTCTGGGACACATCCTACTGCATATCCAGGCAGTATCTTCCTCTCATTGCATCACTGCTTGGGAACAGGGGCCCAGGAAGCCAGGGCACAAGCATGACTCTAACTACTGCTATTGCTGTCAGCAATGCACCATCTTTTGTCTTTGACCCACGAGTTTTGTGTCTTCCGTATGTTTCCATGAAACTGTGGCAGGCCAACTTGTTAATGTGCAAGAATTGTAAAACCTCAGATCCTTCAGAATTCTTAGCATGGTCTTCGCCCCCAACTATCCCAAATAAAGGAAAGAGTAGAGATTATCCAAACTTCTATTTCCTAGTATTCAAAGACAATTGATATAAACTGGCCCAAAATAAAAAGTATAAAATAACTTCCAAGTTCACTGAAAGCTCAACATCCCTTTTACTGGATCCCTAGTCACCATGGAACAGTGTAAAGACCATTAACAGGACTGAGAATACAATACCCATGACTTCTAATTTGGATTTTGACACTCACTGGCCAGTTGGTCTTGGTTAAATCATTGGCCTCTTGAGGGTCTAATTTATTCTTCTTTAAAATGGATAAATATCACATCTGTCTCATAGAACTTCTGTTAAATTAAATCATATCATGTGTGTAAATGTGTAGCATAAAGCCCAATTACATACTTGCTAATTGTTAATATCCTTTAATACTAATGACTTCCAAAATTTTTGGCAACTTGCTTTTAAAATCTAGTTATGACAAAACATATACTTTCATACGTATATACATATATAGTTCAATGATACAGTAAACTCTGATGATCTATTCAGCATCCATTCCCTTGTTCTTCTTCTCCTTTCAACAGACCCCTGTTTTATTCAAAGATTCAACCACCTGTAGTTCCAGAAGTGGATCCCAGTTAGTCTAAACCAAGACGTGCACCATATTCCTCAGTGAACATTTAGTGATCCAAGAGTGGACATGTAACCTGAGATAATGCCATCAAACTGAGGGGAAGAATTTCTGTGGTTGAGGAAAATGTTATGGGTTAAATTCCGTCCCCTCCCACCCACCACGATGAAATGCTGAAGCCCTAACTCCAGTGCTTCAGAACATGACTTTATTTGGAAATTTGGTTCTGCGGATGGAATTAGTTAAGATGCCATCATACTGGAACAGGTTGGCCCCTAGTCCAACATGACTGGTATCTTTGTAAGGAGATGCTCAGGTGAAGACAGAGAGATACATGGGGTGGGGCTGGGGGTTGGAGGGAGGCCCACCACGTGACCATGAAGACCGAGACTAGCGTTATGTGGTTGCAAGTCAACTAACATCAGAGATTTCTGTCAAACTCTCGAAGAAAGAAATATACAAGGAAAGGTTTTTCTGCAGAGTTCAGAGGGAGCATGACCTTGCTGGCATCTTTATTTGACACTTCTAGCTTCCAGAATTCTGAGACAGTACTTTTTATGTGTGTTTGTTTGTTTGTTTGTTTGTTTTTAAAGGCATTTGGTTTGTGCTACTTTAAGACACATACAGAAAGGTTTTCTCTTTTTCTTGGAGAAGAACATAAATGGCAGCTATCTTATATCCATGAAGACAGCAAACCTGAGGACCAAGCTGACATAAAAGGAAGAAGAAAACCCAAAGAATTATGATAGATTCCTGGCCTTTCATACCTGGAAACTCCCCCCAAATCTAGGTTTCCTCTCTGAAATGATACACTTCCCCAGTGGACAAGCCAGTTTGAGTGATAGTTTCCTGATCGTTTCAATGGAAAACACACATATATACCCACATACATATTCATGTGGTGATTACACATACACACACACCACACATACCCCACAAGACCTAGCCCTTGATTTATTCATCATTTATGATTGCATGCATACTATTCCTGTTGTTCTCTGTTTTATATAAGAAAATAGAGAAAAGTTAGTTGCTTTCCAGCTAAGCCTGAATTCCTTGAGGATCAGTGCTAGGTTTTGTATCATGTAACAAGCAGAGCTGTGAATACAGTTGATGTTCTACAAACACAGATTCTGTTCTAGCACCTACCACTCCACTTTGTAATTGTTCAGTAAGTCACAGCATCCCTCTGTCTCCTCTTGAAGCCAGGAATATGTCTCACTGTCGTATTGGTAGCACTAAGCTCACAGTATTTAAGAAAGCAGGGCAGATGGGACAAAGGAAGAGTAGTCGCCTTTCCTTTAGGAAATCTTCAAATATTATTATTAACCAGCTCTTTTCTTTTTTCTTTTGTCTGGTCTTCTTCCTTCAGTCTGTCACTCGCAAGGACACAGAAGCAGCAATGGCATGTTCCATTTATCCTTGCAGTTTTATGCCTCAAAGCTGCCAGGTAGACTCAGTATCAGAATAAAGATCAGAAGTTCATCCTCTGTTATTATTAATAGCATTTATGGGAAAAAAATAGAATTTTCCCATGGGGAAGAAACAACCTCCCCCTTCTTGAGTTTGACAAATGCTCAGTGTGGATATACCAGTGATAAAGCTGCAAATCTTTCTTGAGCCCTTCAGGGTCAAATGTACTTTATGACGTGCTGTTGTAAAGCACACCAGGTCCCTTGTGGTCTGGACTGTTTAGACCTTCTCACTTTCCTTGTCTCTCCTTGTTCTGTTGTCCTAGTTTACCTGGCACGTTCCTGGTTTTAGGAAACTGAAAACCACACGTCCCAGGAAACCCACAGACCCAGGCAAACTGGGACTGCTGGTTCCCCTTCTCCATTATTCCTCTTTCCTCTACCTCACCATGAGCTTCAGGAGAGGACGGAGTGTAACATTCATTTCATGATTGGTGTCATTTTAATAAGTGGATACATTACTGACCGAATAAGGCAGCATGGCATAGAAGCATTTTGGAGTCCGGAAGGTGTGGACTAAAATCCCAGGTCAGCCATGTATCGCTCTATGGAACCTGGTTCTACATGTTTCACCTCTCTGAGCCTCGATCCCATCATAAGCAAGAGGTTGGGAAGAAAGGGGTGATAAGAGTAATATCACTGACTTGCAATGGGAATAAGACCAGGTGATCAGCTCACCAGTAGGTTTTAAATCCTTGCATGAGGGGCTGAGCTGTGTTCATTATGGCAAACTCCAGCTGCTACAATAAACATACCATAGGTTGGATGGCTTATCCACAAAGCACTTATTTCTCACAGTTCTGAAGCAGAAGAAGTCCAAACTCAAGATGCCAGCTAATTTGATTCCTCATGAGAACCCTTTTCCTGGTTTGCAGAAACCCACCTTTTTGCTGTATGCTCACATGGTGAGAGACTAATTGCTCTTAATTGTGTCTTCTTATAAGGACACTAATGCCCTTTATGGGGGCTCCACCCTCATGACCTAATCACTTCCCAAAGGCCCCACCCCCAAATGTTATATTGAGGAATAGGACTTCAACACATGAATTTTAGGGGGAACACAAACATTCAGTACCCAATAAATGCTTGGATAATGAACATAAAACATGCAAAATGCCTAAAGCATAGATGCTTTCTAAATGACAGTTACTGTCAATGTTGTTATTATTGTCACTAAAGTGAATGAAAAGTAGGTGCCATGAGCTCCCCTGGTGTACGAGTTGCTGTGATCAGGCTTGGGAGAGAGGAGCCTGGGGAAAGTCAGTTCCATTCTGATTACAGGGTGGAAGTCCTGCACTCCTAAGGGTAAGGCAAAGCACAATAGGTTAACTTCCAACTACAGCCTGAAATTCCATGAGTGGAGTATGCGTTCAAAGAGACAAAGATGAATTAATGGACAAAATAACTGAGAACAATATGGAATCTTGAGCTGGTACAATGAGATGAATGCACTGAGAAGCTAGCGGGGTCACAGGTCCCGAGTCCCCATTCTAGTTGTGCCAGTACTTGTTGAGTGGCTTCCCAGGGTGGACCTCCAGCCTCAATTTCCTTATTTTTAAAACTGGGGTGCTTAGGGGCACCTGGGTGGCTCAGTAAGTTAAGCTTCTGACTCTTGATTTCCGCTCAGGTCACGATCTCAGGGTCCTGAGATCAAGTCCCACTTCAGGCTCTGTGCTCAGCGTGGAGTCTGCTTGTCCCTCTCCCTCTGCTCCTTCCCCTGCTCTCTCTCTCTCTAATAGATAAATAAATAAAATCTTAAAAAAAACCCACTGGGGTGCTTATTCTCACTTTCTAATTTTTTTACTATTATTAATAACAGCCCCATTTTTCAGACAGTAAATTTTCCAGCTATAGAAGTTCTTCCCTTGCTATCGCTAATGCTGTTCAATATGGCTCAGTGTGTGCTCATTGGGAAAGCAGTGTATGCAAGTCAAATCCATGTCTTCTAATGTTTGCTTAACAAGACAAAACAAAAGAAAACCTCGAACCGCATCTAAGAAAGCTAAGCCTTTTTAGTCTTTTTAATACCTTCTCTGGAAGAAATAAAATAAATAAAATAAAATAATAAAGTAAAACAAAATAAGATTAGATAAGATAAATACCTTCGCTGTTATTGACCAAACTTCCTGTTGCTGAGGCCAACTCATTCTTCTTTTCTGCAGGGAGTCACAGATAGGGTTACCGAATAAATATGGCTCTGATTTCCCTGGAATTTACCTTCAATAGCCCAACTGTCTTGGGGTAGGTAACCTATAGAAATAATTACAGAGGGACAAGGTCAACGTAAACCCTTGAGCTGTCTGATTATGAGATAAGAGATAGTAATGATGACCATTCTTGTGAAATCCCGTTTCTCCTGTGTGTATTGGTTCTGTTCCTGCTCTACTGTTAACCGAACCTTCTCACCGATAAAAAGCAAAACCAGCAACCTGTTGCAATGAAAATGGGTGGAAAAGAATGCCTGGATAGTAGATAATATTCCTGAGTTCTCCAAGGAGCCGTGGTCGTTCCTTTTCCTTCTCCTTCTCCTCACCCTTGTCTTGCACCCTGACCACTCATTCCTCAAACATTTATTGAGTCCACACCCAGGGCTGAGTGCTGAGATCAGTGGAGAGCAACATCAGGATGAGATTTGTCTTCACAGAACTTCTGTAGTGAAGTGGATCCTTATCAGACAATTATCCAGAAAGTGTGACCGAGCAAATGCTACCTAGAAAAGCACGCTGTTTCTGACGAGCTGTTTCCAGTGGGTTCTGACCTAGCCCGAGCTCAAACGAGGTTTCCAGGCAAAGAGCAGCTTGGACTGAGCCCCTAAATAGGAACAGGAATGAGGTCCATGCAAAGGGGACAGAAGAGGTTTCTGACCCAAAGAAAGACCCCATGGGAAAGACTCAGGAGGGGGCGAAGGGAGAGCACAGGAGCCTCAAAGGGTTCCACACAGCTGTAGCTAGGAATAAGACACAAAGCGAGGCTAGTGCAGGGGGCACATGTCAGCAGGAGAGCAAAACCTTGAGGACGACCTCAAGGAGCTTCCGCACTTACCCTACAAGGCAGGGAAGACGACCACGGGTTTTAAGCAGAGGGTGCTATGCGGTTAGATTTACAGATTAGAACTTTACTCAGGCATTGAATTGATTCAATACTCAGGTACTGAACTGATGAGCAAAGCAAAGGACCCAGGTAGATGATAGTCAACCAGTTAAGGGATTATCGTCAGAGTTGTTGAACTGAAAATAGGGGTGATAGAAATGGAGAAGAGTGGACGGAAGGGAGAGAAATTTCAGAACTGTTATTCTAGGAAGAATTTGGACAGACGCATGCCTCGCAAGCCTATGTGGGTTTGAAGGGCTGCGCGCACGCCCCACCACGTACAACAAAGATTTAGTCAGTAGCACGGGTCGGATCACATCACATCACCATATTTGTAGGCCAAAGAAATGGCTAAATATTGACCATTTCATGGGTTCCCTTTGCCTGGACAGGCCTGTTTTGCTCAACACCCATAGCGATTTAATCCGAATAGAACAAAACGTGGATGCAGGTGGGCCATGCCCTCTTTCTCTTTTAATACCAACGGTGGGATTTCTCTTGCCAAAGAATCGGAGGTCTCTAGAGACACAATCGGCCATCAGAAAACCTGGTTCAACACCTCTCTTTTAAGGATCATCAAGTTTCAGATAGGTTAAGGGACCCCAAAACTAAATAAAATAAAATAATATGGTGTGACATAAACTACGAAATAAAACAAAACAGATGTCCCTCAGCAGGAGTGCAGCCTGAGCCCAGGGATGCTGGAGAAGGGCTCGGTAGAAAGACAACCAGGAAGCACACACCGGTGCATGTGGAGGGGTGCTTGGCAGAGCTGAGAAGGGCCCGGATACAGTCACATATCTTCCCCAATCACCAGAAGCAGAGCACTTAGCAGCATCGCGGTGACCCCAGACCCGAGGTGGTTATGGCGGTACCTAGCAGGTGTTTTCGATGTTGTCAGTTAGCTCTTATTTTTGTGACAGAGCATCTAGCAATAGCACTTTTATTTCAGAGCACTGTGGCCACACATCCATTCAAATAAATTAACACGCCATCTCTACTGACCCATTTGTCAGAAATGCCAAAATGCGGGCTGACCCCTATGACCTTTCTACAGAAAAGTACCTATAA
Organism: Ursus maritimus; assembly: GCF_017311325.1. Taxonomy (NCBI): domain Eukaryota; kingdom Metazoa; phylum Chordata; class Mammalia; order Carnivora; family Ursidae; genus Ursus; species Ursus maritimus. The sequence continues at coordinate 74,271,936 of NW_024426996.1, forward strand.
AGCGTGTCATCAGGCCTCACACTGACAAGCCCAGAGTAACGGTTATCTTTCCTTTCCCTTCTCCCTATTTGTCATAATAACACCAATTGAACTACACCTGCCATTCTGAAACACAGACTTCTTCCTGAGAAGAAGAAGGGCACTCAGAGCGGGCCTTTCCAACTCTTCAAGCAATCGTTTTTAAGACAAGACCCTGGGGAGAGAGGAGAAATGAAATTTATTGAGCACTTATTTTGCACTAAATTTGGAACATGAGTAATTTCCTGCAGCACCTGTGACCTCCTTTAAGTGACTGAACCGCAAAGCAATTAACACGCCCAGTCTCACAGGGCTGAAATATTAGTTAAGACACCAACCCAGCTCCATCCAGCTCAGAGAATAGTCGCTTTTCCTTCTACTTTGTTGCCAGAAGGAATCTAGCTAGCATCCTTCCCTGGGGATCAGTTACTTTGCTCCAGGAATTCACTCTTTTTATAATCCTTGAGACTTAGCCACGATACATGTACATTTGTGGAGACTCTTTCTTGGAGGACACTAAAGGAAAAAAAAAAAAAAAAGAGGAAGAAGGCACCATGCACTTAAATAATTAACCAGACGCTAAAAATTCTGTCCTAACAAAGCATGCCATTTTGGTATCAGGCCAACACTATTCCGAGTGGGCTGGATGAAATGAACTTGTAAACACAACAAAGAAAGAGAATCGACACAAGTCCTCTGCTAAATTATCCCATGTTGACACTGGAACATCCAGGCTATGAAATATGCAGGAGATGCAAGGTTGAATCAAAGTGCACTCCTTAATTTGCACCACACCAACTGAACAGTAAAATGTGATTTAATTTACTATATAATTTGCTTGTTCAACAAAGCTGAAAGATAACTCATTTAGTGCCACTTTGCTTATAAGTAAGCCGGTAACTGGCGGTGTTCTTTCAGCGAATGGCTTTGTTGTTGATGCCAGAGAAAGCCGTTTGGGTGGAAAATACACAAAATTAAGGGTCTGCTGCTCTAGTATTTGCAATGCACTCCTTTTGTCCTCATCAAGAGTATTTCTGCACCGAGGCAATAATGGCCCTTTGTTTTTCAAACTCGATGAAGTCACTGTGTCTTGCTCTGTGGCACACGGCTAGGGAAAACTGCATTCAGCCAAATTTAGAAACATTTGGAACTCACGACTTGTGAATTTTGAACCAAACTTGAATCTTTTAAAAGCTCATCTGTTCCACAGAGCGTGCCAGCTCGGCTAACAGCCTTGCAGCAGGGGCTGTCCTCTGAGGGCTGAGCCGGGGGTCCTCCGGCCCCTCGTGCTTCCCCCAGGGTTAGATTGGGGGTGTCCCTTGACGCAGACGCTTCAGTGGGATGAGACGGGTGCGTGACAAAGCCCTGAAACCAACACTGCAGGAGGAGAAATTTCCCAAAGGTGAAATAAGGAGACTCCTTTGTGCTTATGCCAACTTTGAAAACATTGCATTCATGTCTCTTGACTCTATTTGTCCTTTGGTCCACTAAGGCCACACCAGGGTCCACCTGTATTAACCCATATCCCACAGCCTCGAAACTGGCCTCGCCCCACTGGCCTTTCCCACCCACAGTCCCTGCTGCATGCTCCAATGCTCGAATCAAATTCCTTTCCTGGAATCCCTGCGGGCACTGCCCACACCCTGCTCAACGCCCTCTCATGGAGCGTGTCAACCTCGTGCAGCATCAGGCACGGGGGCTGCTCGCTGCACGGCACGGCCCCGAATGCACAGAGGAACAAGGACCAGCTTTGGCTTCATGCAGGTGAGGTGTGAATTTGAAGCTCAATAATTATCCTGGAGGGCCGTGTGCTCTGGGAAGGGAGCTGCATGGCAGTGTTAGGGGTACGGGATGTGATGAAGGATACCCAGGGCGTGAATCTCAGAACAGGGTTGTTCTCAGGGAGATACTGGAGTGCAAAGCAGGCAGAGGCAGGATAGAAGTGCTGTCCCAGAAGAGGAAACAGCCCATCCAACCAGTAGAAGAAGAACAGGCCAACAGCTCCAGGACCTCCGTTTGAGTCATGAACTTGTCTCGGGCTGGGAAGAGAAGCATCAGCAAGCTGGATAGCAGTGTTGAGGATCACGGGCTACAAGACCAGCAGAAGAAAGTGAAGCAGGGTGGAAAGCACACCCCAGTTCACGAAGGATTCACAGCAACCTGCTAGTGAGTCTGACAGTGTCCTGAAGACAAGCAGCCACCTTAGCTGATGACTTACACTCTTCCATAAAACACAATCCAGACCTCTTTGCCCAGTATTCAATGTTCTCCATAATTTGTTTCCAGCTCCCCAGAAAAGCTAATCTCCCTCTGTTTCCCTGAGCTAACTTCTTTCCTGGTCTAATGAACATGTATTGAACATGTCACAGCTCCACCTTCTGGAGTCTACATATTTGATTATCCCCGCCTCCCCCCCCCCCCCGGAACCATCATCAGGGATGCGCGGCCCCCCTATGTTTCTAGTATTCATTCATTAAATAAATACTATGCATTTAGCGAGGAATAAGGCTGGGGGTTAACAATTCATTTATTCATTTAATAAATATTTACCAAGCTTTACGGAACAGAAACTGTCCTACTTGCTGAAATGATATTGATGAATAAGATGGACGGGGCCATGACCCTCATTATGCAAGCATGATCTATCTTGGAGACAAGCAAATGGATGAGCCATTCAAACAGAGTCCAGCAAATAGTAATATGATGGGAGAGGTACAAGCTGTTGTGATCATGCCTGGGGGAGAAACCTAATTTGTGCCTGAGCAGTCAAGGAAGGCTTCCTGGAGGAAATGTTTGTTGAGGTGAAACCTAAAAAAAAAAATTAGCAGAGAACACAGAAAAAAAGGAGGAAGGAAAGACGCTCGTAAGCTGAAGGAAAGCTCCATGGAAGAATCAGGGGCTGGGGAGATGATGGAACATTAGGCGATAGAGCCAGTTCAGTATGGCTAGAGTATGAAGTGCGATGAGCACAGAGAGGCTCAGGACGGCTGCGGGAAATCAATTCCCTTGGAATAACTCACAGAGAGAGTGCTAGGCACTGAACACACAATTACAGTTTTCTGAGTTTAAAATTGGGTTTGGGTTGATGGCGTGTGATCGGAGAAGCTATGAAAGAAGAAGGAAGAGCCGAGTGGCTGGAGATGATGCTGGCCAACGTGACGCAGCTCCCATCAGCCTACGCGCAAAGTCTGAAGACGTCCTCACCTCACTATGTGTTCAGCCAAAGAAGCCGATTATGCAAGAACCAAGTTGGGGGGATGGGGTCCAGTATAGGGAAAGACCTTTGTTCATTTTTTCTCTCGTAGGTTATTAGTGAAAGCTCACCAAAGACTTCAGGCAAAAGCTGTAGCGTGCAGTTTCCATGCAAACACTGTATGTGTCCTACCCCACATCCCTTAGCCCACCCAAGTTCACCTGAGGTTGCATGACAATGTTTTTTCTTTATGGGGACAGCTTTCCACCTCAAGGACCTGCATCTCAAAGGTTCTTAGCCTGAGCTTGCTTGCTTTCTTTCTTTCTTTCTTTCTTTCTTTTTTTTTTTTTTTTACAATGTTACACATCAAATTTATTCAGTTAAAAAACACTTTAAAATCCATCTATACTTAGGTTGTCTAAATTTGGTTTTTTTAATTTTTTTATTTAAATTCAATTAATTAGCATATAGTGTATTATTAGTTTCAGAGGTAGAGTGATTCATCGGTTGTATATAACACCCAGTGCTCAGCACATCACGTGCCCTCCTTAATTCCCATCTTCCACTTCCCACCCCACCGGCAACCCTTGGTTTCTTTCCTATGATTAAGTGTCTCTTATGGTTTGTCTCTCCCTCTCTGATTTCGTCTTGTTTTATTTTTCCCTCCCTTCCCCTGTGTTCGTCTGTTTTGTTTTTTAAATTCCACATATGAGTGAAATCATATGATAATTGTATTTCTCGGATTGACTTATTTCATATAGCATAATATCTTCTAGTTCCATCTATGTGGTTGCAAATTTAACCTGTGGCTTTTAGCCTGAGAGCTTTTTCTGTAACCAAGGTGACTTTCTTTAAAACACACCTTGGCAACCGAGAAGTAGAGGAGGGGGAAGGTGGTCACATCCCCAGGGGAATTTCTTGACCCATGTAACATGAGATTCAGTGAATGGGGGCCCCAGTGCTATGAAACTTCAGGCTCTGGGTTCCAGGCTCTGAGTGCTGGCAGCAAGATGGAGCCCATTTGCTCATGGCGGTCATCTGCTTATTAATCCACCCATGTGGCTTCCTCCCTTCCCTCTCTGACTTTCCCATTTCTTCACTTTTAATGCCTGGGACCACTTCCCAAATACATCACTGGCACCCAAATTCTTGTCTAGGGTCCTGATTTTGTGGAAAGTCAAAGCAAGATACAAAGTCTTGGATCCTGTCATAGCCCCTACCGCAGACATCTCTGTAGCATTAAGTTCCTTCTGCTCTTATCAACTTCTAGAAAAACCTTCACGGTCTATAAGGATGATAAGACTAGCCATGAGTACCATGGTTAAACTTTTCTCTGTGTGTGTGTGTGTGTGTGTGTGTGTGTGTGTGTATGTGTGTGTGTGTAGGGCTATGATGTAAAGTGCATTTTTTTAACTAAAAGCCATGGTCAATAGAGTTTATTATAAAACCACTCCAGAGGATGACTGCAGACATGGGACCAACTGGAGACAATAAAAATTGTCCAAGAGGAGACATTATAGACCAAGACAATGGCAGTGACAGAGAGGCAGCAACAGATTGGAGAAATAGTTAGGATGACTTAGTTACTCCTTATCATGATGGCTTCAAGCCCCACCTCTCCCTCCAGAGGAATACAATTGCACGATGAGAAGAATAATAATGTAGTCAGAGTCATGCCGATGGCCTAATGAACCTGCTCATGATATGCCCAAGAAATCAATTTCCTGGGAGTAACTCATGCAAAGGAAAATATACAAAGAGTGCTGGGCGCTAAACATGCAATTATAGCTTTCTGAGTTTAAAATTGTGTTTGGGTATGTGGTGCACAATCTCTAAAATATAATTACTGAGGAACATAGTTTAATTTGTATCAGTCACAATTTACGGCTTGTCTATGTTTATAGAAATGATTATGGTTTGAAGCTTCTTGTGCCTTCCTTGATGCATAAAAAATGATTATCAAGCCTTCAGAGGCAGCCGCCTTCCCTGAGAATTGGCAGCAACAGGCCCTTTAATCAGGAACAAGTTCCTACAGAGCCAGTGCATGCAAATATGCAATCTCAGAACAACAGTTAACTTTCCCTAATGAGCACGCTGGAGAGAGCTGCAGCAAGCCACAGCGGAAAGCGCCCACCTAACGGAGTCGTGGTGATCAATGGTTACTGAGCACGGAAGGCTGGATGCGCTCTTGCATCGGGCCGCTGCATCAGAACACGAGCCGCTTTCTGCCACCGATGTATCATTTTAACACTGTCAGTGTTTCAAATGGGCTGTCATTGGATCTGCTGCCAGCCTTGTTTTCAAACACCCTAGTAAGACAAAAACTTAAAAGGCTTTCATGTTGAAGAGACAGTGGTGATTACCCATCAACACTACCATTAACTCATTGTGGGACCTTAGGCAAATCATTTAACTGCGCTCGGCTTTAGGTTGTCTCATCTCTGTAATAAGGGGATTGAACGAAATGTCTTCAAAACACCCCACCAGCTCCCAAAGACGATGACTCTATATGAAGAGAAGTATGATGTCTTTGAAAAGCCATTCAGTTTAGGGGCGTGTGTGTGTGTGTGTGTGTGTGTGTGTGTGTGCATACACACATACACACCCTTTGTGGGCTGTGAAATCTCAAATCACATGTGATTTTCTTTATGCATATGAAAGAAAAAGGACTGAATGTAATAAGTCTGCACGGCCTTGCATTTAATGTAATTCAGAAACAGTTGGATTGTGGAAAATTGTCAAAACTTTACCAGGATGAAATCCGATAGAAAAGGATGGGAATCTTGGATGTCTGCATATCATGGAGGGGGCCCGCTAAAAGCAATCTGCCTGGTCGACCAGCAGGCTGCACCCTGTTCTTTGGTGGATAGTTAATGTTTTATTTTTCATAAGAGTAAAGCAATTGAGGAGAGACAGAGAGGAGAGTAGCTGCTCTTAAAAGGATGCCCAGCTCTGAACAGCATTATTAGGAGGCATTTAGATAGCACTTCACAGGTACAAAGTGCTCCCCAATCATCTCATTACTTTCATACGAGCTAAAAGCTATTGAATTTGTCATCCTATACCCCAAAGTGGGTTTGAAGGCAGCAAACACTTTCTTGCAGAATCATTGTATAAGGAGCCACTTCTCTGTGAGCCCGTGAATAGGAGTTATCATTCTGCCCACCGCAGGAGTCTTGACTGCTCAAGGGTGGTTTGGGGTGATAGGACAGGAAATGCACTTCGAAACAGGTGGATCAGGAGGATTGCTAGAAGGTGATGTTTGAGCCAAGGCTCGAGGGGAGAGGGATGTATTCATGAGGATCGCTGGGGCCAGTGAAGTCCAAGCAGTGTGAAGGCCCAAAGCAAAACCCCAAGCCGGAAAACTGCCTGGTGAGTTTGAGGAATAGGCCAATGAGACTGGGGCAGAGTAAAAGAAAAGAGCAGGAAGGTAACAGGAACGTCAGATCGCAGAGCCTTGCACATTGTAAAGTGTTGACTTTTACTGTGGACGATGAGGAACCACTGGAGAGTTTTAAACAGTGAGTGATGTGATCCTCAAAGAGCATCCCTCTGGCAGTGCGGTGTTGAGAATAATCTGTAGGGGGCAGGCACGAAAGCAGGGAGGCCAGTCAGGAGGTGGTGGTAGCGGTCCTGGAAGAGGATGCGGGGGCTCAGAGTGGGTGGAGCAGTGGAGGAAGGGAGGACCAGGTTCTGGATATACATTCTGATGGTAAAATCAAAAGGATTCCCTAATGGCTTGAATGTGGGATGTGAGAGAAAGGATCTACATGATCTCTGGGTTACCAGTCTGAACACCAGAAGGGTGGAATTGTGGTCAAGTGAGATGAGGCAGACTGTAAATCCTGGGGGAGATCAGGGGTTAGGTGCAGAGCTGGTAAGTTTGAATTGACCGCTGGATACCCAAGAAGCAGTTTCAAGTCGACAGGTGGATGGTCTGTCTGGATGGTCAGTCCAGAATTTGGGGCTAGACATCACAATTTTGTCACCATAAGCATCCAGGTGGCATTTAAAGAGAGTTAAGTGTGGAAGGAAAAGAACCTGAGGAAGGTCAAGAGACTGGGGAGGAGACGCTGGCATGGGACGCTGCGAAAGAGCCGCCCCTGGAGGCAGAAGGAAAGCCAGGAGAGGGCTGTGTCAGAGGCCTCGTGATGAGAGGATTTGGAGGGAGAGGCTGAGACCGAGTATGACAGAGGCTGCTCAGAGGTCAAACAGAGGCACGCTGAGAGCCGATCCCTGAACCGGATGTAGTGAGCACATCAGAGGAGCACAACGATGGGGCAGAAGTGTGCAGGAGAGAAAGAGGAGAGGAACAGATGCGTGGAGGAAAAACCTCTTTTTCAAGTTCTTTTGGGGCAAGGGGAAAAGCGTTGGTATCTCTTAGGGAGACCTGGTCAGGTGAATGTTTCATTTGTTTTGGGTTTTTTAAAGATAAGATAAATAGCATGTTTGTGTGCCAGTGGGAATCATGGAGATACAGGGAGCATTTAACTACACAGAAGAGAGAAGGGACCCCAACTGGAACCATGTCCTCAACTTCGTGACCAGTGGTGGGACAATAGATGCATACAGGACCTGGCTGTTAAAGTCAGGTATGGTAACGCGAAGAAGTCGGGTTTCTGGAAGCAAAGGCTTCTAGGCAAGCAGATGTGCTGAGTGCCACTGGCGGACGTTCTTGATCATACCAGCCATTCACCCTTTACTCAGCATATACTCTGTCGTTCTTCTACTGATTCATCAAGGTACAGCCCATAGGCTACTTTACTCAAGCCTGGAGTGTCCAATTATATTTTGGGGTGATCAGAAAAACCCTAAAGTCTGGCTGGACTCTTCATCAATTCAAACTGGACATACGCTTAAGGCACAAGCAAAGCAGGCATAAGAGAAAAGACAGAAAATCAAGGTCAATAAACTTTTCTAGATCCATGAATACTAGTTATCTTTCCGCTTGTTTGTGTCTCCTACAGTGGACCTTGGGGACATTATGCTAAGTGAGATAAGTCACTCAGAGAAAGATAAGGACTTCATGGTATCCCTTAAATGTGGAATCCAAGAAAGCCAACCTCACAGAAACAGAAGAGTAAAATGGCGGTTACCCGGGGCTGGGAGTGGGGGAACTGGGAGATACTGGTTAAGGATACAGATTCACTGCTAGAAGATGAATAAGTTCTGAGATCTAATGCACAGCATAGTGATTATAGACAACATTACTGTATTATAAACTTCGAAGGTGCTTGGAGATTAGATCTTAATTGTTCTGACTGCAAAAAATAAATGATAATTATGTGACATGATATAAGTGTCAGCTAAGGCCATGGGAGTTATTACATCGCAACATATAAATGTATCAAATCAGTGTTGTACACTTTAAGCTTATATTCTGTTATATGTCAATTATACCACAAGAAAAAGAAATAGATACATAAATAAACTCTAGAATTGTGCAGCAAGGAGATTTATTTTTTAAAAAAGCAATTTTTTTAATTTCAGAAATTCAAAGTACTAAAACTTGATTACGAATTGCACTTAAGAGAGTCACCCTATATATTTAGTGTAGAGAAACTCTGGAAGTTTTTCATTTGCCCTTTCCCCCATCTGCATGTTCCATTCCCAAGGTAGCAGCCTAAAGACAGCACAGGAAAAGCCACATTTTTGTAGCTGGTGGCAGATGTAACCCGCAATGCAAAAGTCGAATTTTGTCAGAGGGGAGAAGCTGCGAGAGATATCAGAGGAACTGGAGCTTCTGTTGAACAGAGTGCAGAGGTCGGGAGCATGGGAGCCGTTGGCTTCAGCAGCAGGTGAGGTCGCGGAACTCCTGACCTTTCCAGAGCCCTCTTGGAACCCTCCAATGACAATCTGCAAATCTGGGATAAAATTCGACCCCCTGCTCCGATGTCCGGATTCATCACAGGCTCACTTCTTCGGCTCGTCCTGTCTCATTATCTTTGAATCCCGCATTGACTTTGCAGGGTGCGTTTTCTCATGTTAAGCTCGGGATGCACACTGTCCTTTCTTTAGACTACTTTAGTTTTCCTTTCTTTAACTTACTTACTTTTCTCTAGCTTACTTACTAGCTTAAGAATGGAGTGTATAATGCATATAACATCCAAAGTATGTGTTAATCAAAATATGTGTCTATGTTATTATTAAGGCTTCCGGTCAACGGTAAGCTATTAGTGGTTGAATTGGGGAGGAGTTAAAAGTTATAAGTGGATTTTCAACTGCACAGGAGTTGCTCCCCCTAAAACCCATGGGGTCCAAGGGTCAACTGAACTTTAGAATATTCTAACTTCACAATATTCCTACGAAGCAAGTCCCATCATTATCTACTTTTCACATGAGAAAAATGGAACCTGGGTTTGTTAAATAAATTGCCCGAGGTCATAGCTAGGAAGAGTTGAGCCTGGATTTTAATTCAGGTAATAGCTCAGCTTCTGGGCCCTCATTCTAAATTGCCATGCTTCAAGGTATAACGGGATGTTCTGGGAACATAGATAAAACAAGACCAGCTCTATTAGGGGATCACAGACTTCACAGATGAACCACGATTTGAGCTGGGGATTTGGAGAATTACAACCGTACAAGCCAAAAAGTTTGTGCACACAGTCAGCATCTGACATCAACCAAAACTTCCCAGTGTTGCCCCTTTGGCAAAGCAATTGCACACCGACTCTCAGCCTGCGGACACCTCGCTCAGTTATCTTTCTTTGCACGCACTGATTAAGTTCCGCTTTATCTACAAAGATGTTCCTGAGACTCCCTAATAAGAAACTCATGACACATCCTGCCTGAATGATTCAGCCTTCTGGCATCTCCTCCATGGTTGTGTTATCTCTTGTATAATTTGGTTTGTCATCTCTTATCAAATCCCTTTGGGTCGGGCATGATTTTGCTTGATGGAAAGAAACTTCGCTGTGAAGATAGATGTCCTGGGTTTGAATCTCAGCTCAGCCTCTTGTCAGCTGCTTGTTCCTAATGAACATACCCCATCTACCTGACCCCCAGTTTCTTCACCTGTATAATGGGAATGATGATATTCGACTTACTCAATAAGAAGATACATAGTCTACATTCTGCAGTATAGGACACGTAGTAAGTCTTTGGCCACCTCCTTTCCTTTGTCTTCAACTGTTGCTTTCCTGAGAATATGCACGGTACTCGGAAAGCCACAGCAAATGTCTCAGGAAAGGACGAAAGATTTCTCAGGCGTTATCGCGATGATGCAGATGAGCTCAGGGTTAAAGTAAAATAACGACAAAATCAACTTGCAGTTGAGGGAAAAGACAGAATGTACTACGTGCAATGCTCTTTCCAGGTGCTCATTGGGAAGCATCACCCAGACACCCACGCTTCCACCTGCAGACTTCTCCCCCCTCTGCTGACACGCTCAGGGCGCACCCTGAGGTGTTTACCCACAGGGAAAGACAGAAACCGGAGGCTCAAAAAGTATGAGGCTGAGTTAATTTGGAGAGGAAACAGGTATTGCCAGCACTCTGAGAAATCAGTGTGACCCATCAGGAGGAGCGAGAAAGGCTAATCGAACTGTTGGCATAAACGTTACTCTTGGCAATAATTGTAGTAGCAGCAGTAGTTATATGCTGTGAACATTGCAGAGAGTTTTTAAGACAGGTTTGGCGTCTTATTAGCTATTTGACCTTGGGCAAATTAATTTACTGCCCAGCCTCAGTTTCCTTGTCAGTAAAAAAGGAAAATGCAGCAGGTGCCATTAATGCCCCCACCCCCCGCCTCCCCGCCACTTCTGCTCAGATTTTGCTTTTCACAAAGACCTACAGAGACCATCACCACAAGTCCTGCCTGGGTCTTTTTCCTGGGCGAGGGGATCCCTGGTGAGAGGGCAGAACAAGCCCTGAGGGCAGCAGAGTGTCCCTGCCAGCCTCCTAGCCCCGCGACGGCTGGAGAGGGGCAAAGAAGCCCGTCCACGATCGGCCTTGGTTGAGATAACTCTGAAGCAATTTACACTGTACGCCAGAATTTTCCAACTGCATTCTCTAGTTGCCCACAGGGTTTACTTGCTTGATAATATACCATTTATTTCCTTGTCTTACTTCCCCTCTCGCCTACTGGTGTTTCCTGGGATTACCTTTTGAGCAAACCACTCATTTTGTCTTAGGGTCAGCTTCTGGGTAAGTAGGGACTAAAGACTAGTTAACATGTTAAAAAAAACAAAAAACAATAAAACATCACACCCATGGTAAGTACTCAAAAATGGCAGACGAGTAGTCATTAATTCATATCTAATGAAATAGATAACACTGAGTTATGGTATTTGTAAAAGAAAAATGGTATAAAAACAAAATAATACTTGTTCATAAGTCCTCCATGGGAAGATCACCATTGGCCATGCTTTTTACACATACAAATAATGTCTCTCTCTTTTTTTTTTACCATCAAACTACATTCATCCTTCCCTTGACACTCCATCCTGAGTGATTTCTTATCTCGTGTAACATTTTAAGAAAGTATTTTAATTGCTGCAGAGTATTTTGTCATCTATAGGTATCATATTTTATTAATAGCATGCTCTTTTGTTGGACCTGTGGATTCTTACCACTTCTTAATACTTTCATGGAACTCCTCGTATAAAAATCTTGCCTGCATATTATTATTCTAGGATACGTTCCTATTTAATAATGAATCTTTCAGTTTCTTGCAATGGGTTCTTCAAAAGAAATAGGACCTGACACCCTAAGGTGTCCATCATATGCAGTGAATTAACCTGTCCCACACATATAGAAGGGTGTTAACTGTGGAGGAGCTCTGGGAGAAAGCGAGAAAGAGGATTCCCAGTGGAGAAAAGCTTGTTAGAAGAATTTCAGAATTAAACTAATTATTTTAAAAGTCTGTTGATGCTGGAGTTCCTGATGGAGCCCTTTCCACAATTTTGTTAACAGAATTTTTTGAAGTAATTTCTGTTATTTTTAAATCTAAAAAATAAGAGAAGAGGACGGATCAGCGGTTGCGTGCTTTAGGGACGGGGTAGAGCGTGTCGACATGAGGGTCACACAAGGGAGTTTTCCGGGTGATAGAACTCTTCTGAATTCTGAGTTCGGTGGTGGTCAAACAAATCTATAAATGTGTTAAAATTCCTAAACCGTGCATCAAACTAAGCCAACTTTGCTGCATGAAATTCTTTAAAAGAGGGAAAATAGGATATGTGGAATAATAAATGAAAAGAAGACAAAATCATGGAAGGGGTTTTATGCAGAAAGATAAAGGCACATGTTTTTCTGAAAGTTTAATGCTATAATTTGGAACATGATACACTTCAGATCTTCCACCTGAAGCCTTACATTTAAAGCCAATGCTGGTTTGTATCATCATTTACAACCAAATAGAAATTACAATCACTTTTATGAAAGATTTCTCTAATGAACAAACTGTCCCGGTAAAAAGATCAATCTTTTCTGCCTGGATTATTTTCAACTGACGATTTATTTACATTTTCCATATTCATTTGCTAAACTTTTTCCATATTTATACTTAGATTAAATCTTTAGCTAAATATTAAATCATACAGATACAGTCATCAAGAATTGCATAAAGAATTTCAGCATCACGTTAAAAATATGAAAAATCAGTAGAAATTTTAATGTTACCATAATGCAATGTATGATCTCTGCATTTTATTTCCTTTGATAAGTATGGTCGGCAGAGAAGGAAAGCCAAGGGGGCCTTGGTGTGGATCCAGGAGATCTAATCCCTTCACTGGGCTCAGCCATCCTCTTGTGGAGACCCCAGGGGAGGCTGCTACAAAAACCAGAGTCAATGTCGATGATCTCGAATAACCTTCTAAAAGCCACATTCACATAGTACAATGTGACCCCTCATCTGCTATCAAATAGCAGCTGCTAAGGCAATGGTTTTCTGTCCCTGTTCACTGTAGGCCTATCTGTCCATCATGGACAATAAATAAATAAATAAATAAATAAATAAATAAATAAACAAACAAACAAACAAACAAATTTGGAAATTGTTTCCAACCTCTGAGGGTTTTGGAATCTATAAAACAATGAAGACTGATAATAGGTAGATAGTAGGGTCCCCTTCAAGCCACTCCATTTCTAGGTGCACGTCTCTGGTCTCTGTTCCTCCTCTCCACCGGGCACTCATTTCAGAAGATTTTACTTCAAACCTTCGGGAACACTGTCTATTCAGATTTGTTTTGGTGGGAGAAGAAAGACGAGCATAAGAGCAAGATTTCCGGCTAGCTCTAAGGTAACCCTTTAAGTGGTAGAAAGACCCTCGTGTCACTTGTCTCTGTCTCTGCCAGGGTCCTAGTCCTGTCATCTTGCATCTGGCCTAATAGGTCTCTCCCAACCCCTCCTGCCACATGGCTATGACTTCTCCAGGAGGGGTTTTCATCACTGGTGTGACCCATGTGGGTAAATGCAAGCCCAAGACCGAAAACTGGCTCTGGGAGGACAGTTTCCAGGGGGTCTGACTTAGGAGTTGGGACTCCGTGAAATCTCAAGTATGTTCCAGCTGGTGCCAGAAAGACAGTAGCCTAAGACCCCAAGCAGATGCAAAGTTGGTGTTTGTTTATAAACCCAATTTTCATATAATGAGACTGTTGAATCCTCTTTGATGCTCCCTGATGCTATAATCAAGGTCCAGTGGACACTTGGGAGCCCACCAATAACAACCCTGAGTTTGGAAACAAGCATAAGACACAAGGGTCAGTCAGATGAAGATCGAAATAATCAGCTTTATTGCTTATTAAACCGGGATAGAGAGCATGGAATCCGATCTAACACTCCCCCTGAGTTAAGCACTCATGGTCACAACCACTCACTCGGATGGGCCCTCCAGGCTTCACCTTAGAGCATGACTGGGACCAGAACACATATGTCCAAAATGCAGAGGAGAGGGGCACGAGGCTGGTCACGTGGTAGAGTATGTGACTCCTAATCTTGGGGTTGTGAGTTTGAGCCCCATGTTGGGTGTTGAGACTACTTAAAAATAGAATCTAAACAAACAAACAAAATGCAAAGGAGCTTGCCAGTGGTGCTCAGCTCTTGCTGCCAAACTCCCCAAGCAGAGAGACAGGCTCTCCTCCCATGGGGAGGGATGAGGGAGGGAGGGACAGGAGCCGGGAGCGCTGCTTCAGCTGACGTCCTCGCTATGGCTCCCACAAGGTGGAGGAGATTAACCTGCATCCTCCTCCTGCTTAACCAATCAGCTGAGCCAAGGTCTTTGCAGGCAAAAGACACACACAAGATGACACTGGGGCCAAAGGAGAACGTTGCCTCCTAGGGCAGCCTGGCAGTGCGAAGAGTGATGGCAAAGCCCTCAAGGAGAATATGGAAATATGAAGCATTTAATTGGAGACCAAATCGGGGAAGTTTAGGGTTTTACTGTGACATTATGGCGATGATGTTAGTGTCTTAAAAGCAGAAAGATAGAAATCAACGCTCTATCCCACCACACGCCCAAGGAAGAAGGCTTTGGTTGCTGCTGATTTGATAAGTTCTTGTAGTATTGGGTAGCCCCACGCCCCCCGTGCAGTGCAAGCTCCAGTGGGTTCTATATTCAGAAGGATGGTGGTATTTCCCTTTCAGCAGTTCTGAACAAACTTTTCTATCGAGGCAGAGATGGGAACCAGCTGGCGGGGGATGAGGGAAGGTGTCAGAGGCTGAGAACTTAGCCTTAAAAAGTCTGCTGCAAGGAAGGCAGTCTTTTGAAGTCCTGTATTTGTTGTGTCTTAAAATTTCATGGGATTTTAACAGTCTCTCCCACCATGCTTTCAATTTTACTTTGATATAAAAATGGGTTTAAATTACCTACCATTATGTAAACTGCATGTTTCTGGGAAGATGTGGTATTTTTTGCCCCTGGTCCTGCACATTCCAAGCAGGTTGCAGCTTAAGCCCCACGCTTTATCCCATTGTACACACTCAAAGGTTTGAGAAGCACTGTTTACATGCATATGAATTCATCCATTCATCAAAAATATTTACTAAACACCTTAATTACTTGCAAGACCTTCTATGCCATAAGACATAGTCCAAGTCTTAAGGAATTATGACTTCTAATAGAAGAGTGTATAATTTTCATTTACAATAAAATAATAAATGTCAAGTGCTTGTTCCAGTAATTGGTATTTAGTAGGCATTTTTTTTTACAAAGTATTTTACACCCAATAGTGGAATTACTGGATCATGTGGTAATTCTATTTTTAATTTTTTGAGGACCCATCTTGACATTTGCAACAACATGGATGGATCTAGGGGGTATAACGCTAAGTGAAATAAATCAGTAAGAGAAAGACAAATACCATATGATTTTGCTCACATGTGGAGTTTAAGAAACACAATTAACAAAGAAAAAAAATTAAAAAAACAAACTCTTCAATATAGAGAACAAACTGGTGGTTGGCAGAGGGGAGGCGGGTGGGGGTGTGTGAAATGGGTGAAGGGGATTAAGAGCACATTTACTATGATGAGCACTGAGTAATGTGTAGAACTGTTGAATCACTATATTGCAAACCTGAAGCTACTAAAACACTGTATTTTAACTATACTGGAATTTTTTAAAAAGTATTTTATATCATTACAATTGTTTTATTATTATCTTAAGAGTATATTGGAAAGAAAGACAAATAGTAATGGTTTTCTGCTAGAAAGGAAGGGAAATCTTGAAAGCTTTAGCCAAAAAAGAAAACAAAACAAAAATACGTTTCCTAGGGCTCTGTTATCCTCACCTGCATTAGCTGCCAATGCCATTTAGTTAAAAATAAGACAAAACAAGACAAACAGCAACAACAACAACAACAAAAACATTGCCTGACCTGAAATAATAGTACATGTGGTTTGGTGTGTAGCAATGCATGGACATACTTACCAACTTTATGATACAATAAATATCTTTACCCCAGTAAGATAGTAAGCTCCTTAAAGCAGCTATGGGTCCAGAAGAGCACCATCCAACAGAAATATAATGCAAGCCGCACATGTCGTTTTAATTTTCTAGTAGCCACATTAAGAAAATATAAAAAAAGGGCTTCAGAGGGGAGGAGGTGGGGGATTGGGATAGGCTGGTGATGGGTATTAAGGAGGGCATGTATTGCATGGAGCACTGGGTGTTATACCAAATAATGAATCATGGAACATTACATCAAAAACTAAGGATATACTGTATGGTGACTAACATAACAAAATAAAAATTATTATAAGAAAAAAAAGAAAATATAAAAAGAAACAGGTGAATTTTTAAAATCTAATATACTCAAAACATTGCCATTTTAACATGTGAGCAGTATAAAAATTATAAGTGAAATATTTTACATTCTTTGTACTAAGTTTCCGAAAACCAGTATATATTTGTACTTAGAACAGATCTCAGCCTGAACTAGTTATATTTCAAGTACTTAACAGGCACACGTAGGTAGTGGCTGCCGTATTGAAGATGCAGGTATAGACACAAAAACTCCAGTTGAAGGTCCAAGAATATCTCCTATGGGGAGCTCATCAGCACAAATGTGTGTGTGTGTGTGTGTGTGTGTGTGTGTGTGTACTTTCATCACGGGCATTGATGAAAACAAACACACTCAGTGACATTCTTTCTAAATTTATTGACTGCACTTCTTAAACAGCATGAATTAAACATAAGGTAAATTTTAGAGAAAAGCAGTGTTATGAACTGTAAATAGAGTAGCTCTGAAGTAGATAGTTTGTCCTTGTCCTGAATGGTTCTACCTTGCTAGAATTTGGCGTTCTTAATCTGTTGCTTAGAGTTTTTATTTCCTATCTCCTCCACACATCAGACCCTTGTGTATCCTTAACTTACTGTCATAAGGCCACACCGCTTACCCTGACACAGACAGGACCACCCCATACACACACAGAAACACCCCTGCAGAAAATGTGGCTCTGTGTGTTAAAAGTGCATAATAACGCCAGTTAAAATGGCAAAAATAGACAAGGCAAGAAACAACAATTGTTGGAGAGGATGTGGAGAAAGGGGATGCCTCCTACATTGTTGGTGGGAATGCAAGTTGGTATAGCCACTCTGGAAAACAGTGTGGAGGTCCCTTAAAAAGTTAAAAATTGAGCTACCCTATGATCCAGTCATTGCACTACTGGGTGTTTACCCCAAAGATACAGACGTAGTGAAGAGAAGGGCCATATGCACCCCAATGTTCATAGCAGCAATGTCCGCAATAGCTAAATCGTGGAAGGAGCCGAGATGCCCTGCAACAGATGACTGGATTAAGAAGTTGTGGTCCATATATACAATGGAATATTACTCAGCTATCAGAAAGAACGAGTTCTCAACATTTGCTACAACATGGATGGCACTGGAGGAGATAATGCTAAGTGAAATAAGTCAAGCAGAGAAAGACAACTATCATATGATTTCTCTCATCTATGGAACATAAGGACTAGAATGATCAGTAGGGGAAGAAAGGGATAAAGAAAGGGGGAGTAATCAGAAGGGGGAATGAAACATGAGAGACTATGGACTATGAGAAACAAACTGAGGGCTACAGAGGGGAGGGGGGTGGGGGAATGGGATAGACCGGTGATGGGTAGTAAGGAGGGCACATATTGCATGGTGCACTGGGTGTTATACACAACTAATGAATCATTGAGCCTTACATCGAAAACCGGGGATGTACTGTATGGTGACTAACATAATATAATAAAAAACATTATAAAAAAAAATAATAATAAAATAAAATTAAATTAAATTAAAAAAGTGCATAATAAAAGTGCTGTATTCTTTTATCCCTTTTTGTTGTCTGATTGCTGTTGCAAGGACTTCTAGTACTATGTTGAATAATAGTGGCGAGAGTGGGCATCCTTGTCGTGTTCCTGATCTTAAGGGAAAGGCTTCCAGCTTTTCCCCATTGAGAATGATATTCGCCGTAGGCTTTTCATAGATGGTTTTGATGAAATTGAGGAATGTACCCTGTATCCCTACACTCTGAAGGATTGGATGCTGTATTTTGTCAAATGGTTTTTCTGCATCAATTGAGAGGATCATATGGTTCTTGACCAATATTCATAGCAGCATTGTCCACAATAGCTAAATCGTGGAAGGAGCCGAGATGCCCTTCAACGGATGACTGGATTAAGAAGATGTGGTCCATATATACAATGGAATATTACTCAGCCATCAGAAAGAACGATTACCCAACATTTGCAGCAACATGGATGGGACTGGAGGAGATTATGCTAAGTGAAATAAGTCAATCAGAGAAAGACAATTATCATATGGTTTCACTCATTTATGGAACATAAGAAATAGCAGGAAGATCGCTAGGAGAAGGAAGGGAAGAATGAAGGGGGGGTAAACAGAAGGGGGAATGAACCATGAGAGACTGTGGACTCTGGGAAACAAACTGAGGGCTTCAGAGAGGAGGAAAGTGGGTGCTGGGATAGGCTGGTGATGGATATTAAGGAGAGCACGTATTGCATGGTGCGCTGGGTGTTATACGCAACTAATGAATCATGGAACACTACATCAGAAACTAATGATGTACTGTATGGTGACTAACATAACATAATAAAAAATTATTATTAAAAAAGTGCTGTATTCTTGAAGTGAGGGACTGAAATATGAATAAAAATGCTTTTATTAGCTTCCTGTCCACTCAGCTAACCTCAAGATAGTGTAAGGGCCTTTCAAGTGAAGAGCTACCGTATTAATATATTCTATTGTTTGCTTATTTTGGTGCTTCCTATTTAAAAACACGAAGGCTGTGGTCTGACAACCCAGGCAAAATACCAATGCTGTAAAAAGAAAGACATTTGACTAATAGAGATTTAATTATTTCTCAAGTATTCATCACTTTGGATACAGAAAAGACTTGGGGATATTTAGAAAGCTTGTTTTTGGAAATGAAATACCCACGGAGGTATTTCGTCCCCCTCCGAGAGTTTTAACCTATCATCGGTGCAGTCACATTACTAATGCTGTCACTGCAAAGAACATTCCAAGGAGTCCGGTAGTTTTGCTTTGCACAGCGCTCAGAACGCGAGTTAAGCCACACACCTCAGGGAGCAATAAGCATATCGCAGGAGCTTATGAAAATGTAAGTTTACTTGTTCATGATTTTTCTAATAACGTATTAATCATGCCCCAAATTGCACATGCGGTGCTAAATATATTATATTCATGATGTCAGCAGAGAGTGACACCACCCTTCCCAGGAGCTCACATGTATCGCACAGACAAAGAAACTGAGGCCCAGAGATATGCTCCTGCAGTCGTGCAGGGTCACGCTTCCTGGGACTCCAGAGCAGAGCTGTTAACAATGGTGACAGGCTACCGTGTGTTGTCAAGTCTCATTTTCTAGAGTAGCAAACTGAGAACGGAGAAAGGAAGCGACTGGTAAGGGTCACGAAGCTAATTAGTGTCATAGCCAGACCCAGAACTGTCTTCTAACTCCAGCCATGATTACTCCAGAAGGGTGTTCTGCATTTTCCTCCCTGATCAAAGATATGTTTTTATAAATACCCATTGTTTTGCAGCAATGAAGAAACTATTCTTGGGATCATCACTCATACAAAACCCCAATCTTCCAGTCACCTGGGCAGAGTCTACGGTCTCTAAGAAACGGGCCCCAACAGAATGTTCTGAAGCCTTCATCCTGGCTGTTTTCCCATCCTCACTCTTGTGGACCATCTGCTTCCCTTCACATCCTTCAAAAGGCTGTTTTTATCCATCGCATGGCCTACGCTGGTTATCTGACCTCTCACGTAGATGGGTGCAGTGGCCTCCAGCTTGTCTTGAGTGGACCTGGAGTCAGAAGTCCTGGGCTTTATGCCATTTCCACCACCTATCTTTGCACGTTTGGGTCTTCCAGCAGCTTCCAAGAATGGACATTTCTTCAGCTGTACATGGAGATCAGAATACCCCCCTTCCAGAGCTAGTCAGGGTGTGTCACAGTGTGGGTCCTCGACACAGAATTATTATACTGAGTGCACGAAGATATGAATATTCGCCAATTTGTGAACTATGCCCCACTTCCTCTTAGCCATCAGCGCATGCCTCTCCATTTATTCCGAGTCGTGCCTTAACCTGAGTAATGTCCTTCATCCTCGTTCACTGGTCAAAATTCCATCCACCCCCTAAGACTAAGGCGTTATGGTCTGAATGTATTTGTATTCCCCCACAAAAATCCTAACCGTTAAAGGGTGACTGTATTAATAAGCAGGGATTTGAGAAGTGATTGGATCATGGGAGTGGGACCTTCAAGAATGGGATTAGCGTCCTTTCAAAGAGACTCCACAGAGTGCCCTAGTCCCTCCCCCCATGTGAGGCACAGTGAGCAGTCTGGGACCTGGCAGCTGGCCCCCACCGGACCCCCAGCCACAGGGCACCCTGATCTCGCACTTCCAGCCTCCAGAACTTGAGAACTAAATTTCTGCTGTTTGCAAGGCACCCAGTCGATGGGATTTTGTGACAGCAGCCCAAAGGGACTAGGACATTAGGTAACTTCATCCACTTTTCCAGCCAATACTAAACAGCCTTCTTCTTTCTCCTATGGTGCATTCTGAAGTGGTCACTCGGATATGCACCTGTTCTGACGAACATGAGCCTAGAACATTTGTCTGTGATCCGGCTCACGCGCTCAGCCTGCCCCGATGATTCCAGCCTCGTGCAGGCTGGCCTCCCGTTGACAGATTGCTAACCACGTGTGCCACCTTGGGCGGGTTCCTTCACCTCTGGGGCCCAGATGCCCAACCAGCAGCAGAGGTCATTCCCAGGTAGTGGAGGGTTCCAGTCAAGCTGAAGAAAGGCAGACGGCAAACAGTGAGCTCCCCGATCCTTTCTCATTCGTTCCCCTGCTGCACAGCCTAGGAATGCCCTCTAACCTTCTTGAGGGCACAGATCAGGGCTTTCACCTCAGTATGCGATTCTATGTGCAACAAATGCAGAACAGTTGCCATTCGTGGGGTTGGACAAATTTGAAAGCAGCAGCGTGTGGTTCTAACCTGGGTGTACATTCCGTCACCTGTTGACAGTCATTTATTTTTCACCTATTACGACCAGATATGTGGTCATGCAAACATGAAAACACAGAGCCATTGATCTCAGGGCACCCGGTGAGTAGTGGAGAATGGGATATACGTATTATTTTGCTCACAAAGTGTCTAGCATCTTTGTGGGCATGGACAGCACTGTATGAGCATGGACAAGTCCTTCTCTCCCTGAACCTCGGTCCCTCAATCTGTAAAATGGAAGGACAGTGCCTTTTTTCACAGTGGCTGAGAAGCTTAGGTGAACAAATAGCAGGAAAGGGTTATAAACTGCAAACATTATGTCACAGGCGAGCACACGACAGCCCACAGGACAAATCGGACTAGCCACCTGTTTTCGTAAGGGAAATTTACTAGGACACATCTATGCCCATCGTTTACATTTTACCTATGGCTGCTTTAGGACCACGAGGTCAGATCGGAATAGCAGTGACAGAGACTCTAGGTCACAAAGTCCAAAGTACTTGCCTTCTGGCCCTTTGCAGAAAAAGATTGCTGATCCCTGCTTTATAGACATGTATTATTATAATAATGAAAATTGTTCTCGTGACCACTTAGAGAGGGGCATCATGCTATAGTGGCGAAAGCACAGGCTTTGTAGCCAATAATCTTAGGTTACAAAGCCCCCTCTACCACGCTGGGAAGTACATGACTTCAGGCATGCCCCCGACCTCCCCGAGCCTGTACCGACACGAGTGTGGGAACATTCACTGAGCGATCTGACATGAGGACGAACTGAGGCCGTGTTTGTGAGATGCCGATACATAGTAGTTAACTTCTAACCACTTGTGAGGTTCCCCCTCTTAAAATTCAAAGGGTGCCTGCAGCATTTGTCTTTTTTTCTCACTTTGCTTCACTCTTACAAGTCCTGTACACCGATCACAATAAGGGTCTTTAGTTCACTTCTGTTGACTCAGCAGACTAGCCAGTGCCTAACACACACGTGTTTGGAGAACTCTGGTTTCTATGCACCGGAGTCTTTGCGTCCGAGTGCACATTGTAAATATCTAAATATGGGGCAGAGTATATTCTATCTCTAATCTAATTGGCGTTGGGATAGTTTTCAATGAAGACCCACAGAACAGGAGCAGGACATGGTAACCTGGTGTAAATGCTTTCATTTACGGAATTCTTGAGGCGGCAAGTGTCGTCCTCATATTGGCCTCATGCTCACTGGTAAAAGACCAAAGACTAGAATTCCAGACCTCTCTGCTCCTAGTTTTGTTTTGTAATTCCTCTAATATTGATCTATTCTGGTAGTAACGGTTAAAACCTGTCTCTCTAATTAGAATTACTGAGTTCAAAGCCCAGGTCCACAATTTACCACTTGCATCACTTCAAGCAAGACAAGTGATTTCTCTGTCTCTTTCCTCCCCTCTGATATCAGAGTGTTAGCAGCACCCACCGTAGCTTTGGTGCCAGAAGTGAATGTGTCAGTGTATGCATATAACCCAGGGCCCAGCATATGGTATGAGCCTGATTGATATTAACTGGATTTATTCACTGATTGATGAAACATTTATTTCATATCTAGTATGTATCAATATGAGTAGTAAAAAAAAACCTACTTTATAGTTGCAAAGATCCTTAAAGTGTGTCCATAGGCCTCTTGTCTACCTGAACATCCGCACTTCTGTTCCATTCCTCATTTGTATCATATGCTTTTCTTTGCACGAAATGCCCTTTCCCTTGCTATCAGCTTAGCAAGCTTCTATTCATGCTTTGATGTTCACTTCAAGTACTGCCTCCTTCATGAAGCATTCCCTGGCTGCTCCTAATTCCTGGGTTCTGATGTCCACTGTCCTGAGCTTTCCTTTCAGCTCTCAAAAGGAACAGCTTTCTCTTCTTCCACAGCCCATGTACTACTACAGGGCACAAACACAGGGCAGATGTTCTCTTTACTTCTTGTTGCCGCCTTAAGACAACATTCCTCCTATTTGTCAAAATATCCATCAGTGCGCCATTAAAACACATGCCCCAGATGAGATCACCCCTACCTCTCTCTGTGGCAATCATCAACCACAGTCCAGTCCCTTCACTCATTAAAGAATTTGACACCTGGTCACCATCGTTCCCTCCATCATCTCTCCTGATCTCCATTTTTGTTGATTTCAATATAGGTGATGGTGGATCCAATGATCTGAGCCCTGAGATTAGTTATCTATCACTTTCATCCTTCCTCACCTTCTATTTTGTTTTGAACTCATTTCGGTGAACATGTTCCCACCACTACAATGAAACTGTAGTGGTCAGAGTGACTGGCAAACCCCCAGCCTAGCAGAGCCAACGATTCCAACTCAGTCCTCATCGTAGAATCTCAGGACAGAGTGACATGACTGATCACTCCATCCTTCTTGAAACATTTTCTTACTTGGTGCTTGGGAAATCGCTACCTTTGGCTTCCTCCCATCTCCTGAGAAAGCAGTCTGTTCTCATCAGACTCCCTTGCTGCCCACTCCTCCTCCACCGCCCGTAAATACTGGTGTATTCTGGGCTCAGCTCTTTCATTCTTCCCTTGCTGACCACACACTCTTCCTCAGCAAGCGGTCCCATGATTTTAAATACCATAAATGTGCCCATAACTCTCATATTTCTATCTTTAGCCATGACTGCTCCCAAGTTCCAGACTCATGCATCCAACAGCCTACCTAACAACTAGTTGGTCAGGACAAAAACCTGGATTGCTTTTTCTTGTCCCCCATGCCTAACCAATTAGCAAGTCTCTCCAGTTACTTCCAGCATATCTTGTAAGTTTGACCACTTCTCCACCCCTTCGCCCCCACACACCAGTTCCAGCCAGCATCATCTCTTACTGGATACTACAATACCCACTATTCTGGCTCCCCACCTGCTTATTTTCTTTTTAACATGTACATCAGATTATGATACTCCCCCACTCAAATTCTAATAAAAGCACTCAATCACACGGCAAGCAGAATTTGAGCTCTGTTAGTACGGACAATGTCCTACGTGGCTGGGACCCTGCGGGTACCTCCAACTTCATGTCACACCACCTGGTCCTCTCAGTCTATTCCGATTACTGGAGTTATTGATGTTCCTGTAACTCGGAACCATATTTCTGCCTCAGGACCTTTTCACTTATTGTTCCCTCTGCCTCTGCACTCATTATTTAGAAGTCTCTGATCCTTAGTTTCATCAGACATTCTCAAAGATTTCCTCCTCAGAGGGGCCTTCCTTCCCTAAAACAAACAAACTGGTCCTCCCTCCCTCCCCATTAGTCCCTGTCCCTTTACCCTGCTTTATTTTTCTTCAAAGCGTTTCTCTCTAAGTACAATTATATTATTTATTCACTTGGTTATGTATTGCCTGTTCACTGGACTTAAATAAATAAGTTCTATGAAAACCAGAGACTGTTTCATTTGAACTATGCTAACATCAACAACTAAATTAGTTCATAGTGGGCGCTCAATAAATATTTGTTGAATACAAAATAATAATAACCAGCTGCGTGCCAATGATATTGACAATGCAGACTGATGGCACTGGCAGCATTTTATTGGTCATGGCCATTTTCGTGTCTGGGTTCCTCACTTCAGTGTGGGTGGAGGTGGGGGTTATGACTTATTCCTCACTTCAGTGTGGGTGGGGGTGGGGGTTATGACTTATCCATCCTCAGTGCCTTTGACAGTTCATGGCATGAGCTATGTGATCAGTAAACATTTGATGGATGAAATTACATTTACTCATTACTATGTTTTGTATCATTTGAGTCTTGTCAATCTGATGGGAGATGCAGGGAAGTTAATATTATTTGCACTTTGCAAGAGAAGAAAAATCCTGAGAAAAGAGAAATGTTCAACTCAGGGCCATATAAAAGAGAGGGCCTGAGACAGCATGGGATATGCCAGATCAAACTGCAGATAGAGGTTGCTGCCAGATGGGGAAGCACTTTGAATACCATGCTTGGAAAGTTGGACTTTATGGTGTAGTATATTGCAAAACAGTTGCACAAATTACCAGCATGATAATCTCATTCAGTTTCTTATACTATGTAACAGTTCTCAGTCCAAACTCTCTATTTACGACATCTAAACAGCCCGCTCCACTGAACGACGGGTGAATCTCTCATCTATTCTGTACAGCGGGGTAGCCAAGTACTTCCCTCAATTCACACGAAACTCTCAGGGGTTTCCATCTGTGCAAGGTCTGAAAAATTCAATCAGTCCAGAATACCCTCTTTCGTAAACATCTACTCAGTGTTTACTTATTAACCCCCCCATCCATCCGTACCCCCCCTCTTCTGGTTATTCATTTTTAGTGAGCACCTACTTTATGGCAGGAACTGGGCTGGATGACATTTTAAAAATAGTTTTACACATAAAAATATATGAACAAATAGTTGACTATTTCAGAGAGATGAAAGTCTTTGTTCTTAATCAGAGCCATCACTTACATGACGTTTTATAATTTATAAAGATTTTGTTACTATAACTGACTCGTTCACTACAAACAATGTATGCGATGTTTACTGTGAGCTAAGCAGCAGGTAGATAAAGTGAGTCAAAACCCCGACTTCTAGGAGCAGGCTTGCGTGGCGCGGGTGAGTGTGTAGGACGAGAACGCATCGAATGGTGCAGCATTCACAGCAGCCTCAGGTGGGAGGGGGCTTCATCATCACCCACACTTTGCAGAAGGGGAAGCTGTGGGTCCCCAGCTTCACAAGAAGCCAATGATGACACTGTTTGTAAATGGCAACGCCAGAATATGAATATGATTATCAGTTGATAATCAAATCCGATTCTTCTTCTCCTTCTCCTTCTCCTTCTTCCCTTCCCTTCCCTTCCCTTCCCTTCCTAAGCAATTTAACACTTAAGTCATGAGGGCGGAAGTGCAGCATTGGCATTCACACCTGGCTGGGGAGAGCCATGATGGCTCAGGACAGTTTAAAGCAATGACTTGTCTCTGTGATGTCTAAGGCCACAAGAGAGGACAAATGAAGGCTGGAGGTGATTCTGTCATTGAAGGCTGGAACCAGCTGAAGACTTGCTCACTTACAAAGGACATTGGGACATTGGAATTTAATACTCACTGTCAGCTGAGATCTCAACTATGGCCATCAGACGGAATATCTACATAGGGCTACTTCATATGGTCTCACTGTTTTCCTGGGACATGGTGACTGGGTTCTAAGAGTAAGCATCCCAAACCCACCAGGAAGAAGCTATATTGCTTTTTAGGACCTGACTTTGGAAGAGTAACATCCATTCCTCCATAGTCACAGACCCATCAATATCAAGAAGAGAGAACCTAGATCCCGCCTCTCAGTAGGAGAAGAGTCAACAACACATTGTAAGACCAGCATGTGGGTGGAAGATCTTTATGATGCCATCCTGGAAAATGCAAGCTGTCACAGATGCAACAGAAGAACACAGCATCAATTTTCACATATTCCTGTTAAAAATGGCGTAATATGAAACTAAACATAAGGCCATTTTAGACAGATCAAAATTGAGGCACTTTGTAAAAACAACTGGCCTGCAGTACTCCAACATGTCAAGAGCACAAACTTGGGGAACAAATGATGAATCGTCTCAGCGTGAATTCCGTTAAAGAGATACGGTGATCGAATCCCACTTGGTCATGATGGATAATCCTTTTAATGTACTGTTGGATCCTATTAACTAGGATCTTGTTGAGAATTTTGGCGTCCATATTCATCAGGGATATCAGTCTGTAATTCTCCTTTTTGATGGGGTCTTTGCCTGGTTTGGGGATCAAGGTAATACTGGCCTCATAGAATGAGTTTGGTAGTTTTCCTTCTCTTTCTCTTTTTTGAAACAGCTTCAGGAGAATAGGTATTATTTCTTCTTTGAATGTTTGGTAGAATTCTCCAGGGACTCCATCAGGCCCTGGAGTTTTGTTTTTCGGAAGGTTTTTGATCACTGCTTCAATCTCTTCATAATTAATTGGTCTGTTTAAAAAATCAATTTCTTCCTGTTTCAGTCTTTGTAGTTTATAGGTTTCCAGGAAGGCATCCATTTCTTCCAGATTGTTTAATTTATTTGCATAAAGCTGTTGATAAAAGTTTCTAATGACCCTTCCTATTTCATTGGTGTTGGTTGTGATCTCTCTCCTTTCATTCATAATTTTATTAATTTGGGTCCTTCCTCTATTCCTTTGAATAAGTCTTGCTAGTGGCTTATTGATCTTATTTATTCTTTCAAAGAACCAGCTTCTAGTTCGGTTGATCTGCTCAACTGTGCTCCTGGTTTCTAATTCATTGATCTCTGCTCTAATCTTGATCATCTGCTTTCTCGTGAGTGGGTTAGGGCTGTTCTTCTTCTATTGTTCTGGCTTCTTGAGGTGAGAATATAAAAACTGCATTTTAGATTTTTCTATTCTTTTGAGTGAGGCTTGGATAGCTATGTATTTTCCCCTTAGGACTTCCTTTGCACTGTCCCATAGGTTTTGGACCATTGTATTTTCATTCTCGTTGGTCTCCATAAATTGTTTAAATTGATTTTTGATTTCCTGGTTTACCCAGTCATTCTTGAGCAGGATGGTTCTTAGTTTCCAAGTGTTTGAGTTTCTTCCAAATTTTTCCTTGTGATTGAGTTTCAATTTCAAATCATTGTGGTCTGAGAATATGCAGGGAATAACTGCAGTCTTTTGGTATCGGTTGAGACCTGTTTTGTGACCCAGAACATGATCTATTCTGGATAATGTTCTATGTGCATTTGAAAAGAATGAGTATTCTGTTGTTCTGGGGTGTAGTGGGATTCATCCCTGGGATGCAAGGGTGGTTCAACATTTGCAAATCGATCAGTGTGATAGATCATATCAACAAGAAAAGAGTCATGAACCACATGATCCTCTCAATAGATGCAGAAGAAGCATTTGACAAAATACAACATCCTTTCCTGACTAAAACCCATAGAGTGTGTACGTTCCTCAATCTCATAAAAACCATCTGTGAAAAGCCTACAGTAAATACCATTCTCAATGGGGAAGAGCTGGAAGCCTTTCTTTTAAGATCAGAACACAACAAAGATGCCCACTCTCGCCATTATTATTCAACATAGTACTAGAAGTCCTTGCAACAGCAATTAGACAACAAAAAGGGATAAAAGGTATCCAAATTGGCAAAGAAGAATTCAAACTGTCTCTCTTCGCAGATGACATGATACTCTATATAGAAAACCCAAAAGAATCCACCCCCAAACTACTAGAAGTTATAGAGCAATTCAGTAATGTGGTGGGATACAAAATCAATGCTCAGAAATCAGTTGCATTTCTATACACAAACAATGAGACTGAAGAAAGAGAAATTAGGGAATCCATTCCATTTACAATAGCACCAAAAATTAACTTAACCAGAGATGTGAAGGATCTATATTCTAGAAACTACAAGTCACTTTTGAAAGACATTGAAGAAGACACAAAAAGATGGAAAAATATTACATGCTCATGGATCGGAAGAATTAACGTAGTTAAAATGTCCATGCCACCCAGAGCAATCTACACTTCCAATGCCATCCCAATCAAAATAACAATGACATTTTTCAAAGAACTGGAACAAACAGCCCTTAAATTTGTGTGGAACCAGAAAAGGCCCCGAATCTCCAAGGAACTGTTGAAAAGGAAAAACAAAGCTGGGGGCATCACAATGCCGGATTTCGAGCTGTACTACAAAGCTGTGATCACAAAGACAGCATGGTACTGGCACAAAAACAGACACATAGACCAATGGAACAGAATAGAGAACCCAGAAATGGACCCTCGGCTCTTTGGGCAACTAATATTTGATAAAGCAGGAAAAAACATCCGGTGGGAAAAAGACAGTCTCTTCAATAAATGGTGCTGGGAAAATTGGACAGCTACATGCAAGAGAATGAAACTTGACCACTATCTCACACCATACACAAAAATAAACTCCAAATGGATGAAAGACCTCGATGTGAGACAGGAATCCATCAAAATTCTAGAGGAGAACATAGGCAGCAACCTCTACGACATCGGCCAAAGCAACCTTTTTCATGACACATCCCCAAAGGCAAGAGAAACAAAGGAAAAAAATGAACTTGTGGGACTTCATCAAGATAAAAAGATTCTGCACAGCCTAGGAAATAGTCAAAAAAACTAAGAGGCAGCCCACAGAATGGGAGAAGATATTTGCAAATGATACTACAGATAAAAGACTGGTATCCAAGATCTACACAGAGCTTCTCAAACTCAATACGTGAGAAACAAATAAACAAATCATAAAATGGGCAAAAGATATGAACAGACACTTTTCCAATGAAGACATAGAAATGGCTAACAGACACATGAAAAAATGTTCAAAATCATTAGCCATCAGGGAAATTCAGATCAAAACCACACTGAGATACCACCTTACGCCAGTTAGAACGGCAAAAATAGACAAGGCAAGAAACAACAATTGTTGGAGAGGATGTGGAGAAAGGGGATCCCTCCTACATTGTTGGTGGGAATGCAAGTTGGTACAGCCACTCTGGAAAACAGTGTGGAGGTCCCTTAAAAAGTTAAAAATTGAGCTACCCTATGATCCAGCCATTGCACTACTGGGTATTTACCCCAAAGATACAGATGTAGTGAAGAGAAGGGCCTTATGCACCCCAATGTTCATAGCAGCATTGTCCACAATAGCTAACTTGTGGAATGAACCGAGATGCCCTTCAACAGATGACTTCATTAAGAATATGTGGTCCATATATACAATGGAATATTACTCAGCCATCAGAAAGAACGATTTCTCAACATTTGCTGCAACATGGACGGCACTGGAGGAGATTATGCTAAGCGAAATAAGTCAAGCAGAGAAAGACAATTATCATATGGTTTCACTCATTTATGGAACATAAGAAGTAGGAAGATCGGTAGGAGAAGAAAGGGAAGAAGAAAGGGGGAGTAAACAGAAGGGGGAAGGAACCATGAAAGACTATGGACTCTGGGAAACAAACTGAGGGCTTCGGGGGGGGATGGGATAGGCTGCTGATGGGTATTAAGGAGAGCACGTATTGCATGGTGCACTGGGTGTTACACGCAAGTAATAAATCATGGAACTTTAAAAAAATAAATTAATTAATTTTAAAAAAAGAGATACGGTGATTGAAAGCAGTGTGTGATTCTGAATTACACCTTTTCGCTATAAAGGAAGTTATTGGGACATTTGGAAACCTATAATGGAATTTGAAGATTAGATGGTAATAATGTATCAATTACTTTCCTGATTCTGATGAGATTATTATGGTTATGTGGGAGAATGTTCTTGTTTAGAGGAAATAAATACTTTTCAGGGGAGATAGTGCATCAGCTCAAAAACTATGCTCACTTTCTTTTTTTTGGGGGGGGGAAGTTCAAGATTGCTGAATAAAACAAAAAATCCATTTCCTTTTTTTTTGATTAACCAAAGCAACATCTAGATGCCCAAGGCCATTTCCCCCCAAAAGTATCTAGGCAATTGAATCTTTCTTCAATCCAACTCAAAATGTGTACAAAATCTCCACTTCCCTTTGGATATGCAAACACCAAGAAGGAGAAAATTACAAAACCTTGATGCATATGCTTTCTATCATATTCTTTTGTTTTGTTTTGTTTTGTTTTTTACTTGAAAGAGAACTAGTAGCTGCCTTGTGTTCCTATAAGAAAGAACAAAGCCTGTCTCCTAAATAATTCACACTTTGTATTGACTAAGATCACAGCAGGTAGTTTAGAATAATCAATCCATAATGTGTCATAATAATGATTTGCTGAAGGATACACACAGAGTCAGAAATTTTCAGCAATCTATTTGTGTGATTTTCTATTTAGAACTTCTGCTATTCAAGTCAAGGTTCTGTTCACACTTTTTCAACTCCTGAAAATCACCTTGTTACTATGGATAAATCTGGTTCTTAATTGTTCATTAAATTATTTGTTCCTACAAAGTCACAAAATCTACAAATTTTTAAAAGGGAAGAAAATATTATCAAGAATTAAAGATCATGTGACAGAGAAAGACAAATATCAGCTGATTTCACTCATATGCGGAATTTAAGAAACAAAACAGAAGAGCATAGGGGAAGGGATGGAAAAATAAAATAAGATGAAATCAGAGAGGGAGACAAACCATAAGAGACTCTTAACTCTAGGAAACAAACTGAGGATTGCTGGAGGGGAGGTGGGTGGGGGGATGGAGTAACTGGGTAATTGACATTAAGAGGGGCATGTGATGTAATGAGCACTGGGTGTTAAATGCAACTGATGAATCACTAGTTCTACTTCTGAAATTAATTATACATTCTGTTAATTAAATTGAATTTAAATTTAATTTGTGGGTGGCTCAGTCGGTTAAGCATCTACCTTCTGCTCAGGTCATGATCCCAGGGTCCTGGGATGGAGCCCCACATCAGGCTCCTTGCTCAGTAGAGAGCCTGCTTCTCCTTCTCCCTCTGCCTCTCTCTCTGTTTGTGTTCTCTATCTCTCCTTGTAAAAAAAAAATAAAAAATAGAATTTGAATTAAAAATTTTTAAAAATTAAAAAAAAATTAAAGTGTTTGACAAAAATAGTGATTTTTAAAGTCTCCAATCAACACAAAATATATACATATATATATTCAGTTCTTGTCTGCATTAAACATCTCTTGGAAGTTGTCTAGTATCCCTATCATTCATTTTTATTGTTTTTTACTTACTGTTGTATCCATATTGTATAGAGTTGTCATAACTGCCATTTTTAGCGCCTGCTGATTCATCACCCCACTGCAGACCGCTTTTCTCAGTCTTCTCTCCCAACACAATCCTTACCCCTGCTTCAAGCATGGACTTCCTAAATTACCCCCCTTCCCTCCGGGGGTCTCTTCCTCTAAACATCTGCCACATTTACTGTGTTCTCCCAGATGATGCTTGACAGCTATTACCAGCGTTGGGAGATCTTTTCTTTCCGTATAGAGCTCATTGTCCACTCTGGTAGCCCCAACCACACACGGTTATATACATTAAAATTAAACTAATTAAATTTAAATTAAATTTAGAAATCTGTCCCTCAGTTACACTCACCACACTTCCCCTGCTCCATAGCATGCATGACCAGTGCCTACTGTCTTGGACAGTACACACTGAGAACAATACTGTCCTCACAGAAATGTCTAGGGGACAGAGCTATTCCAGATTGTGAGAACCACAAAGACCTATCCATTAAGATGTCAGTCCAGCAATTCCAGGTATAGGTAAAGGAGTAAAGAAAGGCCATTCTCATTCAGAGAACACATTGGTACAAACACATTTGAGAATAATCTGGTAATATTCAGTACATTTGAGAATATACAATCTTTACCAATTCTACTTTTTCATTTCCATGTATATACACTCCAAAGAAACTCAGGCTCATATGCATAAAATGACATGTACCAGAAGTTCACAGCAACGTTGCTTATAAAAGCAGTAAATTAGGAAAAAATCTACATGTCTATCAATGAGAGTATGAACAAATAAAGTGAGGGAAAATCATGAGAGAATCCTCTATAGCACTTAGAATAAATAAAATTATTTCTATTTGTATCAGCCTCGAAGATACAAAAATATATAACGATCAGTAAAAACCAAAATGTTATTGTAGTGTAAACCCTGAGAGGTTTTAGTTTTTTTTTTCTTTTTTGCGATGCAAGTGCCTGACTTAAGCTTTGTCTAGACATCCACTTTGAAGAACCCCACCTCCAATAAATCCATCGCCAGTCACAGGACCAGATAAAGAGCCAGGCCACCTCTTCGCATTGAGCCTCCTTTGTTTCAGAGATCTTGGTTGACTTAGAAAACTGACCATTTGGGCCAATTTTTTTTTCTTCCCATGCTTTAAATGCCTGCTCTTATGTTTTAAATTAACCAATAAAAAATGAACCCAAGAAACCCTAGGCCCCACCTTCAACCCCAATAGAAGCAGAACCCCAGGCCCACTTTCCCTCTACCCACAACCTTGCTGTGTGTCCCTAAGTGTTCTATGTCATTCCCAAGTCTTGGAAGTAATAAACTCTTTTTTTCAATGTTTCCCAATGGTTATTGGTGAAGAGAGTCTTGCATCGTTATAAGAAGCACAAAGACCGGTCTAGCCACAGCATTGGTTACGGGTAGGCTAAGACCTGCACAAAACAGTTGCATACAATGTGATGCCATATTATAAGCATTAAAACACAAGAAAACAATGCTCTGTGTATCTATATAGCATATATGTGTGCATATCTGTATTGATGTATATACATACATGGATGTGTACACACACACATATAGTAACAATGCGAAAACAAGGGCAGGGAGAGCATGCAGCAAATTCATGTTACTGCTGCCGCTCTGGTTAATGTGATATGGAGAGCAATGATAGTCGGGACAATAATTAAAGAACATGAATAATATTTGATAAAATAATCATCAGTATTATTTATATGAAAAATTTAAATATGAAGTGACTATGACAAAATGTTATTATTCATTAATTGTGTATGGTGGGCAATTAGATATCCTTTAGATAATCATTGTCTGAATTGTCTGTCTCTGTCTGACCTTTCTACTTCCAGATAACCTTCAACTTTCTCACATCTGAAAATGGTACAATGTTCTTCCAACAGGGCAACATCTCTTCCTTTTCTGTAGGCCAAGAATTGTTACTTTTTTTTTTTTAGAATTTTAAAATTTATTTATTTGACACAGAGAGAGAGAGAGAGAGCACAGCAGGGGGAGCGGCAGGCAGAGGGAGAAGGAGAAGCAGGCTTCCCGCTGAGAAGGAAGCCCAACGCTGGGCCTCGATTCCAGGGCCCCTGGGATCATGACCTGAGCTGAAGGCAGATGCTTAACCGACTGAGCCACCCAGGGACCCCAAGAATTGTTACTGTTATTGGAAGGGAAAAGGCTCTCTAAGGTGGTGGAATATGGGAAGTGAGGGACAGGGAAGGTCCAAGTTGACGGTTCTCGAAGTGTGGTCCCTGCATCTGCTGCCCGAGCACCACCTGGGCAAATACAAACTACCCAGCCCCCAACTGCTACCCACTTTCTGCATCAGAAAGACTGAGAGTGTAGTTCAGCACTCCGTATTGAGGTCTCCAGGTAATTTTGATTCATGCTTCTGTTGGAGAACCAAGTTTTGGAAGAAGGATATGCAAACTTTGACAGAAAGCCCAGATAGTAAACATTTTAGGTTTTATGAACCAAGAGGCAAAAGGACCAGAATCTACTCCTTGAAAAGAGAGAGCAAACAGCACAGTCACATGTGAGCACATGATTTGTTTGTTTGTTTATTTGTGAGGACATGATTTTTAAGTGTAGAGCAACCCTACTTATTGGTGAATCACATCTGGAAACAAATTTGACAGCAAGTCTTCCTTCCTTGGAGTGAATGCATGTGGAGCTCAGAGGGCATGTGCTGGGGGCTCCGCCTCCTCCCACATAACTCTTTCTTCAAAGGAATTGAATATGACTGTGCAACATATAAAAAATGTAGCAGAGACTCAATGAGGGACAGAGATGATGTCACTGCACATCTTAACTGATCTGCAGTGACAATGCTGGATTTTAGTGAGCCCAGTGATCCTGGAAAACCATGAAGTTTAAGATAATCACTCTCTCCTTTTGTGTTCTGAGAGAGGGCTTACCATAAGAAAGCACTCTCTTCCATATTACTTAGATAAGACTCAATGCTGCCTCCTTTGTTTACCAGTGACAAGGCCAGACACAGACTCTCTATATTTCTGTTTTGCCTCATAAATGATTAGCTAACTTTAGCACAAGGCAAAGTTGAGTTCTAGGACTGTTGAAAAACTCACACTCTTTCCTTTCTGCTGACCTTCATTACGATAGGATGTTAGAGGTCCTAAAGGATTCTTTTTTTTTTTTTAAAGATTTTATTTATTTATTTCACAGAGATAGAGACAGCCAGCGAGAGAGGGAACACAAGCAGGGGGAGTGGGAGAGGAAGAAGCAGGCTCATAGCAGAGGAGCCTGATGTGGGGCTCGATCCCATAAAGCCAGGATCACGCCCTGAGCCGAAGGCAGATGCTTAACCGCTGTGCCACCCAGGCGCCCTGGTCCTAAAGGATTCTTAATCAGATGTTCCTAAAATCTGAGAAAACTAAAGAATTATCTTGAGTTCTTATGAAAATTTATTATCTTTGTGATCATGACTTTCTCTGGGAAAAGAGACAGAGCTTGCATCAAGTTTCCATAAATGTTTATGGATCTTTGTAGAAGCTGGGGGACTTCCAGGATAGCAAATTAAGGAGCTTCCCCCCAACCTTGTCCCAGCAACACAACAATTTAACTGATGAAACTGATTTTAAAGAATAATTTAAAAGAGAAATCCGGGGAGATGGAAGAGTAGGAAGCACCAGGAATCTCTTTTCCCACCTAGACAACAATCCTATCAGACACTGTTTTGGAGCACTAAAGTCTCCTGAAGGCTTGCAACTTCCAGGGGAAGGCTTGGGTGGTAAATTGCATTTAATTTTCATCAATTTCAGCACCACAGTAGCCACCCATATCCCACCCCAGCCCCATGTCAGGGAACAGGGAATGCATTGCAAGAACAGCTTGTACACAACTTGTGAGAGCCAGATGGTACAAAGGACTCTGTCCTCCAAATAAGAGCGTTTGGATCACTCTTTGCTAATACTGATACCGAGTGCAGAAGAAGTGGTGTCTGTGATTATGGTATCTCCCCCCATTGTTGTAAGCCCCTCCCACTCTCCTGAAGTGATATCCAGGGGACTTGGAAGACTACTGCTCCTTTTAGTTCCTGCCCTCATTTTTTTTCTTTTTCAAAATTTTTGGAGCCAGACATTAAAGACTAGGACATTCCAAAGCAACTGCATATGTGGGGAAATTGAGAAAGTCATCATGCATGCCTGGGGAAAAGCTCAGGCTCAGAGAAGACCCAAGAAGATCTTAAATTTACACCTCAGGCTGACCCTTAGCACAAAGACAACCTGCAACAATTAAAAATTAATTAATTAATTAATGCCAAAAGAAAACAAATTTTAAAAACCTGCAAACCCTAGGGAAGAGGAAGAATTTTATTTCCAGAGTTATATTATTTATTCAAATATCCAGTTTTCAACAACAACAAATCACAAGGTATACAGAGAAATAGGAACATTTGTTCCATTCAAGGAAAAAAAGAAATCAATAGAAACTAAAAAAGACCTAATGGTGGATTTATTAGACAAAGACTACAGCAACTTAATTAAGATGCTCAAAGCACTAATAGAAGATGTAGAGAAAAATGTGAAGAGGCAGAAGAGTCAGCAAATGTGAGGATAGGACGATGGAGATTGTCCTCTCTGTTCCATCTGAGGAACAGAAGGAATAAAGACTGAAGAAAAGTGAACAGCACAAGGGACCTGTGTGACACCTTCAAGTGGACCAACATATGCATCCTAGCGTTCCCAGGAGAAGAGAGAGAAAGGGGAAAAGAGAATATTTGAAGAAATAATAGCTGAGCCTTCCCTAAATTTGATGAAAGATATGAATATAAATATCCAAGAAGCTCAACTAACTCCAAGTGAGATAGAGATCCACCTTGAAACACAGAACCAAACTTTTGAAAGCCAAGACAAAAAGATAATCTTGAAAGAGCAAGAGAGAACATTCTTAACATCACTAATCACTAGGGAAATGCAAATCCAAACTACAGTGAGATAACGCCTTGTATGCATTAGGATGGATACTCTCAAAAAACAAATCAAAACAAACAAACGAGAAAATCCCAGAACAAAAAATTACAAGTGTTGGCAAGTATGTGGAGAAATTGGAACCTATGTGAACCATTGGTGGGAATGTAAAATGGTACAGCTTCTGTGGAAAGGAGTACAGCAATTTCTCAAAAACTTGAAAATAGAATTACTGTTTTATCCAACAATTCCATTCCTGGGTATATATTAAAAAGAACTGAGAGCAGGGTCTTGAAGAGATATTTTTACACCCACATTCATAGTGGCATTATTCATAATAGCTAAAAAGGGGACACAACCCTTGTGTCCATTAACAGATGAATTAATAAGGAAAGTGTGATATATACGTACAATGGAATATTTCTCAACTTTAAAAAGGAAGAAAGTTCTGACATATGTTATAACAGGATGAACTCTGAGGACATCATACTAAATGAAACAACCCAATCATGAAATACTGTATGATTTCACTTACATTAGGTACTGAGGGTAGTCAAAATCATAGAGATAGAATGGCAGTTGTCAAGACTGGGGGATTGGAATGGGGAGATAGTGTTTAATGGGTAGCGAGGTTCAGTTTTACCAGATGAGAAGAATTCTGCATACGGATAGAGGTGATGATAGCACAACTTTATGAATGTATATAGCACTGCTGAATTAGACACTTAAAGATGTTAAGATGGTAAAATTTTTGTGATGTGTATTTTACCACAATTAAAAAATGGGGAAAACAATCACTTAAAATCTCCGGAACTTGTCCTAAGGGCATTCAACAAATGGGGAAAATATTCAGCCAAGAAAATATAATAAATCTTGGTAAGAAAAGCAAGAATCTCTGGAATTAGACAAATAAATAAAATCAGGACTAGAAGTGGGATATTACTAACGATTTTAAATAAATAAAATAAAATAGATTTTCGGGTACTATAAAACAGAGAATGTCAACAAAGTAGGTAACTTAGATGAAATGAAAAATTCCTAGAAAGATGCAAATCACTGAGACTTACTCAGGAAGAAATAGAAAATCTGAATGAACCATAAAAATAAAGAGATTGAATTCATAATTTTATAAACTTTCCATTAAAGGAAAGCACAGGCCTAGATGGAGTTTTTTCATTTCACTTGTACCAAACATTCAAATAGGACATAACACCGTTTCTTCACAAACTCTTCCATAAAATAGAAGAGGACACTTAACACTCATTTTATGAGGGCGATATTATCCTGATACCAAAAGTGCAGACCAAATTTTTTTATGAATATAGGCGCAAAAATTCTTAACAAAATACTTGTGACCAAATCCAGCAACAAATGTGTATACAAATATAATTATACCATGACTACGTTGGTTTTTTCCTAAGAAGGCAACTTTAGTTCAACATCTGTAATGTAACGCACCATATTAATAGATTAGACCAAACTTACAGTCATTTAAATAGGTACAGAAATAACATTGGAGAAAATCTGATATCCTTTCATGATAAAACACTCAACACACTAGAAATAGAAGGTACTTCCCTCAGTCAGCTAAATGGTATCTAAGAAAAAAACTGCAGCTAATATCATTCATAAAGGTGAAAGATTGAATGTTTTCCCCTTAAGATCAGGAACAAGACAAAAACAAAGTCTCCTTTCATCACTTTTATTCAGCTTTGTACTGGAGGTTATAGCCAGGATAATTAATGAAGAAAATGAAATGTAAGGCATCCCAATTGGAAAGGAAATAGTGAAACTATCTGTATTTGCAGATGACTTAATCTTGTATAAGGAAATTCCTATGAAATCTAAAAACACAATTAGAACTAACGCATGAATTCAGCAAAGCTGCAGGATACAAGATCAGTGTGATATTATATTTATGCACATTAACAGCAAACTTTCCAAAAATAAAATTAAGAAAACAACTCAATTCACAGTAACATCAATAAGAATAAAATGCTTTGGTACAAATTTAACATTAGATCTAAGACTTACATGCTAAAAACTACAAAACTTCATTGAAAAAAATGTAAAAAGACTTTAATCAATGGAAAGACATCCCATTATCATGGAATGGAAAACTTAATTCTGTTAAAATGGCAACACTTCCAAATCGGTCTACACATTCAATGAAATTCCGATCAAAATTCCAACTGCCTTTTTTTTGTTGTTCTGCAGAAACTGAGAAGACTATCCCAAAATTCATATGATATTGGAAGATACCAAAAAAATCTAAAACAAATTGAAAGAGCAAAGTTGTAGGATTAACACTTTCTGATTGAAAACCTTAATAGAAACCTGATGTCATTCAGATAGTGTAGTGCAGGCATAGAATACACAGAGAGGTCAATGGAATGGAATCAAGAGTCCAGAAATTAATCTTTACATTTTTACTCAATTGATTTGCAACAAGATGTGCAGAGAAAATTCAATGGAGAAAGAATATGGTTCAATAGATTGCTCCAGGGCATATGAAAAAGAATTGTAATTTAGTACTCCCCTCTCCCAACATACACAAAAATTAACTCAAAATTTCTTATAGGCCTAATGGGAAGAGCGGCAACCATAAAATTATTAGAATAAAACATATGTGCAAATCTTCATGACTCTCAATTAAGCTGTGGTTTCCCTGGTCCTACACCAAAAACAAGAGCAGCGAATGAAGGAATAGATACATTGCATATCATCAAAATTAAAAACTTTCATGATGCAAAGAACACCATGAATAAGTGAAAAGACAACCCACAGAGAGGGAGAAAGTATTTATAAACCATGTGTCTGATAAGGGACTTTCAAGTAGAAAACATGAAGAACTCCTACAACTCAACAATCAAAAGGCAGGTAAAATTTTTGTTTAAAATGGCAATGGATTTGAGTAGTTATTTCTCCAAAGAATATGTGTAAAAATCCAATAACTACATGAAAATATGTTTATATGATAAGTTATTAAAGATGCAAATCAGAACAATAAAAAGATACAAGTTCAAACCGCCTGGCTGACTGTGGTCAGAAAACCACGTGATGAGAAGTGTTGGTGAGAATGTGGAGGAACTGGAACCCTCATGCGTGGATGCTGGAAATAGAAGATGTTGTAGCCACTTTGAAAAGTTTGGCAGTTCGTCAATATGTTAAACGTGGTTACCAGATGACCCAGCAATTCCCTTCTAGGTATATCCCCAAGAGAAAGAAACTAAACTGGTACATCACTGTTCATAGCAGCATGATTCATAATAGTCAAAAGTAGGAAAAAAACAAATGTCCATCAATGGATGAATGGATAAAGAAAAGATGGTCTATTCTTTCAGTGACATATGATTGGAATGTAAAAAGAAATAATGTACTAATACATGCTACGACATGGACAAACATTGAAAAAATTATGCTAAGTGAAAGCATTCACAAAAGACCACATAATGTATGATTCAATTTCTGTGAAATGTCCAAATCGATAAAGACAGAAAGTAGATGAGTGGTTGCCTGGGGTTGGGGAGGAGGAAAGGGGAAATGACCACTAATGGGTACAGGATTTGTTTTTGGTAGGATAAAAATGTCCTAAAATTAGACTGTGGTAATGTTTGCACAGTCCTGTGAATATACAAAAACACCCTGAATGGCATACTTTGGGTGAACTGTGTGCTATATGGATTTTATTTCAATAAAACTGTTTTTATTTTATATTTAATTTTATTATTATTTTTTTCAATAAAACTCTTTTTAAAAAGGTGTAGTGGGAGTGCCTGAGTGGTACTGTTGGTTAAGCAGACAACTCTTGTTTTCGGCTCAGGTCATGATCTCTGGTTGTGATCCAGCCCCGTGTCATGCTCCCCACTGGGCTGGGAGCCTGCTTGGGATTCTCTCTTCCCCTCTCCCTCTAAAGAGCTCTCTCTCTCTCTCAAAAAAAAAAAAAAAAAAAAAAAAAAAAAAAGTTGTAGGGAGTGGCTGAGAAAGATCATAGATCTTTTTGTTTGTTTCAAGCTTTTATTTAAATTCTAGTTAGTTAATAGATAGTGGAAAGATTACAGATCATAATGAAAAACAACAGATAAGCACTCCACCCTCATTAAAAGTAGATTTGTTCAGTTTCGTTGTTAAGATTAAATCACCCAAATGCAAAAGTTTGGAAATTTCCAACACCTCGATACTCCATTCCTCGAGCTTGGTTTAACTCACACGCCACTTCTTCCATGAAATCTTTAGTGGCTTTGTCCCTGCAGAAGTATATATTTTTTCTTTCTATGTTGCTTCAGGCCCATCTTTTAAGGACTCAAAGTCTGGCTCCACGCGCTGAGCTGTCTGCTTCCCCAACTAGGTGGAATCAATCAGGCCATACGTAGCTGTGTTTCACTTGTATCCACAAAGAACACAGTTTCTCAGTAAATTGTTGTGCAAAAACAACCAGTGGTAGAAAATATGCCCTCAATCAGCTACAACTAGACAGAAGACATGTTCTGCTTCATGTATGCAAATGTTTGGTAAAGTAAAGTACATGCCAATATTGAAATACTGGGTGTTCCCAAATGAAATTCAGATTTCTCGACTCTTGAAAATTTGTAGAAAATTGAGCCTCTACGCCTGCCTGGTAACTCTCAACTGAATTGTCACTGCTACCTCCGGCTGTCAAGACTACCACTCCTGTCTACACACCCAGCCCTTTAAACTTATTTGCATTTCCTGCTTGGTCTATCCATGCGTTTGATTATGTAACTTCTATGTTCACCTGTCAAGTATTATTCAGCTTTCAATGGAGAAGGGATGCTGTTTTATTTTATTAAATTGTCTCAGAGCTAAGACTGGCATTAGGATGGCCCTTCCCAGAAGGCCTATGATTGGGGTAAGTGGGTGAGTCATCAAAACTTTCATACCTACTATTATGCCAATATCAAGGCTATTAAGGGGTACCTTCCACCAAAGAATTTAGTAAATAATTTACCCTACTTTTTCACCTTAGTAAAATTCCCCTGAAGTGTTTCTTTTGTTTGCTCATTTTAATGCTTTCTGGATTCTGCTGGGAAGTCCAGTAAATTTTCCCCAGGGGGTGGGCTGCCTCCGAAGCCATTCTCCATAATAAGTCCCTGTCCTTGAAGCTGACTCATTCCCTTTCTGCCACAGCACCTGTGACTTTGCTCCCTTGTATGAAGACAGGTAGAACAAATGATTCCATTCAGTCTTATGGCTTCAAGTGCTATGACGACTTCCGTCACTGATGACTTCTAATTGGACCTCTGTCCCAAACTGTGGACATCTATTGGCCATCTCACACTTGACCTCTTGATACTCCCCTGCATCCCCCCCACCTTAAGTCTTTCCCATCTCAGCAATGGCAGCTCCAATCCCCTAGCTGCTCAGGCAAGACCTTCAGAGTCACCTTGACTCCTCCCTTGCTCTTACTCCACACCTTCCATTCATTTCGCAAATCCATTGGCTTTACCTTCAAAATATATCCCAATCTAATTTACCTCCCACCTCCACTCCACCTCCTGGTCCAAGCCAGCCTTCTCTGCTAGCGGAAACACGGGGAAAGCCTCCACAACAGCCTTCCTGCTTCTGCCCCTGCCCCTGCACCCCACGTTCCTTTCAGTTCATTCCCCAAACAACAACCTTTTGAAATATGTCACATCTCACTCTCCAGACGCTGGCTTCCCCTCTCCCTCCAACCATATACCAACAACCTTAAAGTGGCATTTGAGGCCCCACATGACCCCATCTCTGTCCCCTCTCTCGTCTCTCCCCTATGATATTCCTCCCTCCACTCTAGTCGCCAGCCTCTTCGCACTCCATAGAAACTATAGAATGTTCTGCATGGCTAGGATCCTGTTCCATGAAGGAGAGGTATGTGCACAACTTCCAAAGGCTGAAGGAGCCATAAGAAGAAAAGCAAAGGCCGGTAAGTCCAACTTGACAAGAAATAGTTTATTAAGGGGACACCCAGACCTTGGGTGTCACAAGACCAGGAGATCTCCACAACCCCACCTCCCATCAGACCTGCTTTTATAGCCAGAGGGGCTGCGAGTACAGG
Source organism: Ursus maritimus (assembly GCF_017311325.1). Classification (NCBI taxonomy): domain Eukaryota; kingdom Metazoa; phylum Chordata; class Mammalia; order Carnivora; family Ursidae; genus Ursus; species Ursus maritimus. The sequence continues at coordinate 74,314,820 of NW_024426996.1, forward strand.
CTAGAGGACTCGGGGAGGAGAATGTTTGAGAATAAGTGTGCCTGATGTCCTTATCTCCAGAGCAAATCAAGGGCGCTATGCCCAGGGGTGTACTTAAGGGCGTGGTTAAACAAAAGGCAAGAATGGGGCTGGGGAGCCTGTGCTCCGGCCAGCTTCAGGTCACGGAGAGGACAGAGGATTTGTCCAAGATGTCAGCCAGTCTGGGTCACACAGATTCCCTTCTTCCTTCCCCTCGTGACTCAAATTTCACTTTCCCACGGAGGCCTGCACGGATGGCCTCTTTCAAACTGTTTCCCCAGCACTTCTGATCCTCCTTACTTAATTTACTTTTTGGGTTTAGCAGTAATTGTTGTGTTTATATAATATAATATACGTGCACACAATGTACATATATATGTGTGTGTATGTGTTTATATATGTATATATTACACTACACAATTTTACTTCTATTTAGGAAATTATATATAAATATTTGTATTTTTCCTTATATTTAATGCATTATATCAGGTATATCTGAGTGTATTTTATATGCTTTACTTAATCACATATTTTAGTTCATAGTTTATTTATTCCTCAGTCCATTAGTCCGTCCCACCCTCCCAGAATATATAAGCGCTGTGACGGCAGAAACGTGTGGGTCGTATTTCCTGCTGAGTCCCCAAGGCTGAGAAGAGGGGCCGGCACCTAAGAAGGTGCTCAAGAGATCGAATGAGTCACTTCCGTCCACGCCCCACCGAGCAGAACCAGGTCACAGGGTCTGACCTGACTGCGGGGGACTCCGGGAAATACAGAGGCCAGGGAGAGTACCACGCTCCGGCGTCCCTGCCTAGGCCGGGATTTAAGTAGAAGCAGTGCTGGCCCCCCAGCCCATGCTGGACCCTAGTGCAAGGCCACACTGCGATGCCCTGTTCTGTGTTCTAGTTCATTCCTTCCAGCAGCACCCACTTTTCTCCCTTCTGTGTTCACGGATGATCTGGGAGTTTCTCTGAGGCTGGGCCTGCATTTTTCACCTTTGTTCATCACCCTAACTACCTTCCAGTCAGAGAGGCAGTGCTGGTAACCGAGGCCAGAGGAGACAGCCTTTCCTTCCTCTTCTGTGAGGGAAAAAGTACAATTTCCTTCTTTAAATAAAGGCACATTCATTTCTTATTAGACACCTGGCAGCTCCCCAAATGCTCCCACAGAGAACCTTCTTTGCCTTGTTCCCCGTCCTCCTCCCACCTCAGGGCCTCTGTCAACTTCCTGGCTTTAAAATAACCAACTTGCCTAAGGCACCTGAACTTGAAATTCACCTGTGGGGCGGAGCTCAGACGCCCAGAGGCCCAAGCCACCGAAAAGTATAAAGCTTTCCCATATAAAGTGATGAAAGGAGAAGAAAACATTTGCATATTCTCTGGACACATTTGTTGCATGGCAGTGATTTTACAAATGAAGGGACAGAGACCCCAGGAAGCGACTTGCCAGGGATCACGCGTCTGGCTGATGGCGGAGAAGGACCAGAACCTGGGCTTGCACTGGGGAGCTTGTGCCTTCCCTTTTACACCTGTCACCGCTGCTAGCTTTCTCGCGAAAGGAGAAACGGCTTCAGTGGACTAGGTACTCGCTGTTCAGAGCACGAAGCTCTTGACCTGGAAAACCACACCATATCCTCACACACCCTCCGAGGTGGCTCCTCTTTTCTCACAAAGGGTGCCGGGGAGTACCCCTTTGCCGAAGGAACTTAAGGCACATGCAGCTTGAAAGGTGCAGAGCAGGAATTCAACACAAGCAGGCTCATTCCAGCCCCCAGCCTCCCTCCCTCCAGAATTACTGTGTGCAGTGGAACGAGCGCAACGCCCTTCTGAACAAACTGACTAGTTCGTTGTCAAAGCATCATCTTAGACCTCAAAGGAGCTGTTTTTCTGGAGGAAAAAAAAAAAAAGCAACAATTATATCCTAAAATATGTATGTGTGTCCGTCTCTGGTTTTGCACTTAAGATGGCCAAATGAAATACACGTCCGAAGAAATGCTGTGTGAAAACAAGGGTCATTTTGGGGAAAAGAATAGAAGTCAGAATTGCAGTTCATTGAGAAAGATTATGTCACTCAGCCTGTCTTTACCTCCGTCAGGATGCTCTGTCCATATGAATGTGTGGTTTTGGCAATTCAGGAGTTATTCTGGAATATTCTTTGTCTTCTAGACAACCTGTAGACGATCTGCTCTGCTGTCTATCCAGCTCTGTGAATAGCACCCACATTCTTAAGTTCTTGATATTTAATTGAATTAAGGAGGTTCTACTTTGAACCCTAATGACAATTCCGTTTTGTGGTCACTGAGAAGGGATTATCCGAGACCATTCTAGGGACGATGCAGGGACAGATGCCTCCAAGAACAGTACCCTCCAAGGCCTCAGCTCTGGGCTTGCCAAAGGGACGGGATGCTACCAGATCTGTTCAAGTAAGTCTTGTCTAGAAGAGCCAGGCCAAAATCAGGATAAAGACAGACAAGGGCAAACATAACGAGACAAATAATAACAAAAGAAGAACAAATATAAAAAAGTAATTTAACATTTTTAAATTTAAAACCAATTCATTTTAATTTAAAAAATTTAACATTTTAATATGAACAAAATTTGAGGCCTGAACATCATGAGGCCAGGGGGAAGTGGGCCGAAAGTACCAAAGAGATAATGAGAGAAAAGGGGACAGGACAGGGAGCAGCTGGCCGGTGTCACACAAAGGCTGTTCACTCCTGAGGCTCTTCAGGAACTTCAGCCGGGGCCAGCGTTCAGCTCGGGAGCAGCCGTGCTGAAAGGCACGGAGAGGGGAGAGGACGTGCGAGGCTGCAGTTTGTTTTGGGTGAGGGCCTGCCTGACACCAGGGAAGACTCAGCTCCTGCCATGGGCAGCAGAACCCACCCTAGCAACTTCTCTCCGGAGTGACAGAGCTCAGCGTGACCCTGGAGGACAGAGATGGGAAAACCAATGAGGGAAACACCCAGCAGGGAGAAGGGGGCAACCGGGAGGAGGGTTTGATTCGACCCTGTTGTCCTGCTGTCTAAAATCCTGGCTGCTGACCTCTGGAACGAGCCAACCCCAGCAGCCTCAGCCCTGCTCCGAGAGAAGAGAGTCCCCTTCGGGCCCCGACACTTGAGAGCCTGCTCCGCGTGCAGCCAAGCACGGTCCCCCTCCTGGCCCGACAAAGGAGAGGGATTGTCCTCCTGCACAAGGAGCACTCCCAATCCTTGTAGATAAGGGCTGGTAATTTTTTTTATTCTTCTTATTAATCGTGTCTCTGGCTTGAACAAGCCTCTTTTCAATGTATAACTCCTAAGTTAATAATTACTGAAAAATGCGGTGCCTTCTCCAACTCTATGATTAGCCCATGGCTCTGCTGATAAGAGACATTATAGGTTTAATTTGAAAATACTGCTTACCTTACTGACTTAAGAGAGCTTAGTGGTATAAACACTGCCCCCGCACGAGAACAACTAGGCTCTAAGACCCTGTTCCCCCATGCACGTGCTGGGTGATCCTGGGAAAGGAGCTGCCTTTGTGAGCCCAAGCTCTCTGTAAAGCCAGGAAATAATATCTATATCACAGACCTGTGGCGAAGAGTGAAATATATGATAACATACATAGGCAAAGTACTTAGCATGGTGTTGGCCATAGGAAGCTTTGCGTAAATGATACGGAGTCTTCATATCATAAGACGAGCTTTGAAAATATCACTAAAGGCACTTTATTGTCACTATGGTTGTTGACGATACTGAATAAGACCATACCCCAGGGAAGGAAAAAAAATGGTGACAGGATCATACACAGCTCTTACTGAGTCAGAGAGGGCCCGCGGTGATGTCACGGCCCAAAGACCCAAAACCACACAAACAAACAAAGGAACGAACAAAGCATCAGCATCTTCCTCAAAAGTTGAAAGTCATTTAAGTAAGACCATTCCTGAAGACGAGTATTTGTCTCTTGAAGCTATAGAAGACTCATTTACATATCATTCTAGACAAAGCATGATGTTTCAAAAAACGAATATAATGTTAACTACTTTGGTTGTCACCTCTCATTTTTAAAAGTGTCCAATTTGCACAATTATATGGTCACACGTGTTATGGCCTCTTTTTACAAATGACATGAGTCAGTCTGGACTATGTCGTGAAAGCTAAATGAAGCCCAAGTTCAGCTTCAGCGTCAAGGGCAAGCCTTCCATTCTGCCACAGTGATCCGGCAACAAATTTGGTTCTGAGCTTCCTGGTAGCCAGGGCAAAAACATTACATGATCAGATGTGTGATTCTTATTTCTAGAAAGGAAAGAGATCATGCGTAGTGTGTCCTTTATAAAAGCAGTTTTGTACACGGGAGTTCCTATAGGGGACAGGGAATAATTAAATGCCTTGTGAAGAAGATGGCAATTCTGAAGCATTATTAGTGAATTTGGGTGTTCTGTTCCCCTCTGCTGCTCGTTTTTGGCATGTATGAGAATGTTCGGTAAATAGAAAGGACAAACCATGGAAATCTCGCTGGGGTTCGGGTGTACATGGAAATATCAAGAGAGTTGTTCCTTGGCCTTGTAAAAGTCATTATACAACACTATGCATGAAATGAAGACGCGTAAAATGAAAACAACGTATGTGGCATGGTAAATTTGACTTAACTCAAAAGGCAAAAGAAAAGCCCAGAAAACAAAGCAAAACAACAAAAGCTAGGTTTCCTCCTGAGAGAACAGTGGCTGCGTCAGCACCACGTCCTGGCTATCTATCTAATCTGAATCTATGCAGGTCTCTGTCCGGCACATGATACCTGGATCCTTGGAAGACAGATATTATTAGAGGTAAAATCTAACAAAACTTGAACGTCCATCAGTGGGATACAATGCAGCAAGTAAGACAAATGAACTAGATTTATATGCACCAACAGAGACTTTCAAATAGCATCCTGTTGGAAAAAAAAAAAAATCTAAGCTAATTACAGAAAGGTAAAGAGTGTATGGTAATATTTATAAACACTTTTAAAACTTCAGTGTGTGGCTTATGGATTCAAGGTATGAATATTTGGTAAATTGTGCTGCAAATTCATCCTAATAGTTGTCTCTGGGGAAGGAGGGGTTGATACGGAATGGGAATAAACAGTTAACTTCGACTTCATCGTAATATTATTTTATTAACAACAATGTGTGAAGCCAATATTATGAGATGTTAATACCTGTTAATTACAAATGGCAGGTGGACAGATGGTTCTTAAATTATTCTCTTTTTGCTTTTGTATCTTTCAATTTTTGTTTTTCCAAAGAACAGAAGCATAACTGTTTGGTAAATTCACAGGGAGAACCAAGCACAACTGCTGTGTGCGTATCACGCCACACACGGAGCTTAGCGAGGCGTTCCTCCACGTGACACAGAATACACACCTCGGACCACCCTCAGGTTCGGGGCAGTCGCAGAGGGGGGACCTCACTTCCTGGAGAAGTTTGAGGAACACTGAGCAAGTGGGAGTCTTCTGAACCTTCGTCTGACTTGCCCTTGAGAACCCCAGAAATATTTCAGGGCAATTTTGAAGCAGTCTGGATTCCTGTTGTGACTGCCTCATAGATCAAGAATTTTTCTGGGCGCGCCTGGGTGGCACAGCGGTTAAGCGTCTGCCTTCGGCTCAGGGCGTGATCCTGGCGTTATGGGATCGAGCCCCACATCAGGCTCCTCCGCTGGGAGCCTGCTTCTTCCTTTCCCACTCCCCCTGCTTGTGTTCCCTCTCTCGCTGGCTGTCTCTCTCTCTGTCAAATAAATAAATAAAATCTTAAAAAAAAAAATTTTTTTTCTGGAAGCTTCCTTTTGTAGAATAATGGGTCAGGATTGGTCCGACCCCTGGCTTGGACCTTTGGCGAGTACTCAGTAAATTCTCCAAAGTCGTAATTGTTAGCAATATCTAGATTTCTCTGATGCTGATCTCAAACTACCTTGTGAAGGGAAATACACGTTGACAAACTCAAATCATTACATTGTCATTCACTTTTTTTGAGGAAAATTGGGGTTTGGGATGGGGAGTCCCATTTTTAACAGGTAGCTGTATATCTACCAATATTACAGGCCCATCGACACATGCCATCTCCTCCCTGGAAAGAGCCACTGTCCCCATTGTCAAGTTTGTTAACCTGGCTAACTTTTCCTCACTCTTCAAAGCCCATGTGGTCACCTCCAGGGAGCTCCACCTTCTTTTACCCAGTCCTCAGGTTTGATCAGATGATCCATAACACCCAGTGGGTATCTCCTCCCTAGTACTTCTCAGAGGGCCCTTTTGTTCTCTTGGCGGTAAGAGTGTGAAGGGAAAGAAAATTTTTTTTAACTTTTTAATTTTTTAAAATATTAATGCATTTTCCCAAAATTATTTGACAGTCAAACATACATATATTGACTTTATCGTATGATCTTTTAATTTCATGTAGAGGTAAAGGAAACCATATCCTCCAATCTCTTGAGTGGATGTAGCTACAGAAAGCCTGGCCTGCTGACTCTTTTGTCTAAGGGAACAACCCATGACCTCTATTACCCACTGGCCATGACTGATAGGCCAAAGGACAAAAAGACAGCCCATTCTTAGGTTGACCTCCTCTCTCTGGCCAGACCTGAGACCAATAGAAGTTGGCATTTTTTTAATGTCTCAATATGTACCATACACTAGACGAAGCACTTGCCATACGTCACCTACATACTCCTCACAACAATGCAAAGGGAGCAAGAACCATAATTATCTCTATGTGACTATGAGAAAACTGAGATTCTCAGCGTTTGGCAACTTGCTTAAAGTCACAGGGCTAATAAATGTTGGAACTAGATTTTTATCTGAGGTCTGGGGGCTCCAAAGCTAAATCTGTAGGGCCTGGTGTGAAAAAGATTAGTCTTGACACAAAATTCTTCTCTCACCCGTGTGGACTTTGGCAACGTGGAGAGACCAGAGCCATTATAATGGGGTCAGAATCTGATCGGATGTCTTCAGTAAAGCCGTGTCTATTGAGGCCACAGAAAATCAGGACAGAGTAGTAAATATGAAAAAGCAAAGCAAGTTCAATGCTAGAGAGATGAGAACTGAGAATGTGCAGGGACAGGAAGCAGGCTGGCAACAAATGAGCAGGAAGAAGATCCGTGGGTTTCTCCAGCTGAGGATCCGGGCGCCATTTTGGATGAAGTCTCTGCCTGCACTGTTCATGAGGATCTACTTCTGACTTTATCTGACTATTAGAACAGCTCTTACTATGTCTCTTACTCTTCACTATTCACATATATTTCTCTTACTATTTCTTACTATTCACATATATTCACCATTCCAAAACAAACAAACAAACAAAAAACATCTTCAAATAGAACCAAAGGGCAGAGAGGAAGCTCATACATCATGGCATCTAACGCTTTCATGCCCACGAAAAGTCCTCGCTGTCCCCCTTTTACAATCAAGGAAACTTAGGCTCAGAAAGAACAAGTCACTTGCCCAAAGTCATAATTCAAATCTAATTACAACTGGCTTTGTAAACCTGTTTTTGCAGCTCTTCAAAATGCTTTTTAAGGATGATGTAAAGAATCAGATGTTGGGGCATCCCTGGCTGAGATAAACGTTGTGAGATGGGAATAGCAGAACAGTTTCGCCCCTTATTTGTAAAGCAGGCTGGAAACCAAGCCGGGACAGACCTGGGGTCACCATGGTCGATGGGAATCAGGTCTATCAAGAGTGAGCAGAGCACGTGTATGCAGGCGACTGGTGCACACGTGTGTCTCTGTGGAAATGTGAATACGTGGATGGGCGTGGGTGTTTCCGCAGCTGAATGCATGTGTGACATAGGTATGCACGGATGTGAGGAGTGTGAGGTTTTCAAATCTGTAAAAGAAACTTCATGATTCACAAAAAAGAAAATCTATTGAAAAAAAAATCAAAATTCCCCATCAGTTAGAGATCGGGGCTAAACCCATCTCCCTAAGGTTTTGTTTTTATGGGATACATCGACTCTGCATTTGCCAAGATTCCAGCCTAGATTAGACGCAAAAATTGCATATTTCACCAACCTTGAGCTCTCTAGGACTTTTAATCTTCTCGCTGAGATGTTCAATTGTAAAGAACTAGAAACATTTCCAGGGACCCTTTATGAACGTCTCACAAAATGAAATACAGCAGGGCCACTCTCACGCACACCGGCTTCGTGGCTCCCAGAGTCCTTTCCTTTGTGTTATTTCACTTGACCCACATAACAAATCTGTGACGGTGGCAATTTAAAGTTAAGAAACTGAGGCTTAGGGTCAGGCATTATGGAATATAGCCCATGGGACACAGTGAAAGATACGGGGAAGAAACAGAATTTTCATTCAGGCCTCCTTTCTTCCCAGCCTCCGATCTTGAAAACAGACCCCCAAAATGTTCTCTGATTTTGCTTGTCCCTCTCCAGGAAACCACCGTCTCCTCATTATTTTTCACTGGTTTCTTCCCAAGTGTTTTGTGTCTTTTGGTACCCTGCAGCTTTCTGTCCTTCATGGTGGGAACGTCTCTCTTATCTCTACTTTGACATTCTGGCCTAAAGGGGTGCGTTCAGCCTGCATATCAGCTCCTTCTGGAGGCTTCTCAAGCGCTCTCCCTGGTTTCTCTAAGCTAGGGCAGCGTTGCTCAAACTTCAGTAATGTGCAGACTCCATCTGCAAGAAAACCATTCTCATGGACCCCCTAGTGCTGTCAGGATGATTTTATTTTAATGTAACTTAAATATGCCTACATATAAACTCATTATAACCACCTTATGCTTACAGCTGTTATACTGCTATGAAACCTAAAAATAAAAATGTGCCCGTTCTTTGTCTTTACCACTCTGGTGTGACTTAATAATTCAATTCTTCCGACATTGGTTTCTATTCCACTTATTATTATAAGTTGTGTTGCCATTGGTTTTTATTTGAAATAAATGCATCACTTTCATGTTAAATTCTGCTTTGGTTCTTTTCCCACAGTTTAGGTAATACTAATTGATGACCACATGATAAAAACCACACAAACGTAAGGAAGGAAGTTGCTGGAAGTGTGCAGTTTTGAGATAATCCTATGAGCGATCTTGAGTAGGCAAAAATTAATTTTGAAACCTATCTTCAAACTTATCACAAAAATATCTTTTCTGGCCCCAAGAGCACAGTGCAGGGTGAAGAAGAGTGTCAGAGGTCAGGTCAGCTGTCTACACAGAGTGGGGATAGGCAGAGAAGGGCTTCCTGGGAACTCTTAGACCTCAGGGAAGGCCAGAGAGCAGACATTTGTAAGGGTTTTTTTTCGAAAGACCTAAAGCACCTGCCCCTCCCCACGGTTCCATGATCCTCAAGAGGCTAATGGGACCCAGGCCTGGCCAGCAAAGGTGGTCTGTTTCCTAGTCTACAGGCAAGGAAACAACGTTAGACCAGAAGATCCAGACGAATAAATACAACCCAGTGGGACTGCTGGACACGGGCTGGGACATGGGCTACTCAGATGTGCCCTACGGAAAATACAAGCTGGAAGGGGCATGACCTGAGTCCCATTCTTGATGGGTCCAGCTTTCCAGAGGAGAAACCCAGAAAGACAGGGGCCCCACTTACAGAAAGAAAGGGGTGGGGCCTCTGAAAATCCATTCCTCTAAAGAGCAGTGAGAATGCTGGCAAAAACTGCCAAAAGCTACCTTTTCAGAACATGGGTTTTTAACAGTTGAAGGAGTGTTTATTCAGGAAAAATGGTCGAATCTAGTAAGGATGGAGATTTCGGGACATGTTCAATTGTCCTCATACCATCACCCTCTCCCCAGCTCTTGAAAGTCAGAAGCATTGCAATGGCAGTGGCCATGAAAACCCGCCCCCAACAAGCCACTAGAGGGGAGAAGAACAGGTTTGGACATCCCCAAAACTCTTCCCTAGGGACTGATCAGTATTTGGTGTGTCTGGAAGCTCCCTGAGAAGCCCCATTCTCAGAGCTCATCTTGTTGGACCTGACTCAAAGCTTGCTCTGAGCTAGCATCCCCACTCAGAGAGAATTTGGCAAAAAAACAATCAGCCACAATCCTCCAACATCACAGCTGCCCCAGTGGCATTACCAGCTGGTGCTAAGAAGAGACTGATCAAAATACCTAAAATCTAGCGTCTTAAAGCAACGCATGTTTATCATCTTGCTGGGGGTTAAAAGTCTGACCCCAGTCTCCTGGGTTAAAATCAAGGTATAGGCAGGGCTACATTCCTTCTGGAGGCTTTAAAGGAGAATCTTTTTCCTGCCTTTTCCTGTTTCTCGAGGCTGCCTACCCTGCTTGGCTTGTGGCTCCTTCCTTCCATGTTTACATGCAGCACCCCTGCTTCGACTGTTCTCCCGTAGTCACATCTCCCTCAGACACTCTGCCTCCTTCTCCCAGGTATGAGGACCCTTACAATTACGTTGGTCCTTCCTCAATAATTCGGAATAATCTTCTTATCTTGAACTCAGCTAATTAGCAAACTTAATTCCATCTGTAAACGTAATTTCCTTTTACCATACAGCATAACTCATTCATGGGTTCTAAGAATTAGGATGTGGACGTCTTCCTGGGGGGCTTTATTCTTACTACCACACCATATGATGCAACACTCCACTCCTACCTCTATCCAGAATTGTTGAAAACATATGTCTGGAAAATTGTGTGCATGGGAATGTTCAGAGCAGTCTTATTCATAGTCAAACAAAAGAAATCACTAAAGTGTCCACCAACTAATGAATGGATAAATTAAAGCAGTATATCCATACTGTAGAATATTCTTGAGCTAAAAAAAGGAATAAGGTGTTTTTTTTAAATTGAAGTATAAATAACCTTTGGTGTTATATTCATTATATTTCTTATGTTACATGTGTAACAAAACAGTTCAAAAATTCTGTATGTTACTCAGGGCTCACCATGATAGGTGTGGTTACAAAACAGCATTATTATAATATTATTGATTATATTCCCTAGGCTGTACTTTTTATCCCTATGACTTGTTTATTTTATAACTGGAAGTTTTTACCTCTAATCCCCTTCACCTATTCACCCATCCCAGCCCCCAGCTACCAGTTTGTTCTCTGTATTTGTCTATTCTTCTGTTTGTTTGTTCATTTGTTTTGTTGTGTAGATTGCACATGAAGAAAAAAGAAAAGGAATGACATTTTAATACATGGTATAAACTGGATAAACCTTGAAAACATTGTGCTAATAGAAGAAGACATAGAGGGCACCTGGTGACTCAGCCATTTGAGCGTCCAACACTTGATTGCAACTCCGGTCATGATCTCAGGGTCCTGGGATGGAGCCTTGCATCAGGCTCCGTGCCCAGAAGAAAATCTGCTTGAGGATTTTCTCTCTCTCTCCCTCTGACCCTCTCCACTCCCCCCAAGTAAATAAATAAATCTTAAAAAAACAAAAAAACAAAAAAACAAAAAGAAGCCATACACAAAAGGCTGCTTAAATCCATTTACATGAACTATCAGAATAGGCAAATCCTTAGAGACAGAATGTAGATTAGTGGTTGTCAGGGAACAAGGGGAGGGAGGAAATAGGGAGTCACTGCTCGGGAGTATGGGTTTCTTTTAAAGGATGAGGAAAATAGTATGGATTGGTAATGATCAATGCACAGCTTTAAGAATCTATCACAAATCATTTAGGGGCGCCTGGGTGGTTCAGTCATTAAGCGTCTGCCTTCAGTTCAGGGCGTGATCCCCAGAGTCCTGGGATCAAGCCCCACATCGGGCTCCCTGCTCCACCAGGAGCCTGCTTCATCCTCTCCCACTCCCCCTGCTTGTGTTCCCTCTCTCACTGGCTGTCTCTCTCTCTCTCTCTCTCTCTCTCTGTCAAATAAATAAATAAAAATCTTAAAAAAAAAGAATATATCACAAATCCTTTAAACATACACTCTAAAAAGTTAAACTTCATGGTATGTGATTTATATCTCAACAAAAATGTAACAAAAAAGAAGATGAAAAAATCCAGATACAGATTTGGAGCCAAAGCCTAAATTGGTAGTAAAGAGAGTGACTTTCTGTGTGGATCTGAGAATTGGGTTTTTTCAAAGCATTTCTCCTCCAGGAGCCTCTTATAGAAACTCAGTGTGGGAAAGGTGGTCCTGTGGACTCTCCCTGCTGGTCATCATCTCATCTGTCCACCAAACCTAGCATTGCTTGGCATGAAATGGTCAGGCCATTTTCCCATGGCCACACAACTAACCAGCAGCGTCTGGGATTTGAGTCCAGACTTTGGCTCCAAAGCCTGAGTAAGCAGCTTCTGAGCGTGTGCGAGCATCACCTCTTACCAGGAACTCACACCAAAACGACAATAGCAACAACATAAGACAGGTTTGCCACTAAAAGACAACCTCTCTCAGCCACATGTCACGATATGACCATAACACATTAATGAAAATGAACATTCATCATGAGCCACTCCACTCTGGGTTTAGCCTCAAGTCTTGTATTTGGTTCATGCTTCATAATTATTATTCTAACAGAAGAGGGTTTCTAAGGGTTCTCAGAGGCCAAGTCAGCACTATACAATGCTCTTGATAACTTTTTCAACATTTCCCTTTATTATCAATTAATATTTATGAGTGTCTAGAAGTTGACATCCGTGTTTGAGAAATGCTTTATGAAGTGACTTGTGTAGGAGGCACTGAATGTGTGTGCATGCGTACAACTCTTACATCGGAGGTTAATTTCCGAATTTATTTGATTCACATTTCATTAACCCATCGGCAGAATGTTATATAGGTGTATGACCTGGGTCCTCAAACCCAAGTGTGGAGATATTAATATTCATTTGTTATGTGGGTAGGTCACCTAGGTGAAATGATTCTGTGTCATTAGGCTCTAGGAATGACAGGCAATAAATGAATAAAACAGTCTTTCAAGAAAATCCAAAAAGGCTAAAGTCTTTCCCGCCAGCAGTAAAAGTGACTCGCCCATCGGAAGCAAACACATGTTATCAACGCTTTTGGCATTCCACTCAAGCTTTTGGGACATGGACATTCAATAATGACTCTACTTCGAAAGTTGACTCCCAAAGTGTGATAAATCATTAACAGCGCCCTGGATTACGCACTTAACATTCTCAACATTATGGACAAAGTGAAGCAGTCAGTTTAATCCAAAGCCAGAGTCTAGACCTCAAACAGACTTTGAGATGATTTGTTCACAAGCATAACTATCATGCAAAATCCAACATCTTAATTAAATAGCTGAGGTCCAGAAAGGTTTGCACATATGTCTGAGGCCCCATATCTGGTTAAGTGTTGAGCCAGTTTGAATCCGCCTGTAAATGTGTTTCCCAAGCATTGCCAAGCATCCGCTGTGTACTACAAGCTGGGATGCTGACCGGCTCCAGAAGCCTTGCAGTAACCTGGGGAGGGAACAGGTGAATCAATATTCACAGTGCAACACTACATAAGCTCAGTATCAGACTCCCTGGGTTCAAATCTCACCAAGGCCCCTTACTAGATGGTCATTGAGTTCCATGATCTGAAAAATGGGAATGAACATTGCACTAACATCTTAAAATTGGTGAATTAACTGACATAATGTCTGTGGAATTCTTAGAGTAGTTCACAGGATACTGTAAGCAATTGATATATCTCAGCTATCATTAATATCAAGAGCGTCATCATGTACCATGATAAAGTTAAGAATGAGGTTTCAAATCAATATTCAGATAAGAGGTTCATAATGCAGCCTGGGAAGCAGAGATAGAGTTATCTTCAGAACAAGGAAGACATAGCAGGCCAAATAATACCTACCCCCCCCCCAATATATCACGTCCTCATTCCTGGAACCTAGATATTGCTTTCTGTGGAAAATGGGGCTTTGTCAATATGATTAAGTTAGGAACTTCAGAAGCTATTGTATATTATGTAGCTATGCCCTAAATATAATCACAAGTACCCTTACAAGTAAAAGGCAGAGAGAGACTGACATGGAGACACACAGAAGAGAGGGCAATGTATAGGGGGGCAGAGAGAGATTTGGAGATGTTGGCCTTCAAGACTGGGGTGATGAGGTCAAAAACCAAGGAAAGATGGCAGTCACCAAAGCTGGGAGAGACAAGGAACAGATTCCCTTCTAAAGCCTTGAGAGAAACTGTGGTCCTACTGACACCTTGACAGGCTCAGCGACATCGACTTCAGACTTCTGGCCTCCAGAATTGTAAGAGAATAAAGGTGTTCCTTCAAGCCATCAAATGTGTGGTATTTGTTACAGTAGTCCCAGGAAAGTAACATGGAAGACTTCCCGGAAGAAGGGACTTTTGAAATGCCTACCACAGCAAGAGTCAAAATTAGCTGAGCAGATGGGAGAAGAAAAGTTTGGTACATAAAGGAAAATCTCTGAGGAGGCTCTGAGCTCATCATTTCTCAAGCTGGAGTGAAGATTGTCTCTAGAAGAGTGGCTGAAGTTGAAACTAGATGGGAAGTAGGAAGATTACCAAAACCCTAGAGAGCATACCACGAATTTGAAGTTTATTCTAAAGAGACGGTGTTTAAACTTAAATAGAAACAATATGGGTGCCTTTCTGAGATTTATTTATTTATTTATTTATTTATTTATTTATTTATTTTTTAAATTTCAATTTGATTAAAAAGAATGAGACTTATAGCATAAGAAAAGGCACGTGGGATATTGTCAATGCTGTTTATGATCGTGCTAGGCAGCAATATTGAAAACCTCCCTGTGTGTGTGTGTGTGTGTGTGTGCGCTTAAATCCATTCCAAAATCAGCATCAAATTTTCAGAGGTTGTAACCCCATTTAATTTGGTAAGAACTACGTTCGTTCCCCAAATGAACTTTACTGGACTTGAGGATATGTTGTCAAAAGCAGGGATAGATATTTATATTCCTGCTAAAAATTATGTGATTAGAAATCAACAGACAGCCACTTGTCCTGTGGTTGGTTACTCTTGTCGATGTCTAGTGTGACTCAGAAGAATCTATGTCTTGGTTCTGACTCTGCTGGAAGCGAAATAAGGAGAGACCACGTGACCTATGCCAGGCCCTGCAGGAGTGTTTCATGCACATGACTTTTGGTTCTTTCCCAACCCCATACTACACTCATCTTAGCATTTTGTACTGTAGGAATCCTAAGCTTGAGGAAACTTGCCAATGTCCACAGATGCAGAGCTAGAATCCAAGTTCAGGTATTGTCTTTTATATGTTCTTCTTGGTTGAAAGGGGGTGATAGTCCTGGGTTTCTTGGGTTGGGTTCTAATGAAAAGGATGCAGAAATCCAAAAATGTGCCAAGATAAAGTCCCTTCCGAGAGTGTAATACAATATATTCCTGAGTTCATGGCAAAAGGTTCATCATCCTTTAGAACAGAGGGGCAACACCAGAGATTTAACAGTATATATTATTTTGCTATTTATTAGGAAGGACTTAAACATATACAAAGGTAGAATAAATTGTCTGATAAATCTGCGTATCTACTAGCCATATTCAACAATTTCCAATTATCTCCTATAACTGATTACTCAGTCTTTTAAAAATGTATTAGTGTACTAAACCAAATCCAAAACTCCATTTCATTCCTATATTCTTTAGCATGTATCTCCAATGAATAGGGATGTAATTCTACAACCTAGAATGCTAGTATGACACCTAAGAAAATTATCACTAATTCATTGGTATGATCCTAAACCTAGGGCATGAGTGGATTCCCTGTTTGTTTTGATATGGTCTTTTTATATTTTGTTGTTGTTGTCGTAAAACACACACACACACACACACACACACACACACACACACACCCCACACACAAAATACATCTATAAAACCAGAAATCAAAATCTATTCATCACATTCATCCGTTAAGTCCTTGTAGTTTCCCACCTCCTACCCCATGTTATTGGTTTGTGAAGACAGGTCAGTTGTCCTTTAGAGTATTCATATTCTAAGTAATAAACATTCTCAGTTTACATGTGACTGTTCTGGTTTCTAGCTACCCTCCCTCCCAGACAAGAGTTTAATAGCACCTTGTTTGACTCTCAAGAACATCCTGGCTCGGGCAATATGATCATCAGATATTCTTTACTCGTCTCTTTGCTTATTGTGGTGATATTTAACTGGTTTCTTTGCCTTCTTTCTTTCCTATAAATATATAAGTTAGTTCTGGAGCTCTGAGTAGATTAGAATTCAACACGTCCACCCCCTTGGCAAGAATACCCCATAGGTGGGACCCTGCCCTTGGTATTGTTCGCAATAATGAGATGAGCCAAGTTCAATATTGCTAAACTTGACCAGTGGGTTCAGGTGGTAATCACTGATGGCTTCATTTTAAAGTTACCCGCCAGCCTCTATGGGTTTAAGTATAATCTAACAGCCATATATGGCAAATAAAATTTCCTCAGAGAACGATTAGAGCTAAAATGTGGATGAAATTGTAAAATTAGAAAATAAGCATTTGCGAACTATAATAAAATTATTGATTCAGGATGAAACAATTGGATCAAAGGCTGATGGGGAACATTATAATGAGGGAATCGGTATTACCACTTGAACCCACCGGTCAAGAGTAGCAACACTGAACTGACTCACTTCGGTATTGTGGTCAATAGAATGGGTACAGCACTACCTGTGAGTTATTCTTGCCAAAGAAAGTTGAATTCTGATCTAACTTTTGAGAAGTTTTCCTACAAAAAGGAAGAGAGGACTATTAAAATTGGGGAAAGAAGTAGAATCAGGAGAGACCTTTTTGTTGCTGCTGTTGTTGTTGTTGTTTTAAGATGGCAGAAACGATAATGTTTTTATGTCTACAATGTTCCAGAATAGAAGGGGAAATGTTGTGGAAGAAAGAAGGGGAAAACCATCAAGAAGTGACGTCCTTGAACAGTTATGAAAGGCTAGGATCTAGTACACAAAGGAGTCAGCCATCGAGAGGAACACAGACAATTTATCTCTAGAAATTAGCAGGAGTGAAAATAGAGTTTATGAGTATGCGTGATGGTGGCTGGATATAAAAGTTGAGGCAGCTTGTTCAAGAGTTTGTTCAAATGCTCTGAGAGCTTCTATTTTGTCAGTAAAACTAGAATTGAAATCATCAGCTGAATGTACGGACAAGGATGGAGGTGCTAGAGGTATGAGGAGAGAGGCACTGGTATGAATGAGTGGCACGTGTGTTCCTCACTGCCCTTCACAATGTCATGCTCCAATAAACAGTGTGTCAGCGAATAAGTTTGTCCCCATCCGATATGAAAGGTCTCCATTGGCGGGTCTGTTGCAAAGTGACCTCATAAATGATTCGTACTGACAATATCAAGCATATTCACGGTCACCCTAGGTCAGAAACTGCCCCACACCACAATCAGTTAGGACCAGAGTTGCAGGATTACATGACACAGCTTGGAGATTGGGTAAAAAGGGTGGTTTGCTGCTACGTCCTTAGAGGACACTGTGAACTGGACAAAAGCCATAGACTATCTATTTCAAACACAGAACCTGTTCTCTTTCTCCTGGACCGTCCTACCTCTCTTTTCAGTCTCCTTCTACCCTGTGCTCTGAGCCCTTTCACTGTAATGAAAGTCATTTTGGGCTGTTCCTAATGAAGCACTCAGCTACGATGACAATCACTCATGGATCCATGGCTTCTTGTCTATGGTGTCAGTGAGACGCATGCAGTGTCTGGGCAGGTGGCTAAGTCCTGCTGGCCTCTGAGTTCATGTGGGCTGGCTAATTAGGAAAAATGTTTAATGTACTAAGAATCTCAGGTGGAGCCATGTCCAGTGCAAGCAGTTCTCATCTGGCCTGCAGGTTGGATGCTGGACGCCCAGGGTTTAGAGTATGAACTCTCATGGATCCCAGACTACCGACTTTCCTTCTGTTCCATTTATTTTTGCATAAAAGAAAAGCAAACTGAGCCCCTTCAATAATAAATAGCACCAACTCATGACCCTGGTTATGAAAATTCCATCAATAATAATTTCAAGAACGTGTATTTTGCCTGTTAATCTTCCAGGTGAAAAATAAAGAGCTTCCAAAGATGTTTTCAGAGATATGATAGCATACCGGAAATTTCAGAAGGTAGCTACATCATGGGTGGAATGGGGACCAGAGAGATGTGGTGGCTTCATCAAAGGAGGTTGAGGGCTAGAAGATCTGGGGTATGATTTCATGTAATGAGTAAATGGCCTTAGTTAGGCCATGGAACTTTTGCAATGAGGGCGATAACATCTGCAGATGAGGATAAGAGCACGAACACCCCCATGGGAACTCATCAGAACCCATCGAGATAAAGCATGCAATGAAGTCTTTGACATCATGCAGGTTCCCATAAAGAAATCTGCTCTATGGCCCCCATCTAACTTATAATCCTTTCCATGTGATATCTCTTAGGATGAAAGAATGGCAGGGAGGAAGGGAGAGGAGGAGGGAGGGAAAAAGAGATAATAAATGTGTGTTGTTACGAACCACTAAATTTATGGTAATTTGTTACAGCAGTAAGTAGGAAACTCATACAGCAATCAAAGATGTCAAGACCAGAGATCTACCTCCAGGATCTCTGCAATGCCACGGCTGTAGAAATGGATTCTGTCCCATGCTTAGACTGGCTAAGAAACATGGCCAGGCATCCCTTTGAGTGAGTCCCTCCTTGTCACAGAAAAGCAAATTGTATGTAGGTAAGCCGACTGAGTGAGGTCCTTGTCAGAACCACAAAGAACTCTGGGGAAGAGATGCCAAACCATGGCTGATTTGGGGGGCACTGGAGAGACAAAGCAGACAGGGCTGCACACCGCCACCAAAAACTGCAAGAAGAGGGAGCTAACCCTATCTCAGCAGTCAACCAGAATAAGAGGGATAGAGAAAAGAGAAATCGTTTTTGTAATACCAAGGAGTTTGCATTGATTGAATTTGGGGGCAGATTACACTAATAATAATGGCTAATCACTGACACTTGCATGGGCTTGGCTCTGGCTAAAATCTTCAAGGGTGTTCTAGGCTTAAGTCTGCACCATTAAATCTTCACACCCGCTGTACCATTCATTCCTCCCAATCACCAAGTGAGGTTGAGTGGAGGGCTGATGAGACCATCCACTGAGCTAGAGACAAATATGTCTGAAGTGACATGTGTCTTAAGAACACCAACACGGGGCGCCCGGGGAGCTCAGTCAGTTGAGCATCCGACTTGATTTGGCTCCGGTCACAATTTCAGGGTCCTGGGATCTAGCCCCGCCTCACTCAGTGGGGACTCTGCTTAAGATTCTCTCTCCCTCTCCCTCTGCCCCTCCACCTCCGCGCTCTCTCTCTCTCTCAAATAAATAAATAAATCTTAAAACACACACACAAAGAAACAAAAAAGTTAATCATTCAAAATTAATTGTTCAAATTGGTTTCCTTTACGGAGCCACAAAAAAGGAACCTGTGGCTTCCTGGCGTGGGCAGGAGCGCCTCGTCTCCGGCACCCCCTCACGTCATCGGTGCCACCCGCATGTCACCTCGCTTTCACTCTTGCCACGTCTACCAGCTCTGCCCTGGGTTCCACTTCAGGATTCTCCGCTGACGGATACTGTGTATAACCTTCCGAAGGCTAATTAAACCCCATATCTCAATTTCCTTGATTGGCTTAAATAGCGGTTAATTGATCAGAGGTTTCTGGAGATTAAAGAAAACTACCCATTAGTCACAAGGAAAAGGCTCAGTGATTAGTCTGATGACAGGAGGCTTTCTAAATGTAAGGCACGACTGAAGGCCCTGACAATCTTCTGTCAGCCGCCAACCAGCCTGTTGGCTTGGCAGGATGTCCCGGCTCTGATCTGTGCTGAGGGTCCTAAGCGGGAAGCAGGTGGAACAGGGAGGCGTCCCTTGGGTGTCATTTAGAATACAGGTCTCTATCCGTGACTCACTATTTTACCACTGAAATGTAGCCCAAGGGAAATCCATCCCTTCCTACCGGGCTAGTTTGTTTGTGTGTTTGTGTGTTTGCTTGTTTCTTTCTTCCTTCCTTTCAGAGTCCCTCGCTTGCATCATTCCAGGTCTCATCGTATTTGTGGGGCGCTGCGGAAGAATACACTGATGGTGTCACATTATTCTCCACTGGAAGTCTCCAGACCCCCTAATTCCAAAAGGCTATGACAGAAGTAAGGAGAGGTTCCAGGATGAGAAGCAGAGTTTCTCAAAAAAAAAAAAAAAAAAACCGAAAAAACAAAAACAAAAACCAAACAAAAAGTGGATTAGCAAGAATGTGTCCACCAGGCCTGGGGTAAGAATTCAGCATGGCAGAAAACCTGATAGTTTTTTTCTTTTTTAAAAAGATTTTATTTATTTATTTATTTTGAGAGAGAGAGAGAGAGAGAGAACACAAGCATGGGGAGTGGCAGGCAAAGGGAGAAGTAGGCTCCCCAGTGAGCAAGGAGCCTGATGCAGGACTGACCCCAGGACCCTGGGATCATGATCTGACCCAAAGGCAGCTGCCTAACGACTGAGCCACCCAGAGGCCCTGAAAACCTGATAGTTTTAAACTGAATAATCTGTCTCTGCTAATATCTGCCTGTTTATTCAATGCAAGAGAATGAACATTGGACAAGAACCTGCCCGATGCCAGGTCTTGTGCCGGAGATTTTATCGCTCTGTTTTGTTTGAGCTTACTTGGTTCTCTCACTTAGCTCTCAGGGAGCTTCTCAGGGAGTCCGTGATGTCAGTGCCATTATCTGTTTTGCATTTGTGAGACTGTGGTTGGGACAAGTTGTCACATTGCTGACCAGGAGGAGGTTTTGACACCTTATCTATGTGTGCTGAAGTCTGACCCTTTCCATAACCTCAGATAGCCTCCAAGATATGATGTAAGTGTGATATCAGAATTTCTTGGAGCTTCAGAAAAGAGGGTACTTCCTTCCCCAGGGCAGGCACCAAGGGAGAAAGCTAAATCATTCTTATAAAGATCTCAAGTAATTCTGAGAACAAGCCTAAGATGATAAAGTTATCACTCCCTAATTTTAGACAGAAGGAGGCTGAGTCTCAGAGAAGTTCGGGCATTTGCAGGTGCAGGTGGTAAGAGCTAATGCTGGGTGTTTGCCATACCCCCAAACCTGGTTTTCTTACTTTTAATCGCACATCAATCTTCATCCATTGAACAGCCAAGACACCCACCTCCATGTGGCCGCATTCCTTCATCCTTAGGATTGAATAATCCAGCATCCATTCCTTGCTTTTGTCTGGCCTTCCTCATATTTCATCACTGCAACATTGCAAAAGAGTGAAGCATGGTGTGGCCACTGGATCCAGGCAGCCCCATATCCAAACCCTACCCTAAATCAAGGAAGTCTCATGGGATTTTCTTTTTTCCATACCACAGAGCATAAAATCGATCTGCCAATGAGAGTCGCTTTACCTCCACAATGCATCCTGACACCATCACTTCCAACCATGCCCATCCATGGCCCACCCTCCAAGTCTCCAGGCTCTTTCCTTTTCAGAAATTTCCTGCCTAATCTCCCTGTTCTTTCTGGTGTTTTCCCCTCTGGCTCTCATTGCCTGTTACCCACCCAATATCTACCTCTCCTCACTTCCGTCCTGCCACAGCCCTAATTTTGTTCGGAGCAGTAGTGTGTCCATAAGGAAAGAAAGCCCCGACATGCCAGTCCCCAGCCTTCCTAGGTGCTACAGGTAGACATTTGATCTGGTTGTGATCGGTGAGACAAAAGGGGTGGTCTTCTGCCGATTTTCAGGAAAACCCCCCATCCCAACCAAAGGAACTCCCCTTTTCCTCATTCTCTCCTTCCTTGTACCTGGCGGATGGCATCAATGTTTGGGACAAAGCAGCCATCTCACTTCCCAAGGATGAGAGCTATGTGCTGCACGTGGTGGGATGGAAAGCTAGAAGAGCCTGGGTCCTTCGTCACTTCACAGAGCCATTGCGCAAGCTCTGGGCTGCTTAGGAAACAAGTTTGACTTGCCTTCAGGGTAGAACAAGGGAGAATAGATACAAGACAAATTCCATGGTTTCGGGGCTCCACATTAAAGTGCTTCAAACCTTCACACTCTAAGATTTCTGTCTTCTAATTCTAATTTGCTGCCACGATGATCACTTAAATTGTAGATAAGGAAGATTTTAAATTGGCTGCGCATATTACTAAATTACCTAAAATTATTTGATCTGTCATTGTGGTGACTTTGTCATCTGTCAACTCTGCTAGGCTGAAGCACATTTCCCAGGGTTCCCTTTCCTATGTGTTTCCTAGGGTCGGCCACAAAAAAAAATTCTTGGGATATTCTGGAGGGCAGCGGAGAGGCAGCCGCCATTTTGTTGCTCACGCTCATTGTTACCGACCACCTGCCTTCCTCACTGGCATGAAGCAGCAGCTGGGCTGCAATTTCTCTACCTTCCCTTGGGTCCCTCTTTCAGCTTCTCTGAGTCCTGGGTCAGATGTATGATTTGTTCTGAAATGAATGGCCCTGGTTTCTGCAAACACTCTTGTTGCAACCCAGGTCAGAGGCAACAAGAACAGACAAGGTTTCCAGTCTACCTCTGTGGAGTTCCATGTCATGCTTGTGGGTCCAGCCTAGTCCATTGATGATCTTCCCTTGTGAATGTGTTCCCTGTAAACTTCAAGTTCCAGATCAGATGCAGAGACAATCTTACAGACACTAGCTACACAATTGTATACAAGCCTCTCTCTCTCTCTCTCTCTCTCTCTCTCCCTCTCAAATTCTCTCTCTACATGTATATATGCGTGTGTACATATGTGTGTGTATATGTGTGTATACATACATATGTGTATATACTAGCAAGTGGCAAGGCTAGAATCAAGCCCAAGAAGATGGATTCTAGAGACTACACTTTACTACTTGACATCAGTCTTGTATGAGGTTAACTGATAGAGTTCATCATTCCACTGAGGGCCATGTTTTATAATCTTTTCTCAAAAGAACAGTAGGCTTCCTAAGTCAAGCACCATATATAAGAGGCAAGTAACAAAATTCAGTCTGCATTAAGTGCTCTCTATGTCCGAAGAACTTTGCTAATTTATGTGGCAGATACAAAATAATTATAACATATTCCCCTTTCTCAAGTGTTTATAATCTAGTGAAAGAAAGTTGATCTGGTACCTGCTGAGATGCCGTGTTTTTAATCTGGCCAGTCCCAAAATAATAGAGCTCTTGTCCCCTAGCACAGTGCACACAAGGGCACAAATGCCTTTGCCTTGACTCCTCTTTCATTCCTGTCTCCTTCTTCATTCCTGTGTTTACCTGGCTCCGGATATCATGCTTCAATCTTTATGTCTGGCTCCAGGAACCTGACAGTGGGTTTGGCAAATCTGTTATGATCTTTGACAGTGTCCCTTGGGACTAGTTTTGCTCCTAATCTCCAGACCCATTTGCCCCTGGTTGGCCTGTGTAATCAATTAGTGGGTTCACGTTCTCACTCTTGTGCCCCAGTGTAGGAGAGCTGCTCCCTCAATCTCCACCCTGACCAGAGAGCTTTGCGTTTGTGAATAATGCCAGGGAACAAAGCAAGGAAGAGGTGAGTAGACTAGGTAAAATGCTACACTCAGACTGACTTCAGTGAGCCAACTTCCAGTTTGCACATTTGAACATCCTGTCTTGAGCCAATAATGGAGTGAGATTGTGGGCCAAGAACAAAACCAAGAGTAGATGCTCATGATGGGAGTAACTGGACAAAACTAAGATTTAGTTTCAATGGTTAGGATAGAGTCAAGAAGAGATAAGTCAAATGATACACCAGGTCCACGAGTACGTCATATAGTATAGAAGCATATATGAAATAAAAAACCCTAATTAGATGAAAGAAGAAAAAGACAAAACACAGACAAAAGGAGAAATAAGAGAAAGACTCAACATAGAGCATGACAAGGTCCAGCTTCATTCTGATGGACTGTCTTATTGCCTCTGGACCATTTTTAAAAGATCAGACACACACCTCTAACTTAGGGGGACTGTCATCTTAAACAGTCCATCATGTGTCCAGCATTTTATTTGTTGCCTCTTAGACTCTGTGGCAGTGGCTGGTAGGATGGGGAACAGGAAACCCTATCCATGGGTCAGTGGGCAGGTGGAAGCTGACAGGTCACCTGGAAGTCCAGCCTCAAGGACATGGGGGAGAATTCAAGGGGACAGTGTAGTCGAGTTTTGGTATAACCTGTCCTTCAGAAACCTTCCCTCCACCCCAAGTTTTTAAGGTTGTTAATTCCATCTCATTGATCAACATTCTGTTTCCTTGAGAAAGAATACATGTCATCAGAGAGAGTAGTGTGGTAAGGAAGGGAGCATGTGGACCAGGAGTCTGGAGCATGGAGTCTACTTGGTTCTTTTACCTTTCACCCCTAATTCCCAACATGACCAGTGGTTTGGGTAAACCACTTAAATTATCCGTGCTTCCTATTTTTCCCTTTGCAAGGCAGAGAAACCTCAGTCTGTTACGATCAGCATGAAGGAAAGGGAGAAAAGGTCGTAAGGACTTCAGGTGTAGGGGAAGGAAAATACTGTGAGGAAAAAAATCACCATGCACACACACAAAATGTAATTTATGATGAAGCCCGAGAAAGCCAGGTGAAGTTCCCCTTGATCTTATATGCAAAGGTACAGACCAGAATATTCTTGACCCAATTCAGGATCTCTTTCATTTCTAGATACAAGTTTTAGCCAGGATGTGATTAGAATGTGTTTCGACTCAGCCTTGTGTAATAACCCAATCACAAACACAAGAGCACGGAAATCTCTCCTTCCTTACTTGGGCGTTAAGAAATGCAGAGGGCAGGTGGCACAATGAGATCTGAGTTTCCCTCAGCAGAAGGGAAGATGTCTACTGTCTCATCTCCGCATGTTTATTCTGTCACGAGGCCTTGCTGACTCCCCGAGTATGGCAAATGCACCAGGAGAGGGAGTACGGTGCCGATGCTTTGAGGCCGGCTACTCGAAGCATGGTCCGTTGACCAGTAGAACCAGCATCATCGGGGAGGTGGTGAAAATGCAGACTCATGGGCCCCACCTTAGACCTGCAGAACCAGAATGTGTATCTTTAACAAGATCCCCAGGTTTGTTGATTCTAAGCCTATATTTTAAGCCAGTGCTTAAATCACCTGGAAGCTTGCCGTCAAACAAATCTGTGTGCTGTTTGGCATTAACATGCTCTGTGATCTTGGGAATGTCTTCAACTTTATAAGCCTGTTGACTCATCGAAAAACTGGAGATCATACTAACCCATGCCTCTAAAGTTTGTTTGGAGGATTAAACAGAGCTTTTCATTATACGGTGCCTCGCAGAGACATAACCTCAATATTTGCTGTTTTATCATTGTTATTGTTACTGTTATTATTATTAAAACATGGCTCCTGACCTGTGAGACTAATAGTCTAGGAAATGGAGGTGCATTTGGACAATTAAGTACACCAATCTGTTACAGAAACCATAAGACATTTTGGTCTAGATCTTTCTCCCAGACACCCATGGTCTTTCACCTACAAAACATGACCTCTCCCCTCTGGACACCAGAGTCAGAGAAGACCCCAAAATTAAAACTACGGTCTGTACTTGCCCCCAAAGTACACACAGAATCTCTTGCTGGATGGAAACATGGGAGAACCTAGCCAAAGAAGTTTCCATAGTTATAGTCAGTGTTTTGTTTTTGTTTCTTCCCATTCTGTGTTTGTGGGCCTGTGGCTCTCGCCCTGATAATGCGCCCACACGTACTTGAAGCTCACAGATGTCCAAAGCGAGCATCGAAGAAGTAAATCCCAAGACAGGGTAGGGCTCAGAGTCTGTGAGAATAGCATCGAGGTAAAAACAGGCCAGAACTAGAAAATCTGGACCTGCTGACTATATGTTCTTGAAGGGGGAGCCAGGACCGGAAGGGGCGTGGGGCAAACTACCTCGGGAACAAACAACACAAGGACTTCACAAGGATTAGCTGGGAAAGACATTCAGGAGATAATGTATCTCTTACATTGTTTTGCTCCTAAATCATCCTTCGTTTTGGCTTTTTAATCTGTCTCTTTCGTGTCTGCCAGATCCCTAAATTTTGGAGCGTCTAAAGTTCCCTTCCCAAACCTCTTACCTTCTGTGGCTATGCGCTTTTTTTAAGTGATTTTATGGAGCCTGCTGTCTTTAAATACCATAGATACAGGAAGGCTCTCAAATGTGCATTTCTAGCCCCGATGACTCCGAGTCCCAGGCTGCACCACCCAGCATTTCCAGTGAGCTATCTGATGGGATCTAAAACTTCGCTCGGCCCAGAACAGAGCCCACGATTTGCCCACATGACCGTGACCCTACCAAAATCCCCTCTCCCCAAGCCTTCCTATCTCAGGAAACGGCACCAGCATTAACCCAGTTCCTAAAGTCCCAAACTAGCGGCAATGCTTGAATTTTTCCCTTTTCTGTTTCCCCAAACCTGCCTATCTGTAAGCTCTATGAGTGCTTACTCTAAACACCCCCTGACCAGGTCTTTTATCACCTTTATCACTGAAACTTGAATCCAGGCCAGCACTTTCCAGGATCATCATGATCCCTGCTGCCGCCTCCCCGTGAGTGTGCCCTAAAGGCTGATATTCACTCAGAAGCCAGAGAGAGCTTTATAATCAGCCAGTGTGATCTTCCCTGCATAAAGCCATTCTTCAACCTCTTCCCTGTGCCCCACAAGGCCTTCTGGGATGTCGCCCCTGCCTGTCTCCTGAACTTCACCCCCGGCCACTCGCTCCCTCACCTCTAAGCTTCAACCACACGTCCTCCTTGCTGTCCCTGGAACACACAACACGTGCACTCATTTCAGGGCCTTTGTACGTGCCATACCTTCCATTGCCTCCCATCTTCACGTGACTCTCTTCTCAGTACTCAGGTCCCAACACAAGAACATCTCAGAGCCTCCCACCTCCAGCTAAGGCGACACCCTCAGTCCCTCTTGAACACACAGATCAATGTTCTCTTTTTCATAACACTTATCAGGACCTAACATTATCCTCATCATTTATGTTTGGTTACGTGTTCATTTTCTGTTTCTTCCCTGAGCTATAAGCTCTTGAATGGCAAAGATGAGGTCTCTCTTATTTGCATCAATTTCTAGAATATTGTCTTGCATGTCGTAGGTACTTTCTGTACATCTGTTGACCAGTTGATTTCTTTTGTAATGTGCTGGCTCAGCCTACTATATTTATGCTATCTTCTATCTTAAAGCAGATGCCTTATGTGGTGAGCTGAAGAGATAACACTTGATGGTAATTAGGGAGCACTGTGGCTTCTTTAACAAGAGCTAAATGTTTTTATGAACCATTTGATATATGAAGAAAAAGCTTTTTGTTTATATGCCTTGGTTGTACTTTTCTTTAAAACATCGTATATAAAATTTGTTTGTACAAAAAAGGTTGCCTCCAAAAATAGATTAAAAAAAAACAAACATTGTTACGTATTCATCAAAAGAAAGAAAGCATGTGTTTCATCTTGCCGGGTGTTTAAGAATTATCTCTGTTCAGTAACACTGGTAAGACCAGAGAATTGGAGTGAAAATTGTTCTTGGAATAAAAGCAGTGAACTGAAAAATATTAGATCAAGCAAGCTCATTTTCTATTTCCCAGAGTCAGTGTAGAGAAAGTAGCACGGGCAACAATGTATATTGTACTGATGTGGGAATGGAATGTAAGCTTCCTGCAGGCAAGGTCACCTGCCTATTGCCCCCCACCATTTCATCCCCTGGCAACAGCTGAGGGCTTGGGAACTAGGAAGAGTCCAGTAAATATGTGTTCAATGAATGAATTAATGGGACCCACCTACAAAGGGTACAATTGGTGTTGTTAGCATAAAGTCATTCATTTCCCAAGACCTACTAAATACAAGGCACTCTGTTAGTGGCTTGTGATAAAGAAAGAAAGAACAGGATAGTACTTCGTGCTGGACAGAAATCTTGAGGGCCTCCTGCCTTATGTAAGTTCTGCCTCTGTGTGACCTTAAGCCTTAGCCCCTTCACATAAGTAAGGGCGAGGAAGCAGAAGTGGCTGCAGGATAGTTGGCATGAATGTGAGTCTAAGCCTCCATCTAGTTCTCTGCGTGTGTGATTCAATGGAATCCTATGTGGGTAGAGAATATATGTTATGCCCTCATTCTTATAGCCTTGGAGAGTTTATGATATCTGATATTATGATATAGGACATTGATAACTTAATAGTATGATATCAAGCTCAAGAAATAACAATAATTAGTAATAATAATAGCAACAACAATAAAAACAATAAACCCAACAATCAGAAGATTAAACATAGGTCCCAAACCTGAAATATATAACAAATTGTTTCTTCACTAAAGAAGCCCTTACAGAGCAAATAGAGAAATGGAGGCCCTTTTATGCACCATCCTTTTACCTGAATATCCTAATCTCTGACACTCTTTTTTCTCTATC
Source organism: Ursus maritimus (assembly GCF_017311325.1). Classification (NCBI taxonomy): domain Eukaryota; kingdom Metazoa; phylum Chordata; class Mammalia; order Carnivora; family Ursidae; genus Ursus; species Ursus maritimus. The sequence continues at coordinate 74,343,156 of NW_024426996.1, forward strand.
TGTAAAAGGGGAATAATACCCCCAACCTGATAGAGAGAAGCAATTATCGAGAACATGCACTGAAGGGACAAGCCCCTCGTTCATCCGCCCCCTCCCTTTATTCCAAGTTCCATGACATGGTTATTGACAAAGGTCAGTGCATTTATGTATTCTTTCACTCAACAAATATTTACAACATACACACTGTGTGTCAGGTACTTTTCTAGGGCTGGGGATATAGGGCAAAGCAAAACAAAGACACTCCTTCCCATCATACTACTCATACGCTAGTGGGACAAATCAGGCAAAGGATACAGTTAATATATAATGCAATGATAAAGACTGGGAAGACAAACAGAACAGATTGAGAGGATGGGAAGTAATAGAGGGGGTTGAGCGAAGGTTTCTTTAAGGGGCTGACATCCGAGCCAAGACATGAAGTTGGTGGAAGTACAAGCCATACCGGTGAGGCAGGGTGCCAATGGGCTGAGGTGGGAACAGGCTTGGTGGGGTCCTGGAGCCACAGGAAGGCCTGTTTCTAGAGATGCATGAAAAAGGGGAAGGGAGATAACAAGAGAAGTTGAAAGGTGTCCTCAGCACTGCCACGGCCATGGCAAGGATCCTGCAGTTAATTTGTATATTATCCCCAGTGTAATGGAAACCAATAAAGTGTCGCCCTGAAGGTCAGTTCATAGATGAGAGCATGAAGCCAGAATAAGGGCTTGGGTAGATTTTGAATACCAGAGAGCAAGAACTCAGTGCCAAATCTACTTCCAAGGAAAGAAAGAAAGAAAGAAAGAAAGAAAGAAAGAAAGAAAGAAAGAAAGAAAGAAAAAAGGATTAGGATGGACGAGAATGAGAAACCAGGACAGCACAATGGAGATTCCAAATTAATTCATGGGGCCCCTCTGAAGATATATTTTCATGGGGCAGATACAAGGCCCAAGTCCTCAGAACCATCCAGCATGGAAGACTAGGCATGTGAGGTGTGTCGTAATTCGGAGATTCCTTTCAAGGCAGGTGTCAAGTGACAGGAAGTCAAAATCTGCCAAAAGCTACGGGCCAGGCATCGAGCTGTGTTTCACAGACATGACTTCATTTGAACCTCAACACAGCCCTGTGGGGTCGGGGTTCCAGTTCACACATCACAAGTGAGGATCCAGAGGTTGCAGGAGGGCACAGGATTTACCCAAGGTCACAGGAAATCTTGGTTCCCAGAGAGGAAAGCCCAGATCGTTCCTCCATCCCCCGAATGTACTTAGGAACCTGTGTATACTTCCTCTTTGCCTCTTCTATCATTCAGGGACGAAACATGCCGAAGACGGATTTAACACCAATAATAACCACCCCCCAATGACGGAGGCCTTAGCAGGTCAGCCAGCTTTCATTCATTACCCCGCGCTTCCCGTGAACGAGACCGTACCCTGGCTGCTTTCATTTCCACGGGCACGGCGAGTACAGGATGTGATAAATACCCTGAACGAGGAAACATTTAGCCTAAGCTAACTATTATCGGCAGCATCTATGACGAATGACTTAATATAACCCCGAAAAGCTCAATGTGATGACTAATTTGTGGTTAAAGGTAGTTGGAAATTTACTTTGTAAAAAATTACATAGAAGTAACCCGATTAACTTTGAAAGAGAAAGGGGGAAAAAAGCCAACACAAATACACACATAATGATTTACTCCTCCTTGCAGGGGTAGCAATAAAGATAAGAATTACAACCACAAGAGCAGTCAGAGCGAGAATGAACATGTTTCACTTTGCATACTGGATGCAGAAAATGTACCAGCGCAGGTGGCATAAATGGAAAGCTCGGGCTCCGGAAACCCGAGCAAAACTTACCTTCAGCTGTTGTGTCCAGTCTCTTCGGTTAACAGATGAGGAAACGGAGGCATGTGTAGACAGGTGTGATGTGGCATCTGCTGAATCAGGATCTTTATGGCTGGGCGGGGCTGGGACTACAGTGTGCCACCAGGAAGGGCACAAGGTCTGGGGTCCAGCTGGCCTGGGCTTGTTGGCTCCATTCTGGTTGACCCAGCACAAATCACCTAACCCCTATAGGACTCAGATTCTTCATAGGAAGACTCCGGATAATAAGGCCAACTTCCTAGGGGGTAGAAAAGGTAAGTGACTTACTGCGTGTGACATACCCAGCACAATGCCCGGCACCAAAAATATTCATGACTTTCTTCCTCCGTCTAGTTAATGTCATCCCTCAGGGAAAGCCCCATCAAGCCTTTCCTAATTTTCTCAGAAACCTTGTCCCCCACCAAAGAAAATCACAAGATTGACAGTGACCCCATGGGGTATGCATGGAACCATGTAATCAGTGTACCTGTGATTATTAATATATAAGCCCCAGGACTCTATTCTGCATGTCCTAAAATAAAAGCATTCGGTCTTCCGCCCTTGCCATTCTCCTGGGGCCACATTGCTGAATTGGGCTCCACTCTCATTAAAAGCATTTGAGCAATGGCCTGGCCCAAGGCATCATGCCCCAGTGGAGTTGGAGGGTTGGAAAGGTCTGACAGTGAGCTTAGTGACATCTCTGCAGACGGAAAACTTACCCAGTCGCAGGCACAAGTGGGAAGCGCAAACTGCCCTTTCCCTGTGGCTCCCGCCAGCTCTGCAAAGGCAGATTCTGTGATGCAAGGACCTGCCCGTCCCTTACCCTGAGCCTTTCCGCTTTCACCCTTCCCTTCCAGCACTAACTCCTGGACTTTTTTTTTTTTTTAAGATTGTATTTATTTATTTGAAAGACAGAATGAGCAAGTGAGAGAGAGAGAGAGAGCACGAGCAGGGGGAGAAGGAGAAGCAGACTTCCTGCTGAGCAGGGAGCCCGATGTGGGGCTCCATCCCAGGACCCTGGAATCATGGCCTGAGCCGAAGGCAGACACTTAACTGACTGAGCCACCCAGGCGCTCCTAAGCCCTGGACCCTTATCAATAAAATGCCAATCTGCGCCATGGCCTATGAGCACCCGACAGCTGGCTGCAGCCTCCTCGTGGGCTCTGGCCCCACTCCCCTCTCTCTCCCCTGAACACATCTGCCCTCTTCCACTCAGGGCATCTGTCCACACTGTCACCTCCTCCTTAAATGTCTCCCCCAGAACCACTACTTTCACCCTGCTCAAATGTCACCTCCTTAGAGGGCCCTTCTCTGAATGCCTCACACTATGTGTGCTTCCCCCCACCTCTGCCTGATCACGACTATTGGGGGAGGTCACCGAGAGGACATGACCTCCGGTAGACCTGTGAGTAGCCCCGTCCTCCCCAGTCCTAGGAATGTGTCTTTCACTTGCCTTTCCCGCTCCCAGAAGCTGCCCCAAGGACACAGCCTTGCAATAACAATGTGCTGTTGAGACTATCTGTACTGCGTACGTGACTGAACACCCCTTAAGCTTCTATAGAAACTTGGAGTTGGTGTGGGCGTGTGGAGATCTACTCCTCTTGACTAGCCTCATTTGTAAGTTCCCTTGCTTGTTACACCTGCCACCTACCAACCCGGAGGGGCCTGCCTCTCTTTGATTGCTCCCTGCCCTCTGCATCTGGGGGTCTGGTTTCAGATCACACCAGGGAGGGCCCGGAGGGGGCTGGGAATCAACCACGTCCCCCAGATTAGCTCTTAAATGTGTTTATCTAAGATCTGGACATATGTCGCCACATTTACTTGCTTGTTTGTTGCATCCATTATTAAAATGTAAGTTTAGAGGTTATGTAAGTTTCCTAGGGCTGCTGTAACACGTACCACAAACGGGGTAGCTCAGAACAACAGAAACGGATTGATTCACAGTCCTGGAGCCTAGAAGTCTGACGTCAAGGTGTTGGTAGTGTTGGTTTGCTCTGGAGGCTGTGAGGGAGACTCTGTCCCATGCTGCTCTCAAGCTTCTAGTGGCTGGGGGATTCCTGGGTCTTCTTGGCTTGTAGGTACATCACTCCAGTATCTGTCCCCATCCTCACGTGGCCTCCTCCTCTATGTCTGTGTGCCTTTGCCCCAAATACCCCTCTCCTCTCTCTTAGAAGGACAACAGCCAATGGTTATAGAGCCCATCGTAAATCCAGGATGAGCTCATGCTGAAATTTTTAATTTAATTCACAAAGACTTTATTTCTAAATAACTTCACCTCCACAGTGCCAGGTAAAAGGACTTGGACACACTTTTTTGAGGGAGAGGCATAATGCAACCCACTCTGGAGAGCAAACGCCTTCACTCTACTGGGGACCCCCGGAGTCTCCGAGCCCAGCATGGAGCTTATTCCCTACCAGGCTTTCATCAAATGTGTGTTGGGTGGATGAGCCGTGTCAATTTAAAACTTTTCCTCTCCGACCCCTGGTCCTTGCCAGATGGCCCCTCCACCCCTGAGAGCTGTAGCTTCCAGACTTTCTGAGCCTCCCACCGCCTCCCTATGTCATCATGAAAAGTCCGCAGGAGACCAGGGCCCTGGCAAGAGCAGCCTGGCAGGACTCGGTGGCTGTCTCCAGACCGGATACAGGCGTGACACTCTGCATGCTGTTAAAAAAGGCAGGGCAGGGGTGCCTGGGTGGCTCAGTCATTAAGCATCTGCCTCCATCTCAGTTCATGATCCCAGGGTCCTGGGTTCGAGCCCCGCATTGGGCTCCCTGCTCAGCGGGGAGTCTGCTTCTCCCTCTCCCTCTGCCCCTGCTTGTGTTCCCTCTCTCACTGTGTCTCTCTCTGTCAAATAAATAAAATCTTAAAAAAAAAAAAAAAAAAAAGGCAGAACAGGCTCTCTTTCTGCTGTGCTCCAGGGTGACAAACGTCTGGCTCTTTCTGCCTGCTCGGATGACCTTCCTTCTCCTAGGACCATTGGACATGGTGGGCTCATGATGACAAATGCCCCCTCATCTCCACCCTGACTTCATCTATTGATTTTTCTCTCTCCCCCTTTAGCTCAATCATCACACTTGTCCCCATCCTAAAATCCCTCCCTTAGTAATAATCACCCAAACTCAAGGCCAATATACCTCCTTGCCTACTTATATACTTTCATAAAGTTTGTATTTCTCCTTCTAAGGACTTAACACAACAAGAAATAGTTAGGAGTGTAGTTCCTTGTAGAACATCTCACTTGTCTAAGCTACATGTCTAAGCTGTCCATTCTGTAGGAGAAGGCAGCCCCCGTCCCTGCTGACTGGAAGGTACTGGGCCCAGGGACTGCCCACTCTGATGTGTTCACCGCACTCCTCATCTTAACCTCCGTTCCTTCCACTCCCCAGCTTTCCAATTTCCCACATCCTGGACGCAGCCCGCCACTCACTGTAAACTCTTGTCGTGATCCTTATCACCACATACCACAGTCTCGCTTCCAAATATCCAGTTCATCACCCTCAAGTGCTATCGTGTTACCTGTCAGAGACCCCTTGACTTCATCCACATCTCCACATCTTCATCATTTCCCTAGGGTGGGTGCGTCCCTACTGCGTCGGTCTGCTAGGACTGCCATAGGAAAGTAGCACAAGTGGGGTGGCCTAAACAGCAGAAAGTATTTTCTCACAATTTTGGAGGCTGGAAGTCTAAGATCAAGGTGTTGGCAGGATTGGTTTCTTCTGAAGCCTCTCCCCTTGCTTCATTCATGGCCGCCTTCTCTGTACATGTCTGTGTCCTAATGTCTTCTTTTAAGGACACGGGTTGTATTGTATTCGGACCCACCCCAGTGACCTCATTGTAACTTAATTATCTCTTTAAAGACACCATCTCCAGCACAGTCATATTCGGAGGTACTGAGAGTTAGGACTTCAACATAGGAATTTAGGGGGAAGGGATAAATTCAGCCCATAATATTACCCATTCTTCATATTTCAATTCAAACGTCACTTCCTTGGAGAAGTTCTCATTGATATTCCAAGCAAGGTCAGACTTCCCCAGTATAATCTATGCTGGCATTCTGCACTGTGTATTCACAGCATTTATCATTGCAGTAATTATAGTGTGTGTGTGTGTGTGTGTGTGTGTGTGATCTTCAGTTCACACCCATCCCTCCATCAGACTGAAAACTCCATGAGGGCAATGGATGGGTCTAGCATTTGACACTTTCAACCATTTACTCTTTCTTTTGTCCTTCCTTTTGATTTCTGGGACACCAGCTGCCTTTCCACGTCTTCCTACCCCGCAGGCCCCTTCGGAGTTCTTCACTCTCTTCTTGCTTTTGACCCACCTCTTCAATATTGCTTCCTTGAGATTCTATCTTAGTCATTTTCTCTTCCTGATCAATGAGCTATCTGAGGAATTATTAAACCTCTCGAGACTTTAGTAAGTGCCCTATTCTGCCGCTGACATTCGCATTCCCATCACTACTGCAGTTCTGCCTCCTTTGTTCCATTTCTATACTTCCTACTTCCTACCGGTTATTTCTAGCTTTACCAACTCCTCCAAGCCATGTTCAACACAGAAACTATCTTTACCTTTGAATCTACTTCACCTCTATTCTTAGCTGAGTGGATGGCTCCACCATACACCCAGTTGCTCAGACAGTAAAATATGTCACAGGAGCCCGATATAAATATAAAATATAATGATAATCCCCCAGTCCAGTTTCTCCCCCACCTCTCAAACCCAACCTTGTTGAATTCTTCTAAGTATCCCTTGATTCCCTTTTCCCCCCTCCATTCCTTATGCCTTAAATCAGGTACCCACTCTATCGCCACTGCCACAAGAACATTTAACTCATAAAAATCCATGTCACTCCTCTGCTTAAATGGCTCTGCATGAACCAGATCCACACATTTCTCTAGAATGATTTCTTATGGGGGTGCCTGGGTGGCTCAGTCGGATAAGCATCTGCTTTGGCTCTGGTCATGATCCTGAGGTCCTGGGATGGAGCCCTGCATCAGGCTCCCTGCTCAGTGCGGAGTCTGCCTCTCCCTCTGCCCCTCCCCCGCACTCCTGCTCTAGATCTCTCTCCCTCTCTTTATCTCAAAATAAATAAAATCTTAAGAAAATAGAATGATTTCCTAATAATCTTCTCTAGTTTTCTGCATATCCTCACCTAGACTAAATTTCTCACTGATCTTTGAATAGGTGAGACTCCTCCATGCCTCTGTGTGTATCTACCAGCCCCCACTTCGGAAATGTCTATTGGCAGAAACTCTTAGTTGTACTGCTTCACTGGGAATAGTCCCAAATACAGAAAACTGCCTTGCTCAAGGTTCCATCTTCTTCCACAGGACAACCTGCATCCATGACTGATCCACACTAAGGCGTGAAGTCCTGCCTTCCATGCCTCGACTCAGAACATCCCCAATGGCCATCCCAGCTCCAGAGCTCTCCTTGGGGTCAGCTGAAGACTTTGTTGGGGCCGAATCACAGCTCAAATTCTCTCTCTCTCTCTGAATACTTGCTTCCTCTCTCTCCCTTCAACAGGTAGAGACCCAAGGGCACTCCTGGAAAAAAACAAAATGAAAAACACTCCTGCACAGGAATCCCCATCTCCAAGTCTGCCTCCCAAGGAACCAATCTGATATTTGTAGATGCTGTGCTCTCTGACCACATAGCATTTCTGTTCTATCTTTGCCTGCCAAACCTCTATGCACGTTTCACATCTGAAGTCAAATGTCATCTAGATGCCCCAAAGTGAGCCCCACTGTTCTCTGAAATGCTGTACCACGTTTTGGTTTTCCTCAATACCAACATATATCACATGGCCTTGTAATTATTCTTTAGATATTTTCATTTCCCACTAAACTCTGCTCTGCAAGGACACTGTAGTAGTTACCTACTGCTGTGCAGCAAATGACCAAAAACCCAGTGGCTTGAAATGCTACCTACTTATTATCTCACAGTTCCGTAGGTCTGAAGTCCCCATGAGCTCAACTAGGTTCTCGGCTTAGGGTTTCCTAAGGCTGAAATCAAGATATCAGCCAGCCTAGCTCTTCACTGGAGGCTTTGGGGAGAATCTACTTCCAACCCATTCGAGTTGGCAGAATCTAGTTCCTTGTGGTGGTAGGACTGAGGTTCCTGTTTCCTCGCTGGCTGTCAGTTCAGTGCCATTCC
>NW_024426996.1:74351154-74383163 GCF_017311325.1 Ursus maritimus
TCTTAGAAGCTGCCCAGACGCCTTCCCACAGGGCTCTCTCCATCCTCAAAGCCAACTATTGTACATTGATTCTTACATTTTGAAACTCTCTTTCACCTCTGTGTTCTTCTGCCACCAGCCAGAGAAAGGTCTTTGCTTTTAAGGGTTGATGTGATTAAATCAGGCACACCAAGGTATTATCCCTTTTTATTTTACTTTATTTTTTAATAATATTTTTTATTATATTATGTTAGTCACCATACAGTACATCCCTAGTTTTTGATGTAAAGTTCCATGATTCATTAGATATTATCCCTTTTTAGGATCAACTTTGTCATCTAACACAATCACAGGGATGGCATCTCACATTCACAGGTTCCAAGGATTAAACCATGGACTTCTGGTGGCCAATACCTAGAAATTCTACCAACTGCAAGTAGAAAGTGACTCTTACTCACTGACTAGGCTTCTCGGTGCCTAGCAGAGCTTCTGATATAAAAGGCAATTGATGTGGGGGGCTTGGGGGGCTCAGTTGCTTACGTGTCTGACTCTTGATTTTGGCTCAGGTCATGATAAAAAAAAAAAGGCAATTGATGCTTATTGCATCAATTGATGCATCGTTATGTTGAACTGATTTCAGTTTCAGTGATCTTGATGCTTTAAAATTCTCAGTGTTAGTTGTATACCTGGCAAAAGAAATCCCTCAGATAGCAAATTAAACAATAAGACAACAATAAGGAAATGAACTGCAGTCCTTTGGCAGACATCGATCCATAGGAGGAGAGATTTCAAATGGATGAGAAATACCACAAAATGGAAAGAAAGAAAAACCTCCTGAAAAAGGAAAGTGTAGTTTTGCAGATTTGCACATTTTAGTTTGCTGGGGCTGGTGCAGAGCACGAAATCAGCCCTCATGCCTGGCTCGCTAAAATGCAACACGGAGGCTGCTGGGGGCGAGGGAAGCTTTTAGAGAAGGGCGTGAGCCTTCGGAATGGTGAGGCCTCCGTGACCGCTCTGTCATAGGAATACCGCATGGAGTTACCTTCCCCAAAGCTTTCTTAGCCCCAACAGCCGCCCTGTGATCTAAGAGATGCAGGCATTGTCCCCTAGGCTATGTTCAGCAGGACACGTAGACCACGCAGATTAGCATAGCGTGTCATATCTTCCCTGTAAACAGCTCCTCCTAGTTCCAGTAAGACCCCTTGTCACACATCACATGCTGAGAAAGGGATAAAGGTTTATGATTATCCTGAAGGACCAATGAAGGCAGGAGCAAAGAAGAGCAAAGGGTCTTCATCTCTGAACATTGACCCCCTTGCTTTCTCCTCTCTTTCATAATAAAGTTTGGAGTCATCTTTCATCCATCCGCACAGGGATTGCTGGCCATTCCCGGCAACAGTTGCGTTCATCAACTTTCAAAATTAGTAATTACAAGAGAGCGATCAGTTACCAAAGGTGCTTTACTACGGAAATACCTTGATTCGATCAATGACAGCAGGTTTCCTACACCTGAACCTGCTCAACTTCAAATGGAATTCTGGTTGGCATTGAGGAAAGTGATGCCACTAGTTTGCCCCTACTGTGTGCTGGGATGAGTCTGCAGCTTTGATTTGGAGATGAGGTGATTTTCATGCATGTATTCGTGTGCGTGTTTATAGAAGTCATCGCACTGTTTCCAGGGTTGCTGTCTCTCCACACGTGGGACAGGACCTGAATACTTTTTTGCGATGATGGCCTCCTTCCCTTGTGCTGATGGCAGCCTTCGCTTCATTTTGTGCTTAGGCATACAGAGTGATGACAAGGGTGGACAATTGTTTCTGGCTGCAGCTCACCCAAATAAAACTGTTTCGATTGATTCAGAGCGCTGATGTCAGCCAAGACCCTATACTTCTTGACACTGCATTTTTCCCAGTGAATAATAAATCACCGTGTTTCTACCAACAGCCTCTCTCCTTCTGCGTTTCTCTTTTCTCCCACCATTAGTCATGCAGGTTTAGCTCAGCACCTGTCACTGGCATGCTTCTGCAAATACTTTTAGCCACATAGAGGTGGATTTGGTTTCATTGAAGGTGGAAACACACCTGTGCTTACCTGGGTTTGCAACCCACCAGCTTCAGTCCTTTTAAAAATATTCCTTGGCTGTTAGTATATATTACAAGTTGCTATTTCTTGGTGTGGATTTTTCAAACATTTCTATTATTAGAATTTTGAATTGCAGGTAATTTAAATATGCTTCAGAATATATATATAAGTAGTTAAATACCTAGTGGGTAATCTTGAGAAAAGGATTAATATTAACTAATTAACTTGTATATGATTCATATACCATCACTCCCTTTATTCTTTCGACAAATCTAATGAGGGGAAATTTTGCATTAAATCACTAACTAGGTAAGAAATTTAGACTCAGGAAAGGCAACTAGCCCAGGTCATTCACCACCTAAGTGAAACGTTCTGGACTCCAAATAAGGAGGGTCTGATTGCAAAACGCTTGTAATTTTCCTTTAATGTGACACATTTCCTGCTTGATGATGCCACTGCCTTTCACCTATTTATTCAATATTCAAGGAATCCCTGCTATGACCCAAACGCTGCACTAGCATTAAGGATTTATGCAGGCAAGCACCCAGCTCTTCCCACAGATGCTGGTGGACCAGCAGAATGAAAGCCAATGTCAGTGAATTATAATGAAGGTTTTTTGTTTTGTTTTGTCTTTTTGATTTTTGGGGTTTTGTTTTGCTTTGTTTTCTTTGTTTTTAAAGCGCTGTAACAGAAGTAAGTCTCAGGGTAGCTTCAGTTAAAGCAGCTTTTCCAATGCAGGAGGCACTGCTCAGGTTTGGCTATCTAAATCATTCAAATTGCTTTATAAATAAAATGAAGAATTCAGTTCCTTAGTTGAGAGTCATGTTTCACGGACTTGACTGTCATGTGTGGCCAATGTCTACCGAAGTAGACAGGGCAGCTTTATAGAACATTCCCTTCGTTGTACACCGTTCTATGGGACAGCGTCAGACCAGAGGATCGGACAGGCTTCCCTGAAAGCTGTCCTTGAGCTCAGACTTGAAGATTAGATAGAAGTTTCCAGACAAACCAGCAGAGGCAGGAGATTCTAGGCAAAGGAATCAAATATGCCAAGGCAGGGAGAAGACATGAGAAGACACAGATTGTCCAGTGAGCTGCCCGTAAATTAGAATAATTCTAAGTATTTCAAGGGCGTCCTGAAATGAGGAAAAAAATATGAATTGCCTAAAGTCAGGAACCCCTTCATGGATGACTTTCTGTGTTATTGAATAATAACAGCATGGGTTCTATATGTTGGAGGATAGAATGCAGATTCTCTCCTGTGCACCAGTAGCTTCCAAATTGTTTTTCAGTTACAAACCTTTCTTTTTTTTCATTTTTCAAATGAAACATTATTCAGAATCCCTTTAGAGAAAACAGATACAAATGGAAAATCTCTGCTTAGAGGTGGGTGGAGAGCTTCCCTCCCAGGCACGTCTGGGCCCCAGAGCCACGCTCACGAACCCTGGAGCTGCAGAGCTGCTGGAACACCGGAGCCGCCAGAGAATCTGGAACATGAGCCGGATGATTTGAAACTATGTCTTGGGAAAGTCACTCCATCCAGTGTGGAGGACTGACACATGGAGGTAACGTGGAAACAGGAATGGATGACTACACAGGCATGAGAACAATTGAAGAAAAAGATGGTAAGAGCCATTTTCAACTGGAAGAGAAGGGTGAAAAAAAAAAAAGATGATCTCAGGATCTGAAGGAATCTGGTGTACAAGGAAGAGAAGAAAGAGACCCTCTTTCGTTTTTGTTTTAGTCTTTAATTTATTCCCCTTGGCCAATTGGGTGGCTGGTGGCTTCATTTTTTATGACGTGGAATTCTACAGGGACATTTTATTTATTGGATGATTGGTTTAAATTCTCTCTTCTTCAAAAAATAGCAGGATGGGGAGAGTGGTGGTTTACATTTAAGCCTTGAGTTACTGCTCTGTCATTCTGTCAAAGCCAGAGGGAATATCACAAAATCCTTCTAGTCACTTCAATGAATAATGTATGTCTTATTTCCTTATTCTTCCCCATAGCAAACACCAATCAGAAGCATCTGAAACAAACAGACCACAGAAACTAGAGTCAAAACCAGCGTTTTGTCAACTGATTAGATAGCAGTTAGTTTAATGCTAACATTAATCAAGGTCTGATTGCTCCATTGTGAGGAACAAGAACTATGTGCTGAGATTAATATGCAAGATCTGGTTCAGAATGTTTCTGCAGAAACCCCCACGCAATAATTAAGAAGAACACCAAATGAAGGTTATTGATCCGTTGTGTTATTGAGAAACAACATAATTGATATTTCAGATCTTAATTGTTGGTTCCAAAGTAAAAAGAGACAGTTTGTACAGATCATTAGTAACAGAGATTTTTGGTCTTACCATTTAAACCAAAATATTGACTTCAAATGTTACCCCGCTTCAAATAAACATTGATTTAATTGTCAAAAAATCTTTATCGGTGTTTAGAATTATTATCTTTTGGACAAATTTGAGGCAATATACTACAAGCTTTGGAGTCAGATAGTTTCCACTCAGGAGCTGTGTGGAATAAGGTTTGTCATTCAACCTGTCTGGGCCTCAAAATTCCATTGATAACGCTCACCTCACAGAATTTCTTAGAAGGGTTCAGGGAGGAAGTCAGCGTCAGAGTCTGTAGAGCACACTGTCCAGGAGCAAAGGCACCGGACCCAGTCGGCCGTGTTTCAAACACAGCTTTGCCAGTCATTAGCTGTGCAAACTTAGACACATCAGTTAGCCATTCTGTCCCTCCATTTTCTCATCTTGAAAGAGGAATAATAACAATAGACACCCCGGACAGGGCTGTTATGGAATTCAATGAACACACGAAAAGTTCTTAGAGGAGGATGAGACAGATGGTGAACACCATATAACCGTTCATTGTTTTTATCATTAAAATTTGAAAGCGTTTAGGCCCCTAGTTAATTCTTAAGAAATATTAATTGCATCCTTTTCCCCTCTCTAGGTTGACAGCAGAAAATCCAAACCAGTGAGTGAACTTGCCTTTGCTCTGTATGTAGCGTTTGTATGCATTTGCACACAGAACTTCCAGAAAATATCCTTGTGCCTAATTTCTAAATATGACTAGACAACACAGAAACACCTGAAATGTGATGAAGAAAGTGATGGAGAAATGTGATGGAAACTGTGATGGAGAAAAACGGAGATTAACTAATTGGGAAATGAAGACCAAAGGAGATACAGATAACTGTAACCAGGAAGCAGAATCTGATTAGTAGCCTGACAGAAATCCAAGGACACATTGCTTCACAAAACAAACAAACAAACAAACAAACAAACAAACATCCCCATGGCAGCTGCAATGGAAAAGAAGCCATTAGAGAACAAGAAAGCATTCTTGGGGATGCCTGGGTGGCTCAGCCGGTTAGGTGTCTGCCTTCAGCTCGGGTCATGATCCCAGGATCCTGGAATAGAGCCCTGCATCTGGCTCCCTGCTAAGCGGGGAGTCTGCTTCTCCCTCTGCCCCTCTCCCTGCTCATGCTCTCTCTCTCACTCTCTTTCAAATAAATAAACAATATCTTTTTGAAAAAAGAATGGATAAATTTGTGAATTCCTCTTCAATAAACCTGAATTTGATAAAAAGAAAAAAGGCCTACTGAGTGACAAGCAAGAGAATTTTTTTAAATGTCTTTTTAAATGTCCCCATTAGCTATATCTTTAAGAAATTTCAGAAGTGATGTCAGTGAGATACTAGTGTAGGAAGACCTGGGCCCTCCTTCCTCCTCCAAACACCTTGATTCAGCAACAATTCATGGACAAATTCCCCTTGTGAGAAATCAGAAACGGAAAGGCTCCTGCACCTTGGGAGAAGGGAAACTCTAGCAAGAAGTGGACTCACAGAAGCCAGCAAGGAGATTGAGGGCACCCTCTCAACAGAGGCCCTGCTCCTGGCACAGCACCGTATGATCAGATCTTTCTTCATGATAGATGGCATGTTAAGTCACAAAACAAATCTTAGCAAACGTAAGAAGATTGAAATCTTATCAAGTATTTTTTTTTCTGACCACACAATGGATTAAAAGTAGAAATTAATAGCAGAAGAAAAACTGAAAAATTCAGATACTATGGAAATTAAACAGCACCCCCTTGAACAGTCTTTGAATCAGAGAAGCAATAAAAAAGGGACTCAAAAACATTTTGAGACCAAGGAAAATGAAAATACAAAATACCAAAACTTATGGAATGCAGCAAAAATAGTATTCAGAGGGAAGTTCATAGCAATAAATTCCTACATTAAATAAGAAGAGCAATCTCGGGGCACCTGGGTGGCTCAGTTGGTTAAGCAACTGAATTCAGCTCAGGTCATGATCTCAGGGTCCTGGGATTGAATCCTACATTGGGCTCTACACTCAGTGGGGAGACTGCTTCTCCTTCTAGCTCCCCCTTTTCTCTCCCCCAACTCGTGCTCACTCTCTCTCTCTCTAAAAATACATAAATAAATTTTTAAAAAACATAAAAAAAGAAGAAAGATATCAAATAAACTACCTAAATTTATATCCAAACAAGTGAGAAAAAGAACAAACTAAACCTGAAGTTAGCAGAAGGAAAGAAATAACAAAGATTAGAGAAGAAATAAATGAAATAGAAAATTTTAAAAAACAAAAGAAAAAAAACAACAAAACTAATTGTTGGTTCTCTGAAAAGATAGGCATCATTGACAAACCCTTAGACTAAGAAAAAAGAGAGAAGACTCAAATAAAATCAGAAACAATAGACTTTACCACTGAAGACATGGAAATACAAAGGATCGCAAGAGACTACTATGAAAAACTACTTTATGCCAACGATCTGGAAAACCTAGAAGAAATGGATTTCCTAGAAACATGCAACTTGCTACAAGTAAATCATGAAGAAATAGAAAACCTGAAAAGGCTTACCACTAGTATGGATATTGAATCCATAATCGTAAAGCTCCAAAAAAAGAAAACCTCAGGACCCGATGGCCCCTCGGATGAATTCTAGCAAACATTTGAAGAACCAGGGTGAATCCTTCTCAAACTCTCCCAAAAACCTGAAGTGGATGAGTCACTTCTAAAATCATTTTATGGGGGGGCGCCTGGGTGGCACAGCGGTTAAGCATCTGCCTTTGGCTCAGGGAGTGATCCTGGCGTTATGGGATCGAGCCCCACATCAGGCTCCTCCGCTATGAGCCTGCTTCTTCCTCTCCCACTCCCCCTGCTTGTGTTCCCTCTCTCGCTGTCTGTCTCTATCTCTGTCAAATAAATAAATAAAATCTTTAAAAATAAATAAAATAAAATAAAATAAAATAAAATAAAATAAAATCATTTTATGGGGCCAGCAAGACCCTGATACTAAAGCCAAATGAAGGCACTACAAGAAAAGGAAACTACAGGCCAATAATCTCTGATGAATATAGATGCAAAAATCCTCAATGAAATCCTAGCACACAGAACCCAGCAGCGCACTGAAAGAATCATACCCATGACCAAGTGAAATTTATCACTTGGACGCAAGGATATTTCAACAAACAAAAATTGTTTAATACGATACACCACAGTAAATGGAACAAAGGATAAAGATCACATTATTGTCCCAACAGATATGGAAAAAGCATTTGACAAAATTCAATGCCCTTTCATGATAAAAACCCTAACAAACTAGAAATAGAAAGGAGTTACCTCATTGTACTAAAGGTCGTATATAACAAGCCCACAGCTAATACCATACTCAACATCGATGAACTGAAAGCTTTTCTTCTAAGACCAGGAATAAGACAAGGATGTCCACCTACCGCCTCTAGTAAGTCAGTACTGTGCTGGAAGTCTTAGCTGGAGCAATTAGACAAGAAAAGGAAATAAAGGCATATAGATCAGAAAAGAAGAAGTGAAATTGTCCCTGTTTGCAGATGACCTGATCTTATATATAAAAAAACTAGACTCCATTAAAAAGAAATAAACAAAACAAAAACAAAACAAAACAAAGCAAAACAAAAAAACCATTGGAACTAACGAATTCAGCGAAGTTGCAGGATACAAAATCAATATAGCAAAAATCGATTACACATCTATACACTAACAACAAGTTATCTGGGAAAAGAAAAAGAAAAATAATCCCATTTACATTAGCACCAAAAAGGATACAAGATTTAGGAATAAACATTAAAGAGGAGAAAGACTTGTATACTGAAAACTAGAAAAGACGGATAAAGGAAATTATTTCATTTCCTCTCTTAAGAAACCAACAAATGGAAAAATATCTGTGTCCACAGACTGGAAGACAATATTTTTCAAATGTCTATCTGACCCAAAGTGGTCTACAAATTTAGTGTGATCCCTATCAAAATCCCAATGGTATTTTTTTTACAGAAAAAGAGAAAAAACTATTCTAAAATTCCTAGGAACCCAGAGAAGACCATGAATAACTAAAGTGATCTGAAAAAGAAGAACAATGTTGGAGGCCTCACGATTCCTGAGTTCAAAAAGTATTTCAAAGCTACAGCAATCAAAACATCAGGGGTCTAGAATAACAGCGACCTATAGAACAGTGGAACAGAACAGAGAGGCCAAAATAGATCCATGAGTCTATGGCCAACTGGTCTTTCACAAGGGGGCCACGAATACACAATGGGGAAAAGTTAGTCTCTCCAATAAACGATGCTGGAAAACCTGGATCTACACAGGACAAAGAATGCGGTTGGACCCGTATCTTTCATCATACACGAAAATCAACTGAAAATGGATTAAAGAATTAAACATAAGACCTGAAATTGTAGGGGCGCCTGGGTGGCGCAGTCGTTAAGCATCTGCCTTCGGCTCAGGGCGTGATCCCGGCGTTATGGGATCAAGCCCCACATCAGCCTCCTCCGCTATGAGCCTGCTTCTTCCTCTCCCACTCCCCCTGCTTGTGTTCCCTCTGTCACTGACTGTCTCTCTCTCTCTTCATATAAATAAAAATAAAATCTTTAAAAAAAAAAGACCTGAAATTGTAATATTTCTAGGAGAAAACATAGGTAGAAATGTCATGATGTGGGTCTTGACAATGATTTCTTGGATATGACACCAAAAGCACAGGCAACAGAAACAGAAACAAGTGGGATTAAATCAAAGTAAAACCTGCTCAGCGAAGGAAACAATTATCAGAGTAAAAAGGAAACCGATGGAAGGGAAGAAAATATTTGCAAACCATTTTTCATAATCTGTTAAGGGTGCTATAACAAATATCCTAGATTGAGTGGCTTTTATTTATTTTTTCCAGATTTATGTATTTATTTGAGAGAGAGAGTGATTGTGAGCAGGGGAGGGACGAAGGAGAGGGAGAAGGAGAGAAGCAGACTGTCTGGTGGCTGGAGCCCTACTCCACCCCTCTCAGATCATGAGCAGAGCTTAAAGCAAGAGTCTGATGCTTGACTGAGTGAGCCAAACAAGTGTCCCCAGAGTAGCTTTCAAACAACAGAAATTTATTTCTCGTAGTTTTAGAAGCTGGAAATCTGGGATCAGAGTGCAAGTGTGGTCAGAGGAGGTCCCTCTGCTAGTTGCAGATTTCTATTTTTTTTTAAAGATTTTCTTTCTTTCTTTCTTTGTCAGAGAGAGGAGAGAGAGAGAGAGCACAAGCAGGGGGAGCAGCAGACAGAGGGAGAAGCAGGCTCCCCGCTGAACAAGGAGCCTGATGCGAGGTTCAATGCAAGGACCCTGGGATCATGACCTGAGCCAAAGGCAGATGCTTGACCGACTGAGCCAGTCAGGTGCCCCTAGTTGCAGATTTCTCATTTGTATCTTCACTTGGTGAAAGACGCCAAGAAGCTCTGCAGAGTCTCTTTTTTTAACAATATTAATCTCATTAATGAGGGGACCACGTTCATATCCTAAGCATCTCCCAAAGTCCCCACTTCCTAATACTATCACATTGGACATTGGAATTTCAACATATGAGTTTGGGGGAGGGACATCAATGGTTGACCATAACACAGATATCTGATGAGGAGTTAGCATCCGAAATATATAAGGACTACTTACAACTCAATAGTAAAACAAGAAACAAAAACAAACCAGCAAAGAAAAAACCCTATAACCTGATCTTTAAAAAAGACTTTTTAAGGACTTAAACATTTTCCCAAAGAATATATAGAAATAGCCAACAGGTAAGTGAAAAAAGCAAACAAGTGAACAGACAAAAAGCAATGTTCAATGTCACTCCTCACCAGGGCAATGCAAATCAAAACTGCTACGAGATATCATCTCACACCTGTTACGATGGCTAGTATTTAAAACAAAAAATGAAAGGCAAATGTTGACAAAGATGTGGCTAAATTGGGACGCTGCTCGTTGTTGATGGGAATGCAAATTCTGCAGTCTTTATGGAAAATAGTATGAAGAAGTTTCCTCAAAGAATGAAGAATAGAACTATCATACTGTCCAGCAAACACACTTTGGATGTTTATTCAAAAGTATGAAGATCAGGGTCTTGTAGAGCTATTAGCACTCCCATGGTCATTGCATCACTATTCATGATGGACAAGATCCGGAAACAACCTCAATGTGTGTTTATAGATAAATGGACAAAGAAATGTGGTATATATATCCAATGGAATATTATTCAGCCTTCACAGAAGGAAATTCTACAGTATGCAATAATGTAGGTAACCATGAAGACTAGCTGAGTGAATAAAGCCAGTCACAGAAAGACAAATACTGCAGGATTCTACTTGCAGGAGTAAAATTATACGTAAAATATACAAATTCATAGAATCGGAGTGTAAAATGGTGGTTGTCAGGGGCTGGAGAGAAGGGGACATGGGGAGTCAGTAGTCAACAGACATAAGGTCTCAGTTGAACAAGACGAACAAGTTTTAAAGGTACACTGTACAACGCTATACCTCTTGTCAACGGTAATGTATTCCACGCTTAGAGTTTTGTTAACAGGGCGGACCTCGTGTTAAATGTTCTTACTACAATAAAATAAAATTTTTACAAAAGAAGCAATTTCAGAACACTTCACTAAACCATGGGCCTACAATCTTACAGAGAGAAAATTAGGTTCTCTACACAGGAACAAAGGCCAGAGAATCAGGAACAATGGAGGCAAAAAAATAAAAAAATAAAAAAATAGAGAAAGAATTTCAAAGTTTTGAAGGGAAAAATACTTTTTCCAATCCAGAAGTTTATATGCAGCCAAACAGTTTGGATAGATAATGAATACCATTTATAACCCTCACACACACTTTTAGGCAGTTATTTGAGAACATACACCAGTGAAAATGGTAGTAGAAATCAAGAGGAAGTGGTGATTTCCAGAAAGTAGTAAATTTAACCCAAGACAGCAGTAAAGGGAAATCCAGAGAATAGGTGCTTGAAAACCATTTTTAGGGAGTGAAGTGTCCAGATTCAATTAGGACATTGGAAAGAAGGATCTCAGGGGGGGAAGGATTAATTGCAGTCTGCAGAATACTTGAAAACAGGGTGGGAGGAGTGGTGTCACCAAGATGGTGACATAAGTTGCTGCTGACTTCATTCCCCCTCACAAGAACAACTAACAACTGTTCATGGACAAGGCACCACTGAGAAAATTCTAGAACTCGGGGGTGAGGCTGAAGAACACCCTCTGTACCATAGGACTTGAGAAAGCTTGGTCATAGATGAAGGCATAATTTTCAAGAAAATTTTTTTTAAAAGCCATTGAAAACTTTCAGAAAAAAAGAAAAAAAAACCCACCTGAGTCCATAATCATAATCCATTTTTGAAGCAACCCTGTAATATTGGACCAGAAACTCAGTAAGTTTCAAGAAGAACATTTAAGTGGATCCCAAGCGCACCTCCCACATATACCCATGCACAATATGGGAAACAAGGCAAGACTGAAGATGTTTCAATTTAAAGACGTAAATAAAGCATGATGCTGAAATCACATAAAACAAATGCCCAAACTCCCTCAAAAACTCACTGGGGAAGGAAATGAAACTTAACAGAATTACATGTCTGTAAAACAAAAGTCAAATTAGAGCAATTGCTGTAGGAAATTGATCTGATGTGTAGGAGTGGATGATTTTCTTTTATTATCGAAATGTAAGCAAGGCTCATAAAATAAATTCAACAAGAAATTGCATAGAATTAAAACAAGGATTTGCTGGATATAACATAAACTTTGGAAAGCATAAACATTACATGCTTCCCCACTTCCCCCATCATTCAAGTTAAATTGTTGTACAGGAGGAGGCGCCAAGTTTCTCCCTGAGCCCAGCATGTCGTGTTCCCCAGCCCTTTTCACCCCAGCACACAGCACTGTACCATTGGGTGTCACGGAGTTTAAGACACTCATCCTAACATGATCTTCATGTCCGGGCTGTGCTCCTTGCCTGCTGGCATGGATTCTTTGAATACAGATGCTCCTTTTTGAGAAAATCTCTAGCTGCTATTCAAGGTATCATATTGGCCCACCAGAATGAAGATTATTTTAAGACTAAAAGAAGGTGCTTTCTCTTTATAAAAAGTCTTTAAGAAAGATCTATTCTATTGGAAAATAAAATTTTTATTGAATTAAGTAGCTTTGCGAGTCTACGGTACTTCACACGTGAACCTAGACCATCTGTATTTGGTTCCTTCATCCACGTGAATAGTATAGATATCAATAGTCATCTCAGGTAAAGGACATGAAGGTGAAATTTGCCTGAAATGTTGTGGTTCACTTCGTCAACCATTCGTCATCACGCCATGATTCATTATTGAGTATCTAGCAGGTGCCAGGCACGGTGCTGCATAATGGGGGTGCGATAGTGAATGGGTCATTATGTGGTAGTGTTTCTATGTGGAAAAACTCACAGTTGGCTGCAGAGAAGATAGATTAGAGGGTAGCACATAATAGAAGGAGATTGGATGCCTCATTGGCAGATAATGGAAATGTGTAAAACTCACAGGACTTGATGCTGGGGAGAGAAAGAAAGAGGTATCAAGGACACTTCCGGGATGTCAGACTTCTTACCTGGCTGATGGGCTAAAGAGAGCTTCTAACAGCAACCACGTTGGGGTACTGACTGACGAGTATCCTCTTTCAGAAAATCCCTGAAAAGCCTCTCGTTAGGATGGGGTATTGCCACAGGCACTTGGCTTATCTCAAGGGTTTGCATGTTTGTAAATTCATTCAACTTCAAGACTCACTAATTATACTCTCATATTTTAAGCCTATTATGGAAGAAATTCAAACCACATGGGTGTTTATCTACAAGCCAAAATTTGCTCAAGATAAGCCAGTAGTAATAACTTAACTTCAGGTCTGGTGGTTCTTGACCACATTTAAACCTTGGGAGGGACAAGGTGGCTAATAAGCATCTCAGAATTCTTTCCAGATGGAAAACAAAGACTTTCTTTTTCTGATTTCCCCTTAAACTTGTCATTATTTGGCAGAAATAGTCAAAATAAATGCACCATGCTTCAAAGGAGCCAGCACATAAGAGACCAGACAGCAGCAAGATGAATCCACTTGTCTCCGCAGACATATGCTCGGAACACAGATGTTCAGGAAATGAAGGGCAGGCACTTGTGATAATGTATTGCATCATTTCTTTGACCTCAAGATAAAAGCAAACACGAGAAGCAAAATGTGCCACTCACCAGGCTATAAAAATGAAACCTGCCACACAGTTCTGATCTATGGCATGAATTCTGTCTTTGCCAGAAAGATGGAGTATTTTCATCAGAATGCCAGCTATTGCTTGTCTTGTGTGTGATTCTTTGTGAAAGAGGGATGGAATCAGGGAAGAGAAGAGAAGGTATTAAAATCTAATTTAATTTAACTAATACATCGGGGCACATTCACAGAACTACACTGAAAGGATTTTTTTTAAAAAAAGGACAAAAGAAAAAGAAAAAAAAAATCAAGCACTTACCCAGCTTCCAGGGAGACAAACTTTGGAAGCATTTCTTTATCACCGCTCACATCAACCTTACAAGGAGGCGATCACAGGCATACCTATGTTATCATGCTTCACACATACTGTGCTTTTTTACAAATTGAAGGTTTGTGGCAACTCTGTACTGAGCAAACCTAGTGGCACCATTTTCCCAACATCATTTCTTACTTCATGTCTCTGTGTCACATTTTGGTAATTCTTGCCCTATTTCAAGCCCTTCCATTATTATTGTATTTTTACGGTGATCTATGATCAGTGATCTTTGATATTACTCTTGTCATTTTAGAAGGTGCCACACATCACACCCATATGACAGGGAACTGAATTGATCAATGTGTGTTCTGACTGCCCCACTGACTAGCCTCGGTCTCTCCCCATCTCCTCGGCCAGCCCTATTCCCTGAGAACACAACAATATTGAAATTAGGCCAATTAGTAGCCTTACAGCGGGGCGGTAAGGGGTCAAGTGAAGGGAAGAGTCTCACCTCTCTCACTTTAAATCAAAAGCTAGAAATGATTAAGCTTAGGGAGAAGACATGTCCAAAGTTGAGAAGAGCCAAAAGCTAAGCTTCTTGCACCAAACAACTAATAGAGTTGGGAACGCA
Source organism: Ursus maritimus (assembly GCF_017311325.1). Lineage (NCBI taxonomy): Eukaryota > Metazoa > Chordata > Mammalia > Carnivora > Ursidae > Ursus > Ursus maritimus. The sequence goes on from NW_024426996.1 coordinate 74,365,700, forward strand.
AAGGAAAAGTTCTCGAAAGAAATTAAAAGTGCTACTCCAGTGAACATACAAATAAGAAAGCAAGACAGCTTTCCTGTTGATTTGGGAAAAGCTTTAATGGTCTGGATAGAAGATCAAATCAGCCACAACATTCTCTTAAGCCAAAGCCTTAAGAGAAGGTGAGGAAGCTGCAGAGGGCATCGGAAGCCAGTAAAGGTTGGCTCCTGAGGTTTAAGGAAAGAAGCCGTCTCCGTAACATCAAAGTGCAAGGGGAAGCAGCAAGCTGCTGATACGGAAGGTGCAGTAAGTGCTCCGGAAGGTCTAGCTAAGGTCAGTAATGAAGGTGGCTTCACCAAACAGCGGGTGTTCAATGAGTAGATGCCACTCAAGGCTTTCATAGCTAGAGAGGAGAAGTCAAGGCCTGGCTTCTACGTGTCAAAGGACAGCCGGCTCTCTTGTTAGGGGCTAGCACAGCTGAGGACTTTAAGTTGAGCTAATGTTCATTTACCATATTCCAAAACTCCTAGGGCCCAGAAGAATTATGCGCAGTCTGCGCCGCCTGCGCTCTGTGAATGGAACCACAAAGCCTGAGTGATCGCTTGTCTGTTTCCAACGGTTTGCTAAACATTTTAAACCCATCGTCGAAACCTATAGCTCAGAAAAAAAGATTCCTTTTAAAATATTATTGCTCATTGACAGTGTGCCTGGTGAACCCAGAGCTCATGCAGACGTACGGTCAGATTAAGGTTGTTTTCATGCCTGCTGACACAGAATGCATTCCGCAGCCCACGGATCAAGGAGTCGTTTTGACTTTCAAGGGTTATTATTTAAGAAACACATTTTGTAAGGTTATAACTGCATGGATAGTGATTCCTCTGATACATCTGTGCAAAGTGAGCTGTGAACCTTCTGGAAAGGATTCACCATTCTACATACCATTGAGAACATTCATGATTCATGAGAAGAGGCCAAATTTTTATGTGAACGGGAGTTTGGAACAAGTTGATCCTAACCCTCAGGAATGACTTTGAGAGGTTCTGGACTTGACTGGAGGAAGTAACTGCAGATGTAGTAGAAATAGCAAGAGAACTGGAATTAGAAGTGGAGCCTGAGTTGCTGCAATCCCATGATGAGGCTTAAATAGATCAGGAGTTGCTTCCTTTTTTTTTTTAAGATTTTATTTATGTATTTATTTATTTGAGAAAGAGAGCATGGGGGGGGTGAGCAGAAGGAGAGGGACAAGCAGACTCCACGCTGAGCACAGAGTCTGATGCAGGGGCCGATCCCACGACCCCAAGAGCATGACCTGAGCCAAAAGCAAGAGTTGGATGCTTAACCTACACTGAGCAACCCAGGCGCCCTGATCAAGAGTTGCTCCTTATGGATGCACGAAAAAATGCAATTGGTTTCTTGAGATGGAGTCTACTCCTCATGACGATGCTATGAAGATTATTGAAAAGACAACAAAGGGTTTAGGATATCACATAAACGTAGTTGATAAAGCAACTTCAGGGGTTGGGAGGACTGACTCCACTTTTGAAAGAAGTTTCACTGGGGCTAAAATGCGACCGAACAATATCATATAGAGGTAGGATCACAGAGAAAGCATCTGTGAAAGGAAGAGTCAATTGGTACAGCAGACTTCATTGTTGTCTTATTTTTAGAAATTTCCAGACGCCCCCTTCATTCCAGCAACCACCACTCTGATCAGTCAGCAGCCATCAATGGAGGCACGACCCTCCACCAATGAAATGATTATGACTCACTGAAAGCTCAGAGGACGGTTAGCACTTTGTAGCAAGAAAGTATTTTTTAATTAAGGTTTGTACATTGTTTTTTAACCCATAATGCTATTGCACACTTAATAGACTGCAGTGTAGTATAAATATAACTTTTATATGCTCTGGGAAACTAAAAAAATCATTTTACTTGCTTTATTGCAGTGGTCTGGAACTAAACCTGCAGTATCTCTGAGGTATGCCTGTATTTTCTCTTTTTTCTTTTTTTAATTTAATTTTTTTTTTTTTTTACTAATCTCAATACCCAATTTGGGGCTCAAACTCACAACCCTAAGATCAAGAGTCGCATGTTCTACCGACTGAGCCAGCCAGAAAATACCCTGTATTTTCTCCACTTTCAAATGAGCACACCAGAGTTTGCCCAGGTTACATGACTTGCTCAAGGTCACGAGGCTAGGATTTAGTAGGGCCAGGACCTAAACCCAGATCTAATTCTGAAGTCCACATGGACCCCTAATACGTACTTCTCAGTATGAGGTGCTGTATAAATACAAAGCTGTATGGTCATGACATGCATAAACGAAAGAATAAGGATGACACAAGACAGCTTACATTTGTACACGAAGCCATGGGATGATTAGCATAAAGCTCCAGGATTTCAGACATGCAGACCATAGAGTGAAGGGTATATGTTCTTTGGAGGTAGACGGACCCAGTCTGAGTCTCAGCTCTTACCCTTACTTGCTGTGTGACCTTGAGCAAATCGTGTGACCTCCTAGCTGTAGGTTCCTCATCTGAAAAATCAAGTTTTTCCCATCTCATGGAGTTTTTTTAAAAAGAGATGATATGATCAAATGACCTGATAATATGCCTAGTACACAGTATCTGCCCCCAAAATGTCAACTTCATGTCACCCCAAGTTAAAGACATTATGAAATGGAGAAGCCAAAGAGGAATTCATTTGCCAACTAGTATCTAAATGGGAAGTTGAGAAAGTTCTCATGATAAAATTATGTTTAGACCCACATGTATGTAGGTACAAGTATATACACATATACACACATTTGCGTTTTATATTTGCTAGAAAACAAGTTCATTTCAAAACCCTATTATAGTTACATCTATGAGAGACCTAGTCATCCAGTGTTCTGCCAGAAAAAAAAAAAATGTAAATTTCCTGTTAGTGTCGGCAGCACCGTGGCAGATGCCGACATATTCACTTCCGGCCCCAGCCCGGGCAGAAGGAGAGCCAACACGCAATCAGCATTGTAGGCTTCCAATCTTATCTGCCACTCTTTCTTCACAAAACTGACACTCAAACCCAGTTTTGCAGGGAAACAGGTCATGTCTGGTTAAATAAAATCAATTTTCCAATTGCAAAGTGATAAATTCTAATTATATATATATTGTTAAATATAGACTAGACACACACGCGCACACACACACACACAAAGGAATTCTAGTGCCCCCAAGAAGTATCTCCTCCTCTTGTTACGGTTGCTTTACGTAATTTGTTTACATTGTTACAATTTTATTGTAGAGATCCCACCATTTTACCCAGCCTTTCCCTTCAACATCATACCATAATTTTTAGCACAGTGGTTAAACCTCTGAAAGCAGACTGCCGTACCTGTGTCCCTGAGCTGGGCGCTCGACTTCTTTCAGCCTCGAGCCTTCACAAATAAACCAACACCACCTTATAGGTCTGTGTGAAGACAAAGTGAGAATGATGTATGTAAAACTCTTTGCACAGTACTAGGTAGAAAGTAAGATCTCAATAAAATTATTAATTTTAATAATTAGGAGGACTTTTTTTTTCCCACTGCAAGTGACAAAAAGAAAAATTTCAACTGACTTCAGCAAATGGAAGCACATTTACTTTCCAAATGGAAAGTCCAGATGTAGACCCAGCCAGCGTCTCGATCGATGTGGTGCCTCTTGCTTAGACAAACTCTTCCCCAGGGGTAGCAGGATAGCTACTGTGGACTAGGTGGGAGTCCAACCCCCGCCCCCCAATTCCAAGGCCAGCAGAGAAAGCCTCTTCATATTAGCACCTGCACATGTCCCAGGATTCCCTCTGATTGGACCAGCCTGGGCCCCTTCACTCACCCAAAGCTGTGGCTGTTGCTGGGAGAATTTGGTGTTTTGATTGGCTAGTTGTGGTAGGCTGGCTAAACAATGGTCCCCCCAGAATGCCCATGCCTGAATCCCAGAAACCTAGGAATATGATACCTTACATGGCAAGAGAGACTTTGCAGTTGTGATTACATTAAGGAGCTTGAGATAAAAAGAATATCCTGGATGATGTGGGTGAGCCCGGTGTGATCACATAGGTCCTTAGAAGAGAGAGGCAGCAAGGTCAGACGTCAGGCCATGTGGCAATGGATTTAGAGATTCAAATGACACAAGCCAAGGGGTGCAGGCATGTTGGACAAGCTGGAAAAAATAACGAATATGCTGTCTTCCTCGGGCCTCCAAAGGAGTTGGCCCGGCCTGCTGACACCCTGATTTCAGCCTTGTAAGAACCATTTTGGACTTCGGACTTCCGGAACTGTAAACCACTAAGTCTGATAATTTATTACGGCTGCACCCAGGCAACCAGTACGCCGGTCTTCGGTCACAGTCTTTACCTCCAGACTGCTTGGATGACGTGGATGGGAATGGAGGAGGAATGATTCTCCAGAAGGAAAACAGAGATCCTGTTACCAGAAGAGAATGAGTATAAGGCAAAAAGCACAACATCTGCAAATCAACGTTGGCTTCGTAGCTGCACTGTTCTTTGCTTTCGAATTCTGCATAAACGGCACTACAATAGCCAAACACTTTCCCGAGTAACTCTGCCTTGGTATGCTTACTGCATCTTCTGTATTCGTACGTTGGATCCTTGAAAGGAGGTATGTTTCTTTGCTCGTCCTGGGCATGCATGAGGCTCGGATAACAATCAGGTGGAGGTAACTTATATAACAAGTTGGCGTGCTATTTGTCTGTTAGTACGGATCACATCACGTGAAAGTATCCGATAGCGGCATCTGGGTGGCTCAGTCAGTTCAGTGTCCGACTCTTGATTTCGGTTCAGGTCACAGTCTCAGGGTCGTGAGATGGAATCCCACATGGGCTCCGTACTCAGCATGGAGTCTGTTTGTCCCTCCCCTTCCCCCTCTGCCCCTCCCTTGTACTCTCCCTCTCTCTCTCTCTCTCTCTCTCTCGCAAATAATTAAAATTCAAAAATGCTTTTAAAAAAAAAAGTGTCTGATACTAGTAATGAACGTGGTCAGACAAAGGCAAAACAGTTACATCCGCCTGAGTGCTAGGCTTTCCTGCTCTACCAGGCTTGTTCGTCTTGAGGACCCCGTCTTCTTTCTCGATTTCAGACCCTACAGAGTATCAGGAGATGAATGAACAAAGTGAGGTCCAAGCCATCTTCTGGAATCACTTCATAGAGTGGCAGTGATCGTAAGGGATGCGCCTCAACCCCTTTGGGTCACAAGGAGAATGGGGGGGGCAGGGGGCAGGGCACAGGGGTGGTTTGAAGGGTTCTGAGTTTGGAACGTTGGGACAACATTAAAAAGAAACGTGATTAAGAGATCAGAAGTAACTTCCAGGATCAACTTCACCACATCCAGTTTTCTCTTCTATGTGATGTAACAGCAGTGTCATCAAATCCAGGGCCGGCGTGGTGGAGGAGGCTTTGAGTGAGAAAGTGGGCTGGAGAAAGGATTATCTTTCTGAGCGTGGTAGTGATAGAGGTATATTAAAATAATCTGGAAGATTTTTAAAATTCCAAATAGAACAATCTCAGAGTTGTCCCTCCCCACCCCCCACGTCCACCCTTGTCTGGCACCCCAAATTATTCTGATATTCTCCTGTGAGGGCCTTGGATATGACAGAAGCCTAGCAGGTGATTTCGATCACCCTCATGCCCCAAGGCCACCTCCGCCCTACCCCTGCCCATTGAGAACTAAGGTCTAGACTATGTTTCATTTGCGGTTTTCTACTTTCCATTCTATGCACTGTTTTTGCAGGTGTAGGAATTAGGTGGACACTGGAGAAGGTGTGGAATTGCCATCATTGTCCTGTGTCCCACCCACTGCCTTTTTCTGGGTCAGAGCACAGACAGGACTCCACGTCACCAGGCATATCCAGAATGCAGGGCACTATCCCAGCCCTGAAGCAGCCTCAGCCTGAGGCTGCCCCAGTCCTCAGAAGTAAAGTCCTGAGTCCTACACAAATACACTGAAGTGAGAAGCCAAATCCGGCTGCTACAATCTGCTGTCTCCCATAGTGACATTCTGGCCAGAACAGAATATGGCAGGTTCAGAAACTCAATTTTCCCTGGCAATCGAGCATCAGGCCCTGACAAGACAAGCTGCTTCATTATCTGTCTGGGAGGAAGGGATGAACAATTTTGTGGAGTCAGTAATGGTAGACCGTAGTAGATGCTTTATCCAGGGAAACGTTTGTCATCTAGTGCCGTGGTGGACCGTTAACAAGTCATTTCTAGGACTGCTCTAAAAATGAAATCATCTTTATTTGATGAGGTGTCGTCACCACGATTTATTACCCAAACCAAACATTCAGATCATTGGGAGATTGAGCAAATCAGCAAATGAGAAGACACTAGAAAGCTAACTGGAAAGAATCTCTGCTTTATCAAAAACATTATTTTTTTAATTGAAGAATAATTAACACGGTGTTGTATTAGTTTCAAGTGTACAATATAATATTTCAACAACGTTATGCATTACTCAGTGCTCATCAAAACGTGTACTCTTACTCCCCCTTACCTACTTATTTCACCCTCCCCCCACTCCCCTCCAAGTTTCCGTCCAAAGATGAATGGATAAAGAAGAGGTGGTATGTGTATATATATATTTGTGTGTGTGTGTATATATATATAATGGGATATTACTCAGTCATAAATAAGATGAGATGTCGCCATTTGCAACAACATGGATGGAGCGAGAGAGTATTACACTGAGCAAAATAAATCAGTCAGAGAAAGACAAATACCATATGACTTCACTCATATGTGGAATTTAAGAAACAAATAAACAAAAAAGATAGTAACTTTAAAAAAGAAAGATAATTTTAAAATTAGAAGACCATGTCATGGTTTTTATAGGAAAAAGAGGAATCAAAAGAGCTCTAGTGAGTGATTACTTCATGTCAGAAACTGCTACAACCTTCACATTCATGATTTTATTTAATCTTCACGACAAAACTCAGGACTGTGTTCATTTTACAGATGAAAATCTTGAGAACCCAAATGCCAGAACTCATTAAGTAAAATGATTTCCCCAAGTGCTTCTGGTGTGTGAGTGGGAAGAGGAAACCCTCCTTCTGCCCTTTCCGGTACAGCCTTGATACGCCTCTCGGTTTGAACTGCAGTGTCTGCACTCCCACACCAATCATTCTGCGGTCTCTTCCTGAGAGCGTTCAGGTGATGGTGTGTCTAGAACCGTCTTCGTCAGCACCGCTAGTCACTGTGCATCTGACCACACTCTTGTCTGGGACTCTTTGACGAGTCATGTGTGACTCGGGACTTTTGCTGCCCAGTGACAGAAACCTACATCAAACTGATGAAAGAGAAAGGGGAACTTGGGGGATGCGCTCTGGAGCATTTGAACAGAAACCCAAGTAACCTAATGGGAGGAAAATAGGATTGTTGGTCTTTAAGAAAACTGGAACCTGGAGCCCAAGAATGCTGCCAGGATGCATGCACTCTCAATCTCTCTCCCTTCTTGTTTCTAAGTGCCCTGCCTCATCCCCACTCCAGCTACGTACTGGTTTGCTCCACTTGGCAGGAAACATGTCTTCCGACCTCTGGAGTAGGATTGACTAATACTCCTTCTGGTCACAGCTTTAGAAATGGGCTCTCCCTGTGTTGGGTGCCCACCCTCGGGCCATCCTCTAAGGACAGAGAAGTATCTCTGTCCAATCACGGCAGCTCCTATGCCCACGACACAAGTGACGTGGAACAAGAGTACTTTCCAGAACCAGGAGGCTACTGGGCTGACAATAGCACTGACATCCAGGACACCACGGAGATTCACAGCCAAGAAACAAGGGAGAAGCTTCTGGGAAGTCTAAGGTACACATTTCAATATCCCGAGACTCTGTTATGTTTTCAAACTGAAAGTAGGTGGTTGTCAAGACTTCAGGACATACACACTCTCACTTATTCATTCCTCAGACATTTACTGGTGCTAAAATAGAAGAAAAAAATACGAATAAGATATGATCCCTACCCTCCGAGTTTACTGCCTGCCGGGGAGAACAGACAAGTGTACTAATGATGTCAGTATTGTGAGCAGAGCGTATTAATGAAGGTCCATAGAGGGCACTGTTTTTCATGCTGTATGCTGAGACCCATTGGCAAGTCATTAAATCAATTTAGTGGGCTGCAGACAGCATTTAAAAAAAGAAAAGAGAGGAAAAAAATAGGCCAGAATACATGAGTGAGCACTGCACAGCACGAAAGATGTAAGGATCCGGCGAAACAATTGTGTTCCGGTTGTGTGGGAGGCTGTGTACGTACAGGTTTGTGTAGCAAGTCAGGCTGTAAAATCCATTTCTTACTCTAGGTCATTGTCAGAAACGTTTGAAAGATGCTAATGTGATGTGAGTAGGAACCCGGAGAAGAGGCACGCGGATGAGGCTAGTAGGAGGTAGAAGAGGGAAAGGGTTCTGAAGAAGGGAGCCCTTAATCTGAATCTTGGAGAAGAGGCAGCAGCCGCAAGATGATGAGCGGCTCATCAGACAGGCGCAGAGGATCGGAAGGCTGCGTAGACCGGGAAATCCCGTGGCTGCCAGGCAGCAGATCGGGGCCCATGCTGGCTCATGGGTTATGGTTCGGATCCCTCAAGCTACCGTCCTGGACTGGGAGCCGCTGGTGCAGAATGGGGAGGCAGGGCACAGACATTTAACAAAAAACAGTAAGTCATGGATGACGATGACAATGACGCGCTCTAAAAATGTCGAACGGTCCAAGTTAGCTTCTGCTCGGAGAACCAGAGAAAGCTTGGTGACCGTGTGAGCACTTTGGAGTCAGCTCTGAATCCTTTATAGGTTTGGCCCAAAGATCAATAGCGTGGGGCTTGTGTGGTTGAGCCGGGTGAGTTGGGTGAGGAAGTAAGAGGAGATGGAGACACTCCAAGAACATTCCAGAGCCCAAGAGAAGGAGGAGACTTTGAACGGCCACACCCCCTGCTCCGTGAGGCTCCTTCAAACCAACTGTAGAAGCTCTTTAAGGGAGTTCTAGGTGCCAAGCCAAATAAAATCTCACTCACTACTTGACATTTTCAGATATGTGCATTGGAGGACGGCCACCTCATGTCATAGTTAAACACTAAGATTTGCAATCAGGATGCTGGGGTTCAAACCCACTTACTTGCTGTGTGACATTGGTCTAGTTACCTAATCTTCCTGTGCTTTTGAGCTCTCATGGGTAAAACCAGTATCTATGGTGGCCATGGAAGTGTGCTGCTCAGACCTTCAAGAAAGAACCCGATCTTCAGCTGAGAGTAGTGTCCTACTACTTTGGCTGCCATGCCATTAGGGTCCACTGCAGAATTCAAGCTCAGGCCACACTCTTCCCAGAAGCCCCTAGTCAATGACAGACCATGATGGGAATACTGGAACCTGGCCATATTTGTGGGACTCTGATAAAAAGCAAGCTTTGCAGTGGGTCTCCCCATTGGGTATACCATGGCTTTGTCAAAGCTGCACGGTCAGAGGCTCACTCACCCAGCCCTGCTTCCTCCTATCTCTTCCCGTTCTGAGACGTCTGATCTGCCTGTGGTCTGAAGACTTTTTTCGCCCAATCCTTCTTCCTTCCCTTTTGTTGTTCACAGGCAAATATACGAGAAGTCTCTTGCTCTGCCGGAACATCGATCTGTGTTTCCCTAAGTGGACACAATTCCTTCTTATGGGGCTGCCCCAGGTCTCAGGCCTTGAATTGCTGTCTTTCTACACTCAGTCCCCAGATGAGCTCCCTGAGATTCTGGATGTTCAGTGCCATCTCTGCATTGAAGACTCTCAGATTTGTGACTCCAGCGCTGAGCAGTCTTCTGAACTCCAGATACTTACATCCAATACGTTCTTCACGTCTCTGCTGGCTGTCCAATAGGAGCCCAAGACTTAATGTGTCCAAGTCCAAACCCTTGACCTTTTCTCCTAAATCGGTCCCTTCTTCAATCTTTCCTGTCTTGCTAAATAGCAATTCTATATTTATCGCTGCTGAGGGCAAACACTTTGATGTTGCTCTTGATTTCTCTCATTCTCTCGGAGCCCACATCCAATCCATCAGCAAATCCTGTGGGTTCCACCCAAAAATACACGCTGAACCTGACCGGTTCTCACCACCCGCACAAGGACAACACTGTTTCGAGCCATCATGTCCTCTTCTCTGGATTACTGCAATACCTTCTGTTTCGACTTCCTACTTCTACCCTTGACCCATTTAATCCATTCTCAACACAGCAGCCAGAGTACCCTTTTAAAAACGCAAACCAGATTACGTCATTTTTATCCCAAAATTCGCCAACAAGTCCAGTCACCCAGAATAAAGCCTGGATCCTCAAAATAACCTCAGGTCCCCGTGTTGCCTGGCCCCTCCTCCCCAGTCTCCCCCTCATTTCCTCAGTTTTATTTTAACCACATCAACATTATTGCTGACCCTCAAATATGCCAACATACTCCTAGGTAGGATTTTGTACATGTTATCCCCTTTGCCTGGAATATTCCTCCCCCAGATATTTGAATGGCTCTCTCTCTTATCTCCACATTTCTGCTCCCCTGCGCCTTATGGATGTTGTTAACCCTGGGCTCTGTATGAAAAATCACATATGCTAGCACACCTTTTCCCCTTCATCTGCTGTACTTAATTCTAACACTCTTAATATCGAACATAATTGATTTTTGTCTTATTTCTTCCTTCCCGACACTAGGATGCAAGTTCCAGGAGGGCAAAATTTCATTTTTTTCCCCTATTATATCCCTGATGCCTATTTCAATGTCTTATATGTGGCAGGAGCTCAGTAAATGTCTGAGGTACAAGTGAATGAATTGGGGTAATAATAGTGCTGACCTCATAGGGGGTCTGTGATCTCCAATAATTGACGTAAATAACCTAGCACAGTGCCTGGAACATAATAAGTACTCAATAACTATGAGTTTGTGTTAATAATATTAACAATTCTTAGTCATGGCCGCCTTAGGTAAGGCAAATACCTAAATGGTAGCCTCCATTCTGGGGACAAAGTCTGACAGCAATAATCAGGTGAGAGCCACAGAATCTATTTGTTCAGTTTCCTTAATAAAAAGTTTAGGATCATAGATCCCACAGAGGTGAAAATGACTATAATTCACCCACCAAATGAGAACTCTAACATAGCTTACTATATGCCTAATAAACACATTGTATTATAAATACTGCATGGTAGATTTCTAATGTTCATGTCAGTTCCTTCCTCAGTAATGTAAACAGTTTTAGTCAGATGTAACTGAGATACGAGACCCTGGTTTGGTTTGCCTGCATTTCTCTTCTCCCACAGCCTAGGTTTCAGGACTGTGTCTGTTCTAATTGACAAATATTTTTGAAGCGTCAGCTATTTCAAGGCACTGTGCCAGGCAAGGGGGCTTCAGCAGCTAATACGATAGGCTTGACTCTTGCCTTCAGACCGCTGACACTCTATCAGGGAAGAGGGATCATCAAAGAAGAAATTACAGCAGGTAAGTGTTAGAATGGTGAAAATACGGAATGCATATGATAGACGCCAATAACTTGGTTGGGGTGGGAAAGAAAAATGAGAGAAGATCATGTGTTGCTTCTCACAAGAGGTGATCGTAAAGAAGGTGTATGATGTTCTCCTGGTAAAGATTAATAAAGCAGGCTAACAAACTTCCTGGCAAATAACTGATCTTGGTAAAGGAGAGAATGGTTGCAGGGAACTGGGAAATAGTGTAAAATGGCTTGGACCGTGGAGAGGACAGGAGACCTCAAAGTCTTGAAAGAAGTTCTGAAAGGAGCCCTTGAAGGCAAAACAGGAATGGCTTGTCCCTAATGAGTATGGTCTCTGGGACTCTCTTAGTAATTGCAGGAAATCCTTAATCTTTCTTTAATACACGGCAGAGTTAACTTTAAATATTAATAAAGAAGATTTTACTTCTCTACAGTACACTTTTAAAACCCAAATAGAATTCTCTTTTTGCACTCCTAGCCCAGCATGGGCCTACCACATGCAATTCCAAGAGCCCACAGCTAGCCTTGGGCTTTCAACGCTGATCTTGATGCTGGGCTGAAGTCCATATTCATTCCACCCCCCCTTCGGGAAAAGAGTAACTTCCTTTTGGAAGCAGAGCTGAACACAGATCTTGAATGTAGGCAGGACATGGAAGTCTTGAAACATCCTTCCACTACTAGCCCCCAACTAGGCATTGGGTAATACTCTTTAACCTCTGGAAATGTACAATAAGAGAGAAAGCGTAGAAACATTAAAAAAGAAAAAAGACAATTCGCAATACAATACAAATGGAAACTTTGTGAAATGGCAGTTGGGTTTCCTAAAGAATGTGATAGGACATCAAACGAGGAAGAGACCATGGCCATGAGGAAAGACAACTCACAGTGAGCACAGTTTGAACTGGACTGTGAAGAATGAGTAGGATTCTGACAGAAGACTAATGGCTGGGTCATCCAGCCCGGAGAGAGGGAAGGCAGTGGGGTGGGCGAAGAGCAGAGAAGCAGGGGGGACAGCATAAGAGAAGGTTGTAGAAAACTTCCATTCAGTTCATGTTCCAGGCTTTGGGAGAGATATTCTCAAACCCAGCGATCTCTTGACTTGCATACATGGACTCATTCATTCGCTTAAATGGGGAACTTGGTGGTTAAACACCTAAGATTCTGCTTAAATTTTTAAGAGAGGATTTTAAATCAAACCAAAGAAACAAAAAACAATGTTTGAAGAGTAAAGGCATGAATGATAATAGTCAGCTATTTTGCAGTTAGAGCAATTAAAGTTTGAAGCTCAAGAAATTATATGTTTAAGTGCCTAAGTAGTCTTCAGTTGACTTTTAATTAACCTTTTTTTTGCCATTTCTAAACTAGGGAAATTGAAAAATATTTTTATAGTCCAACAAAAGCTTATTTTATAAAAGAATTCCATACTATGAAAGTCACTCGTAATCATCTTTGAAAACATGTGATGTTTGCAGCTGAATCAAGCCATATTGTATTTATTCCTTATCAATCCTAGTTATCTCGGCGTTGCTCTCTTATTAATAAGATTCAGACAAAGCCTAGCCTTCCGGTGCAAAAGTGAAAACCCAGAGTGGTTTAAAAATGATTTTCTCTAATCAGGCTACATCTCATTAGTTGTGATTCCTTTCTTTTAGATTCTGATGTTTGCAGAAGCTTTTTGTGGGCACATTATTTAAAACATGTCCTCCCCAGCATACACCCTCCACTTCCTGCAGATTATTCTTCCTCAGTCTTCCTGAGTTGAAGAAGATTTGTTTATTCAACTTAATCTAAATCTCAATGAAGAAATTTTTCTTTTCATCTTTCCCTTCTCAAAAGAACACGACAAGCTAGATTTGTCTAAAAACAATTATAGAGACCATGCCATTCCGTTTTCATGTTGATGATGGTAAGTGGATCGCCTAGCTTCCTTGGCACCCCAAATAATGAGGTTCTTACACCTCCCATGATAACTAGTCCCTGAAAAGGATTCACTCTAGTATCAGTCAGGGTAGGCTAGGTCACGCTGCAATAACGACCAAACGTGGCGGTCACGGTGGCTCAGCAGGACAGAAGCTAATTTCTTACACGCACAGAGTCTAATGTGGTTTGTCCGGGATGCTTCTCCACCTGGTGACTCAAAGATCCAAGCTCTCTTCATATTATAAGACAGCTGCCTTCACACGTCATTTCTTTCATTATTTTTTTATTTCAAGTTTTTATTTAAATTCCAGTTCATTAACATACAGTGTAAGATTAATTTCAGGAGTAGAAGTTCGTGATTCGTCACTCAGCATACAACAGCCGCTGCTCATCACGAGCGCCCTCCTTAATCCCCATCTCCTATTTCACCCATCCTGCCGCCCACCTTCCTCAGTCAGCCCTCAGTTTGTTCTCTTTGTTAATAGTCCATTTTATGGTTTGCTGTCTCTCTTTTTCCCCTCTATGTTCATCTGTTTTGTTTCTTAAATTCCACACAGGAGTGAAATCATATGGTATTTGTCTTTCTCTGACTGACTTATTTCACTTAGCATAATGCACTCCAGGTCCATCCACATCCTTGCAAATAGCAAGATGTCATTCTTTCTGATGGCTGAGTAATATTCCAGTGTGTGTGTGTGTGTGTGTGTGTATATATGTGTGTGTGTGTGTGTGTGTGTGTGTGTGTGTATATATATATATATATATATATATATATATACCACAACTTCTTTATCCATTCATCAGTCGATGGACATTTGGGCTTTTTCCATAATTTGGCTATTGTGGATAATGCTGCTATAAACATCGGGGTGCATGTGTCCCTTCAAATAAGTATTTTTGTATCCTTTGGGTAAATACCCAGCTGGGGAATTGCTGGATCGTAGGGTAGTTCTACTTGTAACTTTTTGAGGAACCTGCACTCTGTTTTCCAGAGTGGCTTCACATGTCATTTCTAAGGTCGCTGCAGCATGGTGAGAGAGGAAGGGCGCGCACCGGCTTGTAACTGCCCCAGCCTGGAAGTAACGTGTGGGGGACGCATGAAATAGTTGGTGAACAGTAAGGGTCTCTGCCTCAGTTACACGATTCACTCGACGCTGTGCTGAGCCAAGTTCAGAAGAAGCACACGGGGATCATGGAGTTCCCAGCATATTGAAATCATTGTCCAGAAGGAACCTGGAGTGCAAAGTATACGTGTTCTGAAGACAGTACACATACTGCCTGGCTTCGACCATTCTCACAGGCACTCTGAGCCTCAGAGTCTTCATCTGTAAAATGGGGAGAATATTGCCACAGCGATGCAGATTGGGAGGAGTAGAAGTATTGATTGTAAAACATCTAGAAAAGGGCAAATACGTACCTAGCTTTAAAAGTAGCAATTATTATTGTATTTTAGTGATAATGATAAAATGGCAATATTATCATTATGCAAAATAATTAATTAGTTATGCTTAATTTACCAAAAATAATGAAAACAATTTTGAAATAAAAGCATCCCCGAGACTCCCTAGTTGAGTTCAGAATCAGCTCTGACCCTACATTTAATTTACTTTTAGCAGAAAAGGTAGTATATTATTACCTTTAGAATTTCTCATTTTAGATGAAAAAAATCAAGCTTTTAGAGTAATTGCAAAATTTTTGAAGGGGCCTCAGTGAAAGCAGAAAGGGAAGTTTCCATGGCAATATCTGAACGACACAAAGGGAAAGGAGGAAGAGAAGGGGGAGCATTTAATGAGCACTTACGTGATGTTAAGTGCTGTGCTTGGCTCTTTCCATCCGGTGTCCGTCTAAGACAAGGGGAAAAGCGATGAGATCAGTATGACGGTCACAGTTTTGTAAGAGTACAAACAGACCCACGGTAGAGAGACTTTTCTTAGTCAACCGTTCAGAACGTGGCCCGAGTGGGATAGGAGCCTGCCTTTCTGCAGCTGCTGCTCAGGCTCTCCCAGCACCCTTGAGCCTCCTGAACTGAATCATCTTCCTACTTTCTCTGCTGAATGTCCCCTGTTTCCCTGGACTTATTTCTCTCTTTGTTCCCAACCTTTCTCGGGGCTTCTCCAGGGGAAACGTACAAAGCCGTCTCCAGCCTGACCTCTCACCAGCACACCAGGCTCCTATTTTCTTCTGATGATAGGTTTCCTTGGATCCATTGCTTTGCCTACTCAGAGCTCCTCCTTACAGGAGGAAGCCTATGAGACAGGTGGACAGAGCGGTGGGGGTAGCGCAGTCGCCAGGAGCAACCATCCTAGCAAGGATCCCTTGGGCAAGAATTATCAATGAAGCCCAATCCAGGGGAAAATATGATGAGGAGCAGAACACTTCCCTGGTCTCAAAGGGTCTCCCCACAGATTGTTTATTAGTTGAAAGGGGAAAAACAGGAACTGCGGTAGAGAAAGTAGATGGCATCGTGTGTGATCAAAATTAATGTTAGCAACGAGGAGCAGAGGGCTATCACATGCCTCTGGGCGTGACATGTTGAGAAGGAAACACCATCACATATGAGCATTGTTGTCAGGATGCATAACCTGCATTTAATCACAGGGAAACAGCAGACAAACCCACACTGAGCAACAGTCTACAGCTGGCCTGGATTCTTTCAAAATGTCCATTTGTGAAAATGAGAAGGACTGAGGAACCTTCCAGATCGAAGGAGACAGAGCAGATGTGGCTGCTAGATGGACCAAATCCTGTACTGGAAGAGGAAGGGCTTTAAGGACATTGTTGGGACAAACTGACAAATATGGGATATAGGAAGTTAGAGTAGATGAAAGTGTTGTAGCAATGTTACACCTTCTAAATGTAACAATATTGTGGTTAAGAGAATATTCTTATTTTTAGGAAGTATACACTGAGATATTTGGAGTAAAAGGGTGGAATTATGTAACCTATTTTCAAATGGTTCAGAAAAACAAATAATCGTTTTGGGATTTATAATTTACACACACAGTTGTGTATGTATATGCAGATGTGTGTGTATATGGGGGGAGGGAAAGAGAATGAGGGAGACGAGTTGATACAACAAATGTAGCAAAATGTTAAAAATTGCTGAATCTGGAAAAAGTATATTGAGAGAAAGAGACTCTATTTCCACCAATTCAATGAGCTTGAGAAGTTTAAACAAATAGAAGTTTCTATTAACAGCAGACAACTGCTATGTGCCCATCATATGCTATGGGCTGTCCTGGGCAGGTCACGGGTATTCCTTCTAAACTTTTTCAGTGGCTCTGGATGTAGAAATTCTGTCTTTATTTTCATGTTTAGACACGAGCAAATTGAAACTCACTGCAGGACGTGCCAGGGTCCTGGATTTGAATTCAGATCGGGTTTATTCCTTGTCCCTGCACGAAGGGACAGTTCATGCGATGTCAGGCAAGAAGAGGTGAGGCTCCAGCCTCCAGCTCACAGCCCACTAGGAAGGTAGAGAAGGAGGATAGACCTGTAACTAGATTCCATAGTGTGCTGTGGCAAGAACAGTTAAATTCTTCCACCCAGTATTTATTGCACACCTACTAAATGCCAGATGTTCTGCTAAGCCCTCTGGGATCAGAGCCGTGCACAACGGAGACCCAGGCTCCACCCTCCCAGAATTTCTGTAGCAGTGGACAGACATGGCTGACGCTGGTAAGCATGGATGTTGGCAGCTCACAGGAGGGGCACTTACTCCAGACCAGGAGGTTAAGGCAGGCTTCCCAGAGGGTATCTGACTGCTGTCTTAATAGATTTTCAGAGTTGAAGAACCTGGGAAATCTTGCTCATTCCTGTGGTCTAAAAACCTGGCACATAAGGAATTCACTCCTGGGGCATCTGGAAAAAGGATATACAAGTGTTCTCTATTGCATGTAGTCTATACTAGTCCTGACTGCATGAATGAATGAATGAATGAATGAATGAATGAATCCCCACCTGTGACTGCAAGGAGCCCAGTGAGGTCAGCTTTCCTAGGAGGTTAGCCTCCCTGTCATCCTTCCAGGTCACCAGAGCAAGCGGGTAAGTGCCAGCAAGCCTACCCCCCCCCCCCCACCCCGAT
>NW_024426996.1:74383173-74419899 GCF_017311325.1 Ursus maritimus
CCCCCCCCCCCCCACCCCGATCCAGCAGTGAGCGGCCGTGGTGGTGACAGCAGTGTGGTAACTAACCACGGCCATGGGGTCTCCTGCTCTCCCTGGCTTCTGTGTTTTGCTTTTACATGAGACGAAATGCTTTATTAAGAAAAGCCATTCAGCTCTCTCTCTTTCTCTCCCTCCCGCTTCTTTTTCCTGAGTTGCTCAACACTTTTTTAGGCTCTCATGTTCACAGAAGAGAACAAAGCCACTTTCCCGAAGCTGTAGCTGTGGTTTCGTTCTTGCCAATGCCATACAAAGCCAGCAGCCCACGCACCTTTGTAGCTGAGAAGCAGGTGCCCTCCAGCTCTATCCAAAAAAGTCAGAATCGGTGCAGGAATGACACAATGTGCTTTCGGTTTTACCCAGTGCTTTCTTGGCACGATCTCATTTCATTTACAGAGTAGACGGACAACATGTTAGAGACTCTTGTAGATAAAATGCTCGGGGATTTTCACAGTCCTTTTGGTGATGCCCCAGGAACCTGGGAAGGAGCCTCAGGCCTGCCTCTGGGGGAGAGGAGGCCTCCTCAAGGCAGGAAGCCCAGCCGGCTCATTTCTCTGCCCTTTGCTCAACCAACCACGCCAACGGGAGCGGCTGGATGATTCTTGTTCCCTATGCTGGAGTTCCAGGAAAGCTTCCACTTGAAAAATACATCTCACAGCTGGGGGAAGAAAAGAAAAAAAAAAGTTTGGAGATTATTGATCAGTTTAAACACCTTCATAAACAAATTCAGCCTGAGAGAGGGAATCATTTGCCTGAAATCACAAAGCTAATTAGTGCTAGAGCTGGAACTAAGCCTCATCCTAGGTACCGATCTGTTTTCTACTCAAGGGCATGAAATCGCTGGATCTGGCTAAACTCATCACAGTGAGTGGGAAGACCCAATGATTTGGCCCAAGAGGGGAGAAGCATAATAATTATAATAATAATAATGCTTTTAGAAATCCTTGAAAGCTGACATTTCTGGCATGCCCCCCCCTTGCTAACCACCCCCCCCCCCCCACACACACACCCCATGTGCCTCAGGGGATCTGAGTTCCTTGACTCTGGAGGTTGTAGACAGCCTAGTGCACGCGTCTGTCCCTCCAGGAGAGAGGATGTAATATCAGTAATATCACTTTCCCCTCCAGAAACTGCGCTGGGCACAGCAGCTCACCACCATCTCTCTCGGTGGCTGAATGTTCTTGCAGGTAGATAATGACTAGCAGCATTCAGCCCTGTCCTCACTCAACTAAAAGATTGAAACCGAGGTGTAACTGAAACCGTGCATGGGAACACTTCCTTTCTAACATAAACTGACAAGGGCACATCATTTTCAAGCTGCTCCAAGCTGCTTTGCTGGGGGCATGGAAAGACCGTCAGCTTCCAGGTGAGGGAATGGAGCCTCCCCCGCAACTTCCAAAAACCACGGAAGAGAGCGAGTCCCCAGGCTGCCCAAAGTTTCTTTGAGAAGGCAAACATGGGTCTATTTTAGCTCCTTCCCAGGAGGGAACAGTGGGCTGGGAGACGCTGCCCGAGGGCAGGGCCACCGGGGTGTCACTCTGTGCCATCTGGAGGCGCTGGGGCACGAGGGGGTGGCTGCACTGAGCTGGCAGCTCCGGGACCAGGAAGGGACATCAGGCAAACCTAACCCACTTAAACACGCGTCTTCCTCCTGTAGAGATGATGTCTGTAGGCCTCCTCACTTACTGTTCTTGGAGCGGTTCTCATACTGTCTACTCCTTCCTTCCTTCCCAGCGATCTCTCTCTCTCCCTCTCCTTCTCTCTCTCTCTCTCCCTACCCCCCTCCCTCTCTCTGTCTCTCTCTCTCTCTGCCTCTCTCTCACTCTGTCTCAGTCTCTTTCTCTCTCTCTCCCTCCCTCCGTCTCTCTGTGTCTGTCTCTGTCTCTCTTTTCCTCTCTCTCTCCATCACTCTGTCTCTTCCCTCTCTGTCTGCCTTTCTCTCTTTCTGTTACCAAAACAAACCATTTTTTCCTGTTCAATCCCTGCAAAGAGCCCCAATTTTACTTATTTAGAAAATAGTAACAACAGTAAAATTACGGAGAACCATAAAAAGCAGTTAAAAACTAAAAGCTTGAAGTGTTGCTGCTTTCTGAAATTATCCTGATTTGATAGATTCTAGAGCTGGTGTTGCCTTCCCCTGTCATGTGAATAAAACATTATCTTTTCTCTTTTAAAGAAGTGGTTATATCGGTATCTCTTTCATGACGTCTGTGGGCTGTTTCCTTTCTGTGAAGACAGAATGTTCATTTTCGTACTCACAAAAGAAGTGAAGGAATATCTACTCAGTGTTTGCAGCTCAGGGTCTGTACTGATATTCCTTGTTACTTTTCTACTCTGACTGCCCAGCTGAGCGAAGATAAACACAGTTTGTTGTTGTTTGTTTGTTTTTTTTTTTTAAGGGGAAAAAAATGAGATTTTATTCCATAATTAAACCACAAGATCTCTGGAGCAAACGAGAGCATAATAACAGACTAACAAAAAACACAGAACATGAACCATAAATTTGAAAAGTAGTGGGACACCAGGTATAATAGCTCCTCCCTGAACTCCTCTGCAAAACCAACAGATTAAGAGCAAGCCGAACAGAAGAAAACAACTAACTCTCATGTGCTGAGACCCTATTTCTGAATGTATTTTGTGTATCACTGAATTTGAATCCTGAGTAGAAACAAAACAATGCAAATGTATAACAAACAAACGAAAACAAACTTTCGGAAATTACAAGACAGATTCTCAGGACAATCGGTATCTGTCGAAGCCATGTAAAAGCCCAACTAAACAAAAATATCCTTTCTTACCGTCTTGGTCTGTGGTTCCCAAAGTTGGGGCTACGACCCAGGAGGCAGACAACAAAATCCACTAAAGTACAAAAGGCAATATTTGAATTTTTAAATAAGGAAGAAAGAAAATAAATACTAATGTTGTTTGTTATATTGCAAGATGATGTTATTGACCAAAGAAATACATGGAATGACCTGTCCAATTTTCCGCATGAACCAGAGACTAGAGTTGAACCGAACGTCTTACTTCCTTTTTTTCCCCCCCAAATTCCTGTTTGGGAATTAACCTGGGGGTTTGACTCTCCTTTCTTACACCCGCGGAATCTGAAGCAAGCATGCTGCCTTGTTCTTCAGATCCTCACTTTCTGAACACGGAGACCAGAGCAAATACTCATACTTCAAAGGGTTGTGGGCTAGACTGGACAAGAAAATATATACTTTAGCATGATATCTTACATATAATAAGCCCTCAATAAATGTAACGTGCTTTAACTTCCTAGAGCTACTGATAAGGTTTATGGTGCCGGAGCCGACTTGCAACTCCAGGTCACCGAGCTCAGGGAAAGACAGTGAACTAATCGAGGTCACATAAATGGTAGGCATCAGAGGAAAGCACTGGTTCACAATCAGGGGTCTCTTTTCCTCCAGGGGAGCTTTGGCCACGTTCAGAGATTTGGGCCTGTCACCACGGAGGAATTACAGTATTGGCACCCAGTGGACAGAGGTCAGGGCTGCTGCTAAATCCCCCGATGCCTAGAACAGCCCCGAGAGCAAAGATGTGTCTGCACTGAAATGTTAATAGTACCAAGGCTGAGCAGCCCTGGTTTCAGATCGGTGTATTCTGACACCAAACCAGGAGTTATTTCAATTCACCTTACATGTCCCAAAGTACCTCAAAGCACATTGTAAAACTAAAGCACTATTTTTGTTATTTGAAAGGGAGTATAATATAATAGGAAACATTAAGGGTTGACATATCTGGGTCTATTCTCAGCTCTACCACTTATTAACATTTAATCTGAGTGACCTCAGGCAAAAATTAACTCATCCGAGCCCTGGTGTCTCTGTGACATGTAACAGGGGATGCTTCGAAAATGAGAAAGAATGTAAGTGACTGAGTATGGTGTCAGTACACAGCACAGGTCCCTTCGCGCCATCTATGACAAAATTATTGTTATAGTTGACCCATTATTTATGGACGTGGATGTAGATACAGGAGATAAATTTCATTTTCGTCAACAAATGTTTATGAGTACCTACCATGTGATAAGCACTGAAGATGCAAACATGAACCAAATGGAAATGTTCTTGTCGTGATGCAAGTTACATCACAGATGCAGGGAAATGGATGAGACATAAGGATAAAGAGAAATCTCAGATGATTATAGAAGGTGGTCAGGGCGGTCTTCTGGGAGGAGGCAAGTGGAGTAGAGATCTGAAGGGGGGAAAGACACAAGAGTGAAGGGAAAGGAAGACCACCCTAGAAAGGAGTAACGAAGGCAAACGCACCAGGTAGGAGGTGTTTGGGGAAGGAAAGCACGGATGTGGGAGCGTGGAGCAGCCAGAGGAAGGCTGTACAGCAAGGTCTTTCACCCTGCAGAGAACCCTGGGAGGAGGTAAGAGGGAGAATGAATTGCTGCTTGGCCCCAAATAATGCCCTTTGCAGGTTTCCACCTCCAAGAATAAACCCTGAGGTTTATCACCCCAGAATCCTGCCTTGAACAGAAACCATCAATTGACTTGCGTTCTAGGGCTGGATATCTATAGTGAGGCTTTGTTACAAAGAAACATAATGTTCTGAGTTCCTGTGGGTTCAGTGGAGATTGAGAGCCAAGTGGGACCTACTTTCTAATTGCTGAGGCAGACAGAACTCAGGGCGTGGTATAGTGAAGGTTGAAGTATGACTCTTTGGACCCCAGCAAATTTGGGGGAATTGACCAGTGGCAGAAGTAGATGGAACAACTAAGATGGAGTGGTCCTCATTTGTCCCCAGCTTGGGTTTGGCCCGGGCAAGAGTGAGGGCTTGAAACACATACAGGAGGGTTTGGGGGAACTCAGAACATAATGAGGAACCCATGACATGGTTCTCCGAGGAAAGCTTCAGAAAATGGCCAGCCCCCAGGAGAAACACTCCCCATGGCCACACTCTGCATGAGCAGAGATGGGTGAGGCTGAACAGAAGTGGAGAGGGTAGGCTAGACAGCTGTCTCCAAGGAGCTACTGACAGGATCCAGAAGTTCCCCACTGACATGAGGAGGGGCTGGAACATTACTGAGAGTGCAGATGGTCCAGCAGATACTGAGAGTCATTCCCTGAAAGAGGCTGCAGTGTGAGAGGATGCTTGTCTCTCAGTGGAAAAGCCAGGATCTAAAACTCCAGTCGTGCAGTTCACATGCTGACCCCTGAGCCGTCTTCAGCGCAGGGAGGGCCCCAGACTGGTCACTGGCTGACACCCGTGCAGACTCAGAGGGCATGCATGGATTTATGAGCCCCTCCTCCCCATCTTGGTGAAAAATTGGGGTATGGGGGAAATAATCTGAAAGACTAATGCTGAAAACATGTAACACTAAAGAAATGTGTTATTCCAAAAAGATCACTTCAGTTATTAGATAGGACTTAGCTTTCCAGATTGGACTAAATTTAGATTCTATTCCATGATCCAGTGGAGTAGAAAGACTAAATAAGAAATAGAAATAGAAAGGTATTTTTTGTGTGTGTGTTTGCATATTTTAGTGTACTATGAATACATGTGACCCCACAACAGGGAAAAAAAAAAAAAAAGAAGTTGAGCTGATAGCAATCTGGAAGTTTCCCAAATTTGAGCAGAAAAACAAAATTGTCTATTTTTCTAAATAAAAGAAGAAAATCAGGTCAATATCAGATAGGAAAAGAGACTATTCTTTTTGCAAGAGGTCCAACTCCTCTATGAAGCTTGGAGATGTTTAATCTTGTCCTTTGTAACTGGTACCTTTCTTTTCCTTTTCTTTGTTTTTGGGGCAGTCACTGAGGGTCAGCCTAGCCCTCTGTCTACTGGCCTGTTCATTTCTGATGTGTCAGTTCCCTGCTAGGAAAAGCTTATCTGTGGTGAGATCTGCTAATTCTAGACCTAGGGCTTATGACCAGGGTTGCTAGATAAAATAGAGGATGCCCACTTACATCTGAATTTCAAATAAACAACAATTTTTATAAGCGTGCCCCAATATTCCCTACATATATTACATGAGACATAATTTCACTAAAAAAATGTTGTTTACCTGTTTGAAATGTAACTGGAAACTATATATTTGTATGTGTCAATCTGGCAACCCTACTCTGAGCAATGGCAAGCCTAGACCCTGAGACTGTGCCAAGTTGAAGGGTAAATGGGTCCCCACCTCACTGCCCATCCACATTCTGCCCCAAATTGAGAGACAGGCAGACCTTACCTCTAGTATTTATAGATGTATAAATACCAGTGTAAATATAATTATAAACACAAATATATTTAAAACCAGGTTTTTGGGACAGAGTGACCTGGAAGTTTGAAAATGCCCTGCCACCATGTATTTCACCATGGAAAGAGGCATGCCTTCTCTTCCTATCAATGTCACTGGACCTCACAGAGATCTCCTGGTAGGCGACATCACGAATATCTCACCAAAGGGAAACTTAGATTCAAGGGGTAAAGCAGCAGTGAATCATAGTAAAAAGTGAACTAGATTTATAGTGAATAGATTTATAGCTTATAAGACCAAATGTGAATTTCGACTCTACCCAGATATTACTACGAGAACTACCTTGACATTTTTAAGTCTCTAATTGTCATCTTTGGGAAAATAAGACATGGAACACTGGGTATAGGGAGTATTTCATGTATTGATGTACACAAAGTACCAAATAGCACTTATGAACTTACTCAAGACATGATAGTTACCGGCATTAATTTCTATGTGGTTAAGTTTCCCATAAATAGTGATGCCATGACTAAAACTAGGGACCTGGTACATAGCATAATCATGGGCACATGGAGATATTTTAAAAAGCTGATTTGAATTCATGTCCAGTATTCAGATAACTCTTTCAGATTAAGCATGTGCCTCCTTTAT
Organism: Ursus maritimus; assembly: GCF_017311325.1. NCBI lineage: Eukaryota > Metazoa > Chordata > Mammalia > Carnivora > Ursidae > Ursus > Ursus maritimus. Next base: position 74,390,075 of record NW_024426996.1, read on the forward strand.
AGCTCTATTTTGAAAAGCAAAGAGTAATGGGGTATTCTAGTAATATCTTTATTCATGTACTCTTTCAATGAATTAAATTTATTGAATCAATTTTCTCATCAACAGCAGACTCTGGGACAGAGAATTTTCATGGGTATACTATTAATGACTCCTTGTGCGTTGGACCCAAGCTTTGGGTCACCTCTGAGTAAAGATGGGTGGAGAAAGTACTAGAAGAGGGGGTAGTAACATGAGCAAAGGTAAGGATGTGGGAAAACCTGGAGCACAAATGGGGCTAGCAAAGGTCAGTGAGTGATTGTAGGAACAATTTTCACTCAAACCACTTTCGTGGCAAATTATCTTCCCCAATTCCCACCCCTTTAAGAAGTACAAGGATAACCACAGTATTTCCTAATGAGGCACAATCAAAGGAGTAAAGTTAGTGAAATATATATTTGAGTGAAACTTGGCCTCTTTTTTTTACACTGGAATCAATAGCCAGGAGTCCTGGGAGGTGGGAAGGGGAGGGCTGAGTGTGAGGGTCACGAGTTCACACCACACATCCCTCTGTGCCAAGGACTGTTGACATCACACCTATTTCCAGTGCAAACTGCCTCAGGAATCCTGCTAGGAGGTTTACTTCTAAAGGGGTTTCTGCATATGTAGAAAATAAAATATATTACCTGCACTTTCTTTAGTGTTCAGTGTAATTAGACTTGTAAGTATATTGAGTGAAATTTCTCTAAACGTCTAAACTTACACAACTATTAAATCAAAATGTTAACTTTACTAATCCTCTTACAGATTTAAAAGTTAATTACAAACCTTAGTCAAATTCCTGTCTCAATAAAAGCATAAGGTTAATGTGCCACATTCCCTTAAGTGCTTCAGACACCTTAAAATAGGCATATTAACAAATTATCACAATAATTATAAAACACTTATATTTATACTCCACCTATGAGAAAATTAGTGATTCTGTAGATTTAGCTAATTTCTTATTTATTTATATACCTTGATATATTTCAATGCATCTTTTCAAGTTACAGTCCCCTACCAAACAAAAAGATTACAGAAGACCTGCTGAGCTTGTTAAGTTATCCGTGAATTGATTATTGACCAGAACAGGGGACACAGTCAGGACTTCCAAAGTGACTCAAACCCTAGCAGCTATTTCTTACCTGGGTTCCTCTTAGAATCATGATTGACTTATTATGTCAATAAGAATGTCCCCAGACATGCCTTTTCCTGCAACCTGACGTCTTTGCACACTTCCTTCATTGCATCTGTGATATAGAACATGTTATAGGCTGAATTGTATCCTTCCCTAAATTCATAAATGGAAGGCCCAACCCCCCAGTACCTCATGATATAACTGTATTTGGAGATAGGATCTTTAAAGTGGTAACTAAATTAAAGTGAAGTCATTAAGGTGGACTAATCCAAATGACAGGTGTTCTTATAAGAGCAGGAAATTGATCTTGATGGGGATCAGGGCAAGCTTCCCCAAAATATACCAAAGTGGCATATTGATTACTTTGAATCAAAGTTACTTGAGAAACAATTGGTACAAGAAGAATTTTCTGACTCTCCTCTCTGTCCCCAGGAAAGCAGGAATCAATCTCCCATGTTAAGGGTTCCCTCCCTGCACCAGGAGGTAGAGAGACATCCTTATCACCAGAAACAGAATTCAGGGCCCAGACACTGCATAAATAAACTCTGCTTAGTTTCTTCACTAATTAGTACTAATTAGTACCCAAGCCTAAGTGTCTTTGTCTTGTCAGTTCTACAAATTTATTGTTTCTTTGTCTAAAAGGTATAACAACTGACTGCTTTGGTCACTTCTTTGGGTCTCAGATTTCTATGACTTCCCATAAACATGAATTAAATTTGCTTTTCTCCTGTTAATCTGTCTTATGTCAATTTAATTATTAGACCCGCCAAAAGAACCAAAAGGAGTAAGGGGAAATTTTCCTCTCCCTCATGGTCTCCAAGGAGTCTTGGTTCTCTTAGTTCAAGAACTACCTAGGATTGGAGAATGGGATGTGGTTGCTCAGTGTCCTTGCCAGTGCTTTCCACGTGAGTTCTGGGGCACAGGAAGATACCATAGCTAGACCACTCTAGGGACAGAAGGGAAAAAACCTATTCCTAGTCAAGGTCATGAAGTTCATAATTACACCTCTAATTTAACTTTAGGATTAATAAGTTCAATTTATTTCCACTTCAGTATGCCTAAATTGAATTTTAACCTACAACCCTAACTGAAATTGTGTCCCCTTTTATTTTTATTTTCTCTTTATGTTCCATTGACCACCATTTGCATTCATTTTATTGAACCTAAAGAATTGAAAGCACCTCATAAATTGCCTCTATTTATCCTTTCTCAACTGTTAGTATAGATACAAAGTAATTCAGCCTCTTATACAGGTATTATAAACACCATCCATACAATACTGGGTCCCATAGCGCCATATTTCCCAAGCCTGTGGCCTAATTTTCTAAGGATGCAATTTACAGGCTGAATGACCTTTACCCACTCTCCTCTCTGGACCTCACTTAACTCATCTATAATGTATTTTTTAAAGCAAACAAACAAACAAATGGAAAAAGAAAAGAAAAGAAAAAGCCAGATCTCAAATTCTGTGATTTGGGAATGAGTTAAGTCTGGGATCAAATCTGCGTCATTAGCGAAAAGACCTTGACAGTGAATGTGGAGCTGAGACAGCCTCCCCCCACCCCCCCATAAAACCAAACACTGAACGGCACTCAGCCATTCTTTCTCCATCTGAACCTGAAGATTAAAAGGATTAAACTGTGTGAAAGCACTTTATAAACTGAAACCATGTGTAAATTGTCTGCATTTTTATGACGAATTACCCCTCATGAGTTATCTCAGGCATTAAGGTATAAGGTGCTCACCTAAGTATCCGCAGCGAGGTCCTGACGAAGTCTGCGTGTCCTGGATTTCCGATTCAGTGCTCTCTCCACCCCCAGATTATGCAGCATTTCAAATATGAAAATGAATTCCATGGATGAGAAGCAATCATTCACCCATGGGCCGGGCTCTCATCTTTCCCTGCACACCTGTCAGGAAGACACCCAACCGGAAAGGCCCCGCTTACCTGAGATAAAGGCCAGTCCACGAAGGACTGCGGCGCCAGGTGGTCGCCCTTAGGTCGTGCAACACACAGCTGCATTAAGGTTGTAAGGCACGCAAGCCTTCCTGGCCTATTTCACTCCTGTCAGTTCCCAGGGATGACACTCCAAACTCTGAATCAGAGGCGCACCTTTGTTTCCATTCCAGTATAACCAAAGAAAGCAAGCTCATGATACAGCAGTTTAATTAGAGTATGCAAATCACTACGCTCCCATTTCCCTCCTGTGTGTTCCAGGTCCTGCCTTCTTTCCAAGAGGAGAACGCAGCTCAGGAAGGGGGAGGCTGGAAACAAATAAAGCAAGCCATCTGCATGCCTCCATGGCAGAGTGGCGGGAGGGTGGTGAGGGGTGAAGGGCCACAGACTCGCTGCCACGGGGGCCAGCACGTGACATGAGTCACATGTTGAGCCTGGGAGGTGTCTCTTTGCCGTGGCTGAAAAGTGGAAAGCGTGCACTGCAAACAAGACATGACTTTTGTAAATGTCTTTTTAATAAGCATACGTTACAGTATCCTCTTTCATGTACAGTTTTTGAGATCTGACATAGGCCAGTGTAACCACCACCACAATCGGGATACAGGAAAGCTCCATTAACACACAGCAACTGCTTTCTAGTCAAACCCTTTGAATCCATATTCTCCACCTGCCCCGTCACCCTGGCGACCACCACCAGTGCTTCATCCCTATAGCTTTGCCTTTTGCACAATGTCATATAAATGGAAATCTGGCTTTGTTCATTTGCATAATGTGTAATGTATTTGAAATTCGTCCCTGTTGCTGCGTGTATCAGTAATTTGTTCTTGTGTGTGGCCCTGGGGCGTTCTATCGAATGGATACACCACGGCTGTTCAGCCATTCATCACTTAAAGGACATTTGGGTTGTTTCTGGGTTTTGGTGATTACCAATGAAACTGCTACAAATACTTACATACATGTTTCTGTGTGACCTGTACTTTTGTGTCCTTGGGTAAATACATAGAAGTAGGACTGCTGAATCGTGGGATGAGTGCGTGTTTCAGTTTGTCAGGAATCACCAAACTGTTTTCCAAAGTGATTGTGCCCTTTTGCACGCCCACCTGCAGTGCCCCACAGTGCTAGTCCACCCCTCACCAACACTTAGTATCGTCGGGTATGGTTGCTGTTGTTGTTACAGCAATTTAGCGAGTGTGAAGCGGCATTTCATTCTAGATTTCATCTGCATTCTTCTTATGACTGATGATGTCGAGCATCTGTTCACGGGCTCACTTGCCATCACCTATTCTCTTCAGTGAGATGTACGTTCAAACCTTTTGTCCGATTTTAAATGAGTTGTTTTCTTATTCCCAAATTCAATAAACAATTTCGAAGCTTCCAGTTTTTATTAACTAATTTTTATTAAGTAGAAGCTGAACAGCCACAATTATTATAAACAGAATTTAAATCACAGATAGCAACAGAATGCTAAATTTTAAGAAGCCCAAATATTTATAGTTCTAGAACAATGTTTCCGAAAGAGTCGCGTATGAATGAATCACTTCGGGATCTTGTTAAAAAAGTAGCTTCTGATTCAGTGGGTCAGGGGTGGAGCTCGAGAATCTGTATTTCTAATAAGCTTACAGGTGACACTGATGTCAACGATGCCTACGTCACATTTTAACTAACAAGTGTCTAAAAGATCTTAGTTCAAATCTCCTTTTATAACCCCAAAACTGGCCAACACGCATCATGTAATTAAATCTTCCTTTACTTTTGGAAGAAAAAGGAACATGAAACTAATAAAGACATAAAGACCTCTGGAGGTACTGCTAGAACTTGAATAGGTGTGTCATAGAATTCCTGTGCCAAGTATCTGTCCAAAATTATGCTGTCACGTTGGTTGATTTTGCTAATAAAGAATAGAGGGATTTCCTCCTTGAAGTCATTCCAATAAAGAAATAGTTATCTATGTCCCTTATTAGGATCAGTGATTTTTTTACCCTCAAAATCTTTGTCGTAGTCACAAAACTTCTTGTATTTTTCTCCCCATTATGTGGAAGCAGGTGGGCTATGTTCAACCTAGAGCCTAATTTTATTGTCCACATCTCTTTGAGGCCTGGAATTTCTGTCTGATTGTTAATTTTAAAAGAATTGGAATCCTACTAGCCCAAAGAAGAAAATTATTTACGATTTTGGGAAATACAAAGACTTGTTGTAAAAAGGGTTATATATACTTTAGTGGGTAACCAAGATGAGCCTTTGAGATTCAGGAAGAAAATATTAAAACTTCTATTTTCGTTCATTTTTAAATTTAAAAAATAGGAAAATTGCATTTCACTGTTGTCGAGTGTATCAATGGACACACGGGTCTTCATTCTGTCTCTATGCCATAAAGTAGAAGATAAAGAATTCCATTTTGCACAGAAGTTTTAAACATCTGAGAGAGATTTTAATGGAGATGTCCAGTGAACAGACTGGCAGTCACAAGAGGAGGAGGGCTGGACCCGTAAACCAACTAGGTGTCATAATGGAGAAGAGTGGATAGGATTGTTTGAGTAACAAAAGAAGGCATTCGTGGGAGGGAATTCAAACACTTCGATTTGAATTTCCCTGATGGCTAATGATTTTGCACATTTTTTCATGTGTCTGTTAGCCATTTGTATGTCATCATTGGAAAAGTGTCTGTTCATATCTTATGCCCATTTTATGATTTGTTTATTTGTTTCTCACGTATTGAGATTGAGAAGTTCTTTGTAGATCTTGGATACCAGTCTCTTATCTGTAGTGTCATTTGCAAATATATTCTCCCATTCCGTGGGCTGCCTCTTAGTTTTTTTGACTGTTTCCTTGACTGTGCAGAAGCTTTTTATCTTGATGAAGTCCCACAAGTTCATTTTATCTTTTGTTTCTCTTGCCTTTGGAGATGTGTCATGAAAAAGGTTGCTTTGGCCGATGTCATAGAGGTTGCTGCCTCTGCTCTCTTCTAGGATTTTGATGGATTCCTGTCTCACATCGAGGTCTTTCATCCATTTGGAGTTTATCTTTGTGTATGTTGTGAGAGAGTGGTCAAGTTTCATTCTCTTGCATGTAGCTGTCCAATTTTCCCAGCACCATTTATTGAAGAGACTGTCTTTTTTCCACCAGGTGTTTTTTCCCGCTTTATCAAAGATCAGTTGCCCAAAGAGCCGAGGGTCCATTTCTCTGTTCTCTATTCTGTTCCATTGGTCTATGTGTCTGTTTTTGTGCCAGTACCATGCTGTCTTTGTGATCACAGCTTTGTAGTACAGCTCGAAATCCGGCACTGTGATGCCCCCAGCTTTGTTTTTCCTTTTCAACAGTTCCTTGACAATTCGGAGTTTTAGTCAGTTAGAATGGCAAAAATTGACAAGGCAAGAAACAATTGCTGGAGAGGATGTGGAGAAAGGGGGTCCCTCCTACATTGTTGGTGGGGATGCAAGTTGGTACAGCCACTCTGGAAAACAGTGTGCAAGGTCCCTTAAAAAGTTAAAAATTGAGCTACTATGACCTAGCCATTGCACTACTGGGTATTTACCCCAAAGATATAGACGTAGTGAAGAGAAGGGCCATATGCACCCCAATGTTCATAGCAGCATTGTCCACAATAGCCAAATCGTGGAAGGAACCGAGATGCCCCTCAACAGATGATTGGATTAAGAAGTTGTGGTCCATATATACAATGGAATATTACTCAGCTATCAGAAAGAACGAGTTCTCAACATTTGCTGCAACATGGACGGCACTGGAGGAGATAATGCTAAGTGAAATAAGTCAAGCAGAGAAAGACAATTATCATATTGTTTCTCTCATCTATGGAACATAAGAACTAGGAAGATCGGTAGGAGAAGAAAGGGATAAAGAAAGGGGGGGTAAACAGAAGGGGAAATGAAGCATGAGAGACTATGGACTCTGAGAAACAAACTGAGGGCTTCAGAGGGGAAGGGGTGGGGGAATGGGATAGACCGGTGATGGGTAGTAAGGAGGGCACGTATTGCATGGTGCACTGGGTGTTATACACAACTAATGAATCATCGAACTTTACATCAAAAACCAGGGATGTACTGTATGGTGACTAATGTAATATAATAAAAAACATTAAAATTTAAAAAAAAGCAAAAAAAAAACAAAACAAAACAAAACACAACACTTTGAGCTTCAGTAGAGGAGGAAGAACAATCAAGGGAAACCGAGGAAGCGGCCAAGAAGTCAAGAACCTGCATGGAGAAGCAGGTAGGCTCCTGGGAGAATGATATTTCAGAGAATATTAGACAGATGGGGCATCTGGGTGGCTCAGTCAGTTAAGCTCAGGGTCCAACTCTTGATTTTGGCTCAGGTCATGATCTCGGGGTTGTGGGATTGAGCCCTCTCCCCCCACCAGGCTCTGCACTCAGCACAGAATCTGCTTGGGATTCTTTCCCTCTGCCCTTTTCCCCACTTGCATGCTCTCTCTATCTCTCTCTAAAATACATAAATAAAATCTTCAAAAAAAAAATTAAAATAGCAGACAGAGTTTCAAGAAAGACTGATTAACCCCGTGAATTATTGGTAGAGGGCTTAGTAAAATGAGGGCAGAACATGCCTATTGGATTTGCTTATTGGGACCAATACCACTGGTGACCTCAGCAAGAGGACGACCATCTCTAAAGATCCCATGTGTAATATTGTGTATGCATAATTTTACCTAAATGGGTGTACACTTAAAAAAATAAAAAAAAATAAAGATCTCATGTGCAAAATGCAAGCACATTTATTGTTGTAAACAGAGTTTGTTTTATTTGGGTGTAAATAAATACATGCATACTCCAAGTAAAATTTGGGGGGATTAAAGAATTGCAAAAGGTGACAAACAGAAATGTGTTTTAAATCGATTGCCAGTAACCCTATCATCGAAAGGCAATCTCTGTCATAATGTTGTGTGTCTAACTCCTGTGTGTTCTTACTTGGTAGGCTTTTGGCTTTTAAAAATCTCTTCCATATAATTGCGATTATATTTTAGGCACTGATTTCTCACTTCACTTTTTAACAAACACATTCTAAATGCTTTGTAAGCATAGCATACCATAAAGGGAACATACCATATAGATATTCAGCCCATTTAGATCGTTTCCAATTTGAAGGCTATTATAAATAAAGCTGAAGGAGCATCTTTCTGAACAAACCTTCCCCTGATTATTTTGGATTATTTTCTCAGAGAGGAAGATCCATCCGGTAATTTCTAGGTCCTGTGTTATGAGTGCCTTCAAACTCTAAGGAAGGACCTACTTTAAACGAATATTGATGTGCTGTAGATGAAGAGAAAGACCCCAAATTGACCCCAAAACAAGAAAAACTCCTGGCAGATTTAATTCAGCAGCTTCCATGAATACAACGTCTATTTTCCTTTTCCTCGTGATTTGGAATATTACTTTTCCATCTTTTCCTTCAAAGGTCTAAAATTTCTCTAGTACTGAGAAGGAGAACATCACTTCCAAGAAAAAGAGAATAGGGTGGGGGGAGAGAGAGAGAGGTGGGAAGGGAAGGGACGAGACAAGAAGAGAGAAGAAAAGGCCGTTTGCTGCCATTGATTTTAAGAAAGTCTTTGAGTCTCATGTAAACTTCTCTTTTTCTCCAAATATTTGCATTGCCAAAAGCTGGAGCGTTGGCACAGTAGACACTCACCAATTTTAGCTTCTCTGACCACCGACCTCCCCTGCCAGCTATCTGTAGTGTCCCATTTGGGAAACGTCTATTTGATAGAGTCTTGGGGAGAAGCACCTGCCCCTTCCTAGAAAAGGAAAAGCAACCACAGTTCTTCTAGTCTTGGCTTGAGTCACCAGGAGGTTAGCACATGGATTGGGTTCGACAAGTAGACAATCAATGCTGGGGTTTGGCTCTTGAGAGAGCGGTGCAATCATATGGGAACAGAGGTCAATCATCATTGCCATGGTGGTCTGAGCAGGCCAGCCCATGCCTGTGTTTGAGCTCTCCTGCAGTCCTTGATGTCAGCTCTTCCTGGTGATTACCGTCTCCACATCTGGTCCTCCTTGTTGTTCCATGAGCCCTGAGAATCCTTCAATAATCTCTCGCCTATGTTAACGTGAGTCAGTCTTCATTGCTTGTAAGGAAGTCTCTGCTTAGGCTCAATAAGCAGGGTCAAGTCACATGTAGGATTCTGGACTTTGTCTTTAGAGCAATAGAAAACCACTAATGGGTAAGAATTCTTTCAGCACAGTACAAATTATCTGTGGAGAGGGGAGGAGGCTGGAGGCCTAGGGAATGAATGAGCGTTGGGTAGAAAGAGTGGCAGCAGGAACAAAAAGGAATACACGGGTGAGGGCTTCAGGTCCTCAAGGAGCAGAAAGTGGGCTGCTTACCAGGAGCAAGGGCACTCTCACTTCTGCGTCATTCAGAGGCTCTGGACACCAGGGAAGGAGCATCGGGGTACTACATGTGTCTGGAAGCTGTTACAAGGACAAATGAGGATGCCCAGAAAGGCCTTTTATGCAGCTCCTGTGTAGACTCACAGATCTGTGTTTCTTCCACTTCATGGGGCCAAACATAATGAGTAATTTCTTAATAATCTGTTCCCCTGACAGCTCTCAACTCCTCCATACTCATCTCTGACATGCAGAAACATGCCACACCAGCATAAAGCCATCTCTCCCACCTTCAAGAAGAGTTTCCCAAGCTTCACTGATAAGATTCATCTGCAATTCTGGTTAAAAATTTAACTTTCCAGGCTCTTCCTTCAGAAGTTCTGATTCAGGGGGACAGGAGTGGAACCTGAGAATGATTTTTAACAAGTTCTGTCATGTGATACTTGTCATCATGGAAGTTTCAGAAGCATCCTGTAAAGTCTTTTACCTGATGAGGGTATGGAGTAGACATCTAGCAGGGATTTTCCTGGTCATCTGTAGTTTCATCCCACAAAGGGGTGATTTGAAGCCCAGAGCAAGTGTTCTTGATTTTTCAGCAGCATCTCCTGGAGGGCTTGTAAAAATGCACATTGCTGGCCCCACCCCCAGAGCTTCTGTTTCAGAAGGTCTTGGTTGACATCTGAGCATTGATAGGTCTACAAAATTCTCAGGTGCAACTGAAGCTTCTGGTCCTGGACCGCATTTTGAGAACTGATGTAGAAAGAGCACAATGTCCCCAGGTGCGCAACGCACAATTATTACTCACCGATTCCTCCAGAGAAACCCCCTTCCAATCAACAGCCCCTCAGCACAGGACAGGGGATCCTCTCTACAGAGTTACAATACCTGAGGCACCAGAGACCTAGACCTCCTCCCGCACAATATATCAGAAAACAAAACCTGGAATTCTCCATGTGGTCCACAAGGAGACTCAGAGATGCAGCCACAATCCTAACGCTTTTTGGAATAAATGAAACCAAAGTAGGAGATCAAAGGGAGATGAATACCTGTAGAGAGATGATGTGTCTACAGTCCAGCCTTGGGAGACCCATGGCAGAGTTGAAGCAAGGAAACAGGCTAAACCACCAGGACCTTGGGACACATCTGTGCATGTTAGGGAGAGGACGGCCTGGATGCAGGGAAGGTTGTGCTGAACATGGTGCCAGGGTGGGGGCCGGGGTTGTTGACAGGGCCAGGCTGGAGCTTTCCCCTCTCCCCCACCATGTGCCGTGCTCCGGGGGCACACAGAGCATCATGCATAAGGTTAGGACCACAGGACCTGAAGGCTCTACTTTCAGGAAGGCTTTGGGTAAATTCCAGACAATGCGATGTTCTAAACACTTTTCATGAAATAACTCTCTTAATACACTAACCCAACAAGTGGATACAACAAACATTGCCTTTTACAGATTAAGAAACAGGGTCACAGAAAGCCACGTATCCTGGCGGAAGTCACAAGGTTGGGACTCCGTGGAGCCACATGTCAAACAAGGTCGTTTGACTTCAGAGACCACAGGCCAGACCTCAACACACCGCTGCTGCTTTTTTTTTTTTTATGATTTTTTATTATATTATGTTAGTCACCATACAGTACAACCCCGGTTTCCGATGTAAGGAGGGCACATATTGCATGGTGCACTGGGTGTTATACACAACTAGTGAACCGCTGTTGCTTTTTAACAGCCTGCATCTTTCTTGATCACCTGCAACCTTCAGGTCATCATTTTAGCTGCTGGAGGTGGGGACCAGAGGAGGGAGAAATACAATAGATACTTCCCTTGCCTTGAAAAGAGTAAAATCTGGTAGGATGGACAGACCCACTTACAGCGAACTCTGAAACCAGGCAGATGGCAAGCAGAGGCTTCTACATTCCGTGAAAAGCTACGGGGATACAGAGAAAGAATGGATGGTAAGTCATGGAGACCCCAGGATCCTTTAATCTAGGCCCTAAGTGGATTGTAAGCAAAACAATAAGAACCAGTCCCTCAAGGGTTGACACTTGAAAGAGGATATCTTGGAGGAAGAAGCAGCTGATTCTGAGGCTCTGACCTCATTTTTCAGATTCTCCTTTGCTTTGTACCCCTCTCTGGTTCCTGCTATCACCATCCTGCTGGCTTCAGAGGGTAGTAATCTTTTTCAAACACTCTAGTCCAGACAAAAAAGACCTTTCTATTAACTCCCCACTGTACAGCTGAGGCCAGGCTGGAATTAACAATATTGAAAATCAATAAGCCCTTCGCTAAATGCTCAGGCACAGAAACAAGAAAATGAACTGTCCTGTATTACCAAGACTCTGTCTAAGAGGACTGCTCTGTCCACACGGAACCCCCCGGGGGAGCACGTGATGGCTGGGATGATGCCTGCTCTTCTTAGACCCTGAAATGCTTGAGTTCACAAATGCTAGTCTCATCCCTGTCAGTTATCTGGGTTCCTCAAAGTCTAGACAAGGAGGTGGAGAACGATCTTCCCTGGAGCTGGCGCCTGTCCTCTCAGGGCCAGCCTCCCCTGTTCTAACCCCCCTCTTCTCCAAGCCATTGGAAGTAATTGACTTTCTCCTCTGGGCTTTTCTTTATGGCCTTTCAAAGAACACCATGGCTACCTTGTCTGAAATCCAGTCTGGACACTTGTTAATTAACTGCTTAAGTTTGATCCAGGTACCTTATCTTCCTGACTTTCTATTTTTCTGTTGGTGAACTTTGGGGTGTGAATTAGTGGTTAACCCAGTCCGCTTTCTGACCTTTCTATAATTCTAGGCCCATTTGTGGGCATGACTCAAGTTGCTCATCGCATATATTTTGCCTCAGCAGTAATACATTAAGGAAAATTGCCTGAACCTGAAAGGTCAAGTCTATGAGGAGGTTCCATGAGCCTAAGCTCAAAGATCCATTGCTTTTAAAGAACTAGACTGGGTGAGTGGGATCTGGGCTCCTGGATTCTCTATATCTACATACATGGTATTGAAGGTGCATTCGGACGAAGGGAATCCAGGGACCCTTCCCATCTCTGTCAAGCTCAGCCACTCAGGCACATGTAGAAATCGTGTGGCTGGTACAAAAACAAAGGCTGAGTCATCAGCTTCTCCCTCCGGCCCCAGCGTCCAGCCTGTGAGCCATCAGAAATTACAAGCAGGACTCAAGCTAGTGCTTTCCTCTGATCTACACACCATTGCCCTGGGAATTCACCAAAGGACCATCAGCACGTGTATGGAAGCGACAGAATTTTATTATGAGGATGATGATGATGATAAGGATCAAGCTCAAAGAGGATAAAGCCCCAGTGGAAACACAAAGTGGCCTGAGTTGACCTTATTGACCTCACTGTCATCCTACCTACTGTGTGTTGAAGGCCACACTATTGGCTAGAAGCTTTTCATCAGTAAGGGGCCTAGAACAATGCATGCTTCCCCTTTGGCAGGGGGTCTAGGAGAGCCAGATCTGGAAGATACAACAGAACAAGATGGAAATGCATCTCAATGAGTGTAAAGGCGGGATCAAAACCGGAAACTCTGCTCCAATGGAAAGTCAAAGTTAGGAGACGAGGATGGTAGAAAACAAATATTGAGACCTGGGTGCAGAACCAAAGGATCCAGAAGGTAGAAGAAGAGGCGAGCCAGGACCATTGAATGAGATGGGCAAATACTAAAAACAAAACAAAACAAAACAAAAACAACTCTATTTCTGAGGTTGGATATTAAGGTGGCTTTTTACATCCTGGTAGGATAATTCGTGGGAATCATGAAAGTCTCTATAAGCCAATCCAACTCATCGAAAAGAGACGATGGTCTTCTGTTTTCTGGGTTTCAGGGTGCATTGGCTTCCAACTGAATTTGGTTTCTTTCTTGTTTTCTTAGGATTTTTTTGTATTTATTTGACAGAGAGAGAGAGAGCACAAGCTGGGGAGGAATAGGCAGAGGGAGAGGGAGAAGCAGGATCCCCACTAAGTAAGGAGCCCAATGCAGGGCTCGATCTCAGGACCCCAGGATCATGACCTGAGCTGAAGGCAGACACTTCACTGACTGAGCCGCCCAGGAGTCCCTGAATTTAGTTTCTACCACCTAATTGCATGGTATATTAGCTACATATCCTTGCGTAACAATTTATGACAAACTTAACAACTAGAAACAACACACATTTATTATATCTCTGTTTCTGAGGATCAAGAGTCCAGTCCCAGCTTCTCTTGGTTCTCTGCTTCTGAGTCTCATCTGAAAGCTACAATCAAGGGGTTGGCCATGGCTACAGTCTCACTTCAAGGTTTGCCTGGGGAAAAAAATCCTCTTCTGGGCCCACATGATTGTTGGAGGCATTCTGTTTCTTGCAGGCTAGAAGAGAGAGAACTGAGTGTCTTGCTGATTATCTGTGAGAAGCTACTCTCATTTCCTTGCCATGTGGCTTTCCCCGAAGGGCAACTCACAACATGCTTGGCTTCTTTGTAGCCAACAAGAGAGACTCCTAGATTATACCACTGTTATATCTCATGTAATGTTATGTGTGTGTGTGTGTGTGTGTGTGTGTATACATATATATATATATATATATATATATATATATGACATTGTTATAATCTCGTGTAATATAATTGTGTGCATGCAATCACCTATACTCATCACCTTTGCCCTATTCCAGTAGTTTGAAGCAAGTTAGAGGACACATCACACTCAAGCCGAAGGAATTATGCAAAGGCTTGAATACGAGGACATGGAGATCGTGGGAACCATCTTGGCATCTGTCATATGTAAATAGACCTGCTAGTTGGTCCTGGATCTCAAGGCCACTCTACTGCTCTCCTTGAGAAATTACACAAAGACCCTGCAGTGTGTGATGTAGTTAAGTACAGACTCCTGAACCAGACGGCAGAGCTCACTAGGTGTGCCGGAGTTGTTGGGACAGGGTTGTTTACCCTTCCTGTTGGCTAGTAGCTGAATTTCCATCCCCAGGAATAAAGCCTTCCTTTTCCCAAATAGACAGGAACCATGGACCAGATGAAATAAGACAGAGAACTTAACAAGGAACAATATTAGGAGCTGTACTGGGGTCCCCTAAACATACTGCATGAGTTGAGGCAAATTTTGGTAATAAAGGCCTGTGAATAAAGCTTGAGGGACTCGGTTGACTCAGTATGAGTCAGCAGCGTGATACGGCTGCCAAGAACAGCAAAGGCTGTGTTAGACTCAGTGTAATTGGTCCAGATGGAGGATTAGTCCAGAGGAGATGACCCTTTCTCACTTTGTGCTGCTGCGGCCACACAAGAAGGCTGGTGCTAATTCCAGAGCCCACATTCTAGGAGGGACATGGTCAAACTAGTGTACCTGCAAAGGAGAGTCCCCAGAAGGTTAAAGAGGTTGAAAGCATGGAAGATAACAAAAAGAATGAGGACTGGGAATATTTAATCTGCAAAGGCAAACTCCTGAACTGGATAGGAGTATTGTTTTATTTTTATTTTTTTTAAAAGATTTTATTTATTTATTTGACAGAGAGAGAGAGACAGCCAGAGAGAGAGGGAACACAAGCAGGGGGAGTGGGAGAGGAAGAAGCAGGCTCCCAGCGGAGGAGCCTGATGTGGGGCTTGATCCCAGAACGCCAGGATCACACCCTGAGCCAAAGGCAGATGCTTAACGACTGACTGAGCCACCCAGGCGCTCCACGAGTATTGTTTTAAAACACTAGAGGACTGTCTTATGGACAAGATACTGGGGGGACAGAAAGTCTTATATGAGCCCAAGGGGTAGAACCAATGGCCATAGTGGAAATCTTGGAAGATCAGATGTCCGCTCAGAGTGAGAAACATCTCCCAGTGGGCACAGGGGCCATAGCAGAGGACAGACGTTTCTCACTGGAGTCCTCAATGCATCATCCAGTTATTCAACAAACACTTCTTAGTTCCAACTGATTGCCAAGCACCAAACTATGCAGATGCCCAACAAAGAAAATGCATCTCCTGTCTTCAAGGACAGGAGACAAGAAAGAAACAGGAAAGGCAAGAAAGGCAAGACAAGAACACAAATAATTTCAGTGAAAGACTGAAAGTAACCAACACCCCCCCCCCCCAAGCCTCAGACATGTATTTCTTGGTCATGTCATATGCAGGAGGCCACAGCTCGCTTCCTGTGGCTGGCTCTATGTGCCTTCTCATTCTGGAGCTTGGGACAGAAGAAGGAAAGTGCTAGTGGAAACTTGTGATGCTTGTGATGCCTTTGAAATCTTCGGCTGGGGCGGGCGCTGATCTGCTCACATGGCAAGGACAGCAGCGTGTCACTGCCAACTCCTGCCACAGGGGGCACTGTGAGTGACACAGCAATAGGCACATAAGCTCTACAGGCAAGAGGAAGCAAATTATCAGCAAAAATAGCACAGTTTCCTACAGTGCCCTCAGAGTTATTGTGTGGGTGTTGAAAGGACAAAATTTTGTGGAAGTCACAACTGTTTAGAAGGGTCTTCAAGGAAGAGGGGGATCACTCTTGACTGCGTTGGGCCAATCCCTCTCTCTTTCTAAAATCGCTCTGTGCTCACACTTCAACGCGGTGTAATTCATTTCAGTGTGAATGTTCCTAAGTTAGTTAGCTCTGGTCTGAGCGGGATGGTTTCCTTGCCTGGGGAGAGAAGTGAAAACGTAAACAAACTTTCCACTCCGGGAGCGAAATCTACAGAAATTTAAATGAGGTGAATGAAATTTAACAGTTGAGAAATTACAACTGTGAAGAAGTAGGTTAGTCCAGGGACGAAAGGGAGTGAATCAAGAGAAACACATAAGAAGCTGAATTTAATTAAGGGACCTAGAAGGAAGATATTAGTAGCCATTCTCCATGAGGAATAATAAATGAAAGATTGCCTGTCATTTTGGATTGTAAAGGCCTAAATTATGGTCCTCCTCGTGCTCCCCTCCTGCAAAAAGAATTTATTTAATCTATCTGTGAAAATTTCACAGATGGAGGGAGCAAAGCAGGCTGATTACAGTGTGTTTATTTGTTTGTTTATAAGAAATTCTGATTGCCTTGGCCACCGGGAGCAAAGCAATTCCCAGTACTGGAGAAGAGAAAAATGGTCCCTTTTTTCCGAAGTGTGGCTGGTGAACCAAGAGAAGTTGGATGAGGCAGGAATGGGCACGTGGCCCAAAATACTTCATTGCTCACATTGGCCGTCCTTTAATTTTTAATACGTTTTATTTCTGTGTTTGGAGAGGTTTTGTTTTTTTAACCTCCTGGTGCAAAATCCTTCTGTTAAAACTTATGGAATTAACATGCCAAACGCCAACTGCAATGCGTAAGGACTGTGAGATGCTTCCTCAGGAATTTTCAGTTTGAAAACTACCTTGTTCTCCTCAGAGGCAAAGCACAATTGTGCTGTTTTTAAGATAGTGTGGTGATGGTAAGAAAATGACAGCAGCGTTTCCCTCCAAAGCTACCCTTGGGGTCCTGGGCTGGCACCGTGAGGGTTGAAGGTGGTGACTGCCAGTCCTTCTGGCCATGCGAGACAAAGTCACATAAATAGCAGTGACCACCAAGAAAAGAGGCAGATCTGAAGTCAGACAAAAGCATTTATTGGGCAGGGGGCGTCTCAGAATCGCAATTTGGGGAGCAGAGATTTGGGTAGCAACCCAAGTCGTGTCCACTAGGGAACAAAAGTCCAGGGTTTTTAAAGGCAACAAGGAATGCTTGTATACATTGTTTTCAAAGAATTTGGATTGATGCTGGTGGCAGAAAACTAATCTTGGCTACCTGTAATTGGTTGTTAAGGCTTTCATTCACTAAGTAAAAGGCTGTTACTGTGGCAACTTCCAGCTTTTTGTTCAGTCCTTGGATTACTTGCAGTTTGGCCCAGTTCAAAAGTTCATGGTTCCACCCAGTGAGAACATGCATAAGGCCCACCTCCTTAATGATTTCCTGGCTCCATTTAAGCCCCTTGACATAAGTAACTCTATTTTATTTCGACTTTCACAGAAGGAGAAAGGCCTTTTCGGAATTCTGTGTCCACAACCTGCTGGCAGTGGTCTCGGCTAATAATTGTAATAAACTTTTATTGAACACGTGCTGTGTGCCACATATGGTTCTAAACTTTTACATGGATTCAGTCATATAATCTTGGTAACAATATCATGGGAGATAGCTGTTATTCTTCTTTCCATTTTCTAGATGAGAAAACTAAGGCCCAATAATTTGCCCCAAATATGTAACTGTCTTCTAACTTGATAACAAAAAGATAAACAACCCAATGGGGAGAAAAATGGGCAAAAGACATGAATTGGCACTTCATAAAAGGGGGATATCCCAATAGTCATTAAATGCAGGAAAATGTGATTGACCTCATTTGTCATCACAAAAATCCAGATTAAAACCAGAATGACACACCACTGCACACTCTGACTGAGTGCCTACAGTTAAATAGACTGATGGCACAAAGTGCTGGAGAAGCAGCGGAGCGATGGAAACTCATGCTCTCCTGGTGGGGAAGGCGTCAGTCCAGCCTCTCTGGAAAACAGTTTGATATTAACCACTCAAGTCGGACATTTGCAAGTCTTATGATACAGCAATTCCACCCTCAAGGGTAGAGCAAATGTAAATATTTGCACCTGTGCACAAAAAAATATGCAGCAGAGTGTTCATAGAAGCATGATCTAGAAAGTCCTTCATTGGAAACAACCCAAATACCATCAACAGTAGAATGACTGAGAACATTCAGTATGCACATACAATGTAATACTTTTCAGCAGTAGCAATGAACTTCAGCTCCATGAAACGGCATGAATAACTCTCATAAACATCATTGAACTAAAGATTGAAACACAGAAGAATACTGTATGATTGCATGTAAATAAAGCTCCAAAGTTTGCAAAATTAGTCTCCAGTTTTAAAGTTAGGAGGGTCATGACCTTGGGGGAGGACAGAAGTAGTAATGATGAGGATAGGCATTGGGGTCTTGAGGAATGACCTCAGTGTTCTTTGCCTTGAGTGGTAAAGGCAAACCTCTCCATGTGTCTTGAACCACTTCTTTATTTCTGGTTCAAGAATTGGGTTAGGGGTACCTGGGTGGCTCAGTTAGTTAAGCATCTGACTCCTGATTTCAGCTCAGGTCATGATCTCAAGGTTGTGAGACTGAGCCATGCCTTGGGCTCCTCATTGGGCATGGAGTCTGCTTAAGATGCTCTCTCTACCTCTCCCTCTGCACCTCCCCTCCTCGAAAAACAAATAATAATTGGGTTACAGGTCTACTTGACCTTCTTCAGAATTCCATGCACAATCAGACAATATTTTTTTTTCTTCACCAAGAAAATACTGAAGTATTATACAGTAATTGAATTTTTAAAATCAAACATCTTGCCCCTGTTTGCACCTGTTTCTAGGAAACTGGGAATCCAAATGTACAAGAAATGTTGTGCTTAATAAAATTAAACTTAGAAACTCTAAGTACAACAAACTGGCAATTTCAATTTCATTTTTTATTTCCCTTATCATTTATCCGGTCTTAATCCAGGAATTGCCTTTGGGTGGCTAGTAGAATTATTGTCTTGTTTTGTTTTTTCTCCTTTCTTGTTTTCTGTGATTTTCCAAATTAGCCATAATGAACAAATATTGTTTTGATAAAACAAGTAAAAAGTGTACTTGAAAATGTAGCTTAACTCCTGGATAGGGAGAGGTGGAGATGTAAAAGTAACACGGTCCTCTCTCTGTCTCACTCTGTGTCTGCAAATGTTTCTTTCTCTCCTCACTTTTGCAGTAAACTCAGTAGTGAATTTTGCCATTTCAAACCCTCTGGTAAAACCAAGCCCCTGATTCTGGGACTCCAGCCCAGGTCCCACCTCTTTGTGAGGTTTTCCTTCCCTGACCAGCCAGCTGGAAGCCGAAAGTCCCTAATGGTCAAGTTAAACTGATCTTCTTTCTCTGAACACATCAAACATTTTGAAGGTTGGTACACGTTCCTGGGACATAGCAGTATCCATCTCTTGACTGATGGGGTGACTTACGAATCAATAAGTGCCTCGAAATTTGATTCTGTGTTTTTTGTACTTTCTTTATTCTCTATTATAACATGTAATTAGAAAGGTCACATGGAAATTATGGGGAAAAAATGTTATCAAACACAACTTCAAGGTGATGTTCCCAGGACCTTAAGAAATAACACATTATATTTCATTGACTTTAAGATTTTTTTTCTTTTCTTTTTTTTTTTAAGATTTTATTTATTTATTTGACAGAGAGAGAGACAGCCAGCGAGAGAGGGAACACAAGCAGGGGGAATGGGAGAGGAAGAAGCAGGCTCCCAGCAGGGAGCCCGATGCGGGGCTTGATCCCAGAACGCCGGGATCACGCCCTGAGCCACAGGCAGACATTTAATGACTGAGCCACCCAGGTACCCCAAGATTTTTTTCTTTTTACATTTTATATTTATGGAATTGGATTATCTCACGATGGATGGCATCTGACTATTATTGTTGGCCATACTGCTGTCATGACCCTGATGCCATTGCCTGCTCATGGATGGACTGGCCTCCATGCTTCCAAACTGGCCTCCATGATCTCTGCCTCCTGGGGTTTATGCTTTCCAATTGACTTTAACCCCCTTAGTGTGGGCTGGACCTACTGACTTGCTTCCAGCAAATAGAATATGACGAATGTGGCAGTATGTCACTTCTGAGATTGGGTTACAGAAAGATAATGTCTTCCATTTCGAGTACCTTCTTTTGTTGTCTCACTTGTTCAGTATGAGGAAGCTGACTGCCATGTTATGAGCATCCCTACGAAGATGCCATGTGGCCAAGGAACGGAGGGAGGTCCCTGGACTGGCCAGGGAGGACTAGCTCTCCGTCCGACAGCTTGCAAGGAACCAGAGCCTGCCAACCGCTGCATAAGTGAGCTATCCTCTCTCACTCAGAGTAGCCCAGGTTCTAGGCAAGGTGTGTGTGTGTGTCAGAGCTGCTGTCATGCGACGGCTCAGTGAGAGAGGATAGCTCTGACCCACAGGCGCCATGAGATAATAAATGTGTGTTTTGTTAAGCCACGAACTTTGGGGGTAATTTGTTATCAGCAGTATATAATTAATACACCCACTGGCTGTCACTTCCACGGAGATATTAGCATTATTTGATGTACATGTGGTAAATATAATTGTTTTTAAATGTCTTGGAAAATTGTGCGAAGAATTAGCATTTGAATAAAGAGGTAACATATATTCAAAAGCAGCAGAAACAGAGCACAGGGGTAGTATGACTTTAGGAAGGCAATGTCCTTATTTGTAGGAAGGACCCATAAAGCAACAAGTACTTTATGAGACATCATTAGTTGTCTAGGGCTATCCTAACACGATACCATGGACTGGGTAGCCTAAATGACAGAAATGTATTTCCTCATTATTCTGGAACTTAGAAGCCTGAGATCAAGTTGATGGTGGGGTGGGTATCCTCTGAGAGCCTCTCTCCTTAGCTTGTAGATGACCTCCTTCTCCATCTGTGACTTCATCTGGCTGTTCTTCTGTGCATGTCTGCACCCTAATCTCCTCTTCTTATGAAGACACCAGTTCTTGGATTAGGGCCCACGCCAGTCACCTCATTTTCACTTAATTACCTCTGCAAAGTCTCTAACTCGAAATATAGTCACATTCTGAGGTCCTGGGAGGCAGGACTTTAACTCTCGACTTTTGGCATGAGCACAAGTCAGCTCATAACACGACGCAAGGCAATATATTCACCTTCTGGGTATTAGGATACGGACATCTTTGGGGGTCATTATTCTGCCTCCGTTTGGGTACATGATGGAAGAAAAAGCATGGACAATTTCCTACATGGCCCAGCACGAACGGCATATCCCACCTGTCGGGGGACTCATGCGGGCCAAACCAGAGGTAGAGTAATGTGCTCTGCACAAGAAACAGCCCCCACTCTCAAGGATTCCAAAGGAAAGAGGCTAGTTGCTTGACTTTCCACGGGGCCCTCTTCCTCTTGCTCTGTTGTGCCCGTTCAGCGTCATCGCTTTTCAGGTGAGTGCAAGTCAGCTCGGGCAACATCAGTGCTCTGGTTAATGGCCCTATTTAAAATCAGCCACAGAATGAATATTTTCCATATTCAGCTGCTCAACATATATTGACCTGCTACGTGCCGCATATAGCTGTGTCATCTCACCTAAATCTCAAGTCCTGCATTCTGCGTAAGTACCGTGGCAGTGTTGTTTTTTGTAAGATTTATTTATGTATTTGAGAGAGAGAGAAAGAGCATGCAAGTGAGCACAAGTGGGGAGGGGGCAGGGAGAGGGAGAGGAAGAGAGAGAACCTCAAGCAGACCCCCCGCTGAGCGCAGAGCCCAGGCCTGGCTGGATCCCAGGACCCTGAGATCATGACCTGAGCGGAAACCAAGAGTCGGACGCTTAACTGACTGAGCCACCCAGGCGCCCCACATCCGTTTGTTTCTAAAGGAAGAAATGAGTTTGGCACAGATATGCAAATGGCCTGGAATGGCGGAAATTCATACTCAGCTTTGTCTGAACCCGAAGCTTTGCTCTTTAGAACTTGCCTACTTTTCTCCTCCGTGATTTTTCAAGCAACGATGACTTCAAGGCAAATGTTGTCTGTTCACAGGAAAAACTGTTCCCTGAAAGGGCCTGTATCCACAGGTCATTCGGATGCTTACTAGCAAAGTAGATGTGTTCTGTGGGACTGTTTCTTGTTAAGAAAGCAAGGACCGGACTGTCTGATTTAATTCCTTTTTTGTTTTTTTTTTTAAGATTTTATTTATTTATTTGACAGAGAGAGAGAGAGAGGGAACACAAGTAGGCAGAGCCTCAGACAGAGGCAGAGGGCGAAGCAGGCTCCCCACAGAGCAGGGAGCCCGATGTAGGGCTCAATCCCAGGACCCCGAGATCACGACCAGAGCCGAAGGGAGACGCTGAAAGAGCTGAGGCATCCAGGCGCCCCTGATCTAATTCCCTCCTATAATGACAGCACACATGCCTTCAGTGTGCCCTATAGGCCAGGTGTTTTACGGGTAACAACAAGAGAAGGGTGCCATTATTCCCCCCCTCCCTTTAAAGGAAAAAAATGGAAGAGAAGGAACTTGGGTGAAATCACAGAGCTGATACTGCAGTGCCCCAGCAATCTGACTCTGGAACCTGCCCTCGTGGGGTTTGTGATATCTACCGAATTCTGGGGGAGTTTACTTCATGTTCTTTTTCTAAGTCTGAATAGGGCGAAAAGACAGACTACGAACACAACAGATTTACAGCCACCCCAGGAAAAGACCATGGCCACGGTAACAATTAGAGATTAGGACAGGACATAATGAGCTCTGATTGCTGGCAAGGGGTCCATGAATTAGCAGCCAGGAAAGAAAGGGATCAAGGGAGTTCATCAGTTTTGGGGTTTTAAATTGGCCTCAAAAATGGCCCCCTTCTTCCCTGCGCATGCAACAAAGACTGACAGATGAGAGCTGAGTAAGTCCCGTCTCACGGATAGAAGCTAGGTTGGAGAACGTAACCATGTGAGAGCCAGGAGGCCCTGCTGGTTCAACCCCAGAACGGGGTGCATTTCCCCAGGGAGGAAGAGACACCCCCACACCAGAGCAGACCTCTCTCCCACAGCGAGGACCCCGGAGGAGCAGTGAAGCCTCGCAGGTTAGCTAGCAAGGAGAGAGCTGATGAAGCATCTACAGTTTTTCTTCCCAAGTTTGCCAATAAGTTAGTCCATCTGTCTCCCTAGGCAGGCAGAGTGCTCCTGCCAAACACGGCAGCTTCCAGAAAGAGGTGAATCCATAAACGCCGGCTGAGGGTACATAAGGAACAAGACCGGGGAAAGGGCATTGCAGCCACCGCAGGATACCCCGACACCTTTCTGATTTCCAACTGCGTGACGACTGTGTCCGGCTCCCTTCTGATCTCCAGGGCTGGTAGAGAATAAGAGCTCAAGAACTCGGCGATGCTGGAATGAATGAGCAGGGACACCAGCGCTGAGATCTGAGGCACCACGTGAAATCGGGGGGTCCCAAGGTGAGATAAAGTTTGCTGGGAGCATCATCTCCATAGTAGCTTTTATTTTTAAGGGCTGATTGTATGTGGGGAGAGAGGGGAAAAAAAACCAAAACAAAAAACAATTATACCGAGAACTGAGCTCTGTAAGCTTAGCATTTCATTTTGTCAAGTAGTTTACTAAATGCAATTATAACAATATCATGACTATTGGATTTAAATACCTTATGGATAGTTAAATTTCTAGAATGTAAGTACATTTTCAGGGCATGAATAGGAACCCAGGATCTCTGCTCCTTCATTGGGAGATAAAATATAAAATACACTGGAGCCGTCTTTCTAGTCGTATAAAGTGAACACATGCAGTTAAAAGAGGAAAAAGAAAATTATATCATGGGACAGAAAGAAAGCATAGAGGGACTGATTTTGACCTAGTTCTAAATCTAGCCTTGCTAGCTGTGTGACCCTCAGGAAGTTATTTAACTTCTCTGTATTCACATGAAAAATGGGGATAAAAAAAGAATGCATTCAAATCTTGTAGCACAAAGCTGATCGGTAAATGCCAGGATTTTTATTTACCTTTCTGTACCTCTTCCTTGCTTCCCATACTGTTTGATGGATTTTCCTAACTTTATACAAGTTAGCCAATTTTACAGTAGTTTACAACAAATATTGCTACAGATAGATTGAGATATGCTAACTTGATCCTTTTAAATATGAAATGCTACCTTTTTTTTTTTTAATTTAAGAGTTAAGTTGCCTGAGCTTCAAAGCATGCTGCAAAATACTACTACCATAAAGGAGAAAAAAAATATATATATAGGTATATATATATATAATTAGCTCTTATGAGTGTCATTGTAAACCTTTCCATAAGAACAGTATTCCAAAAATCTGAGGAAAGACAACAGTAGCATCTCTTAAGAGATGCTTGCTTTGGCTCTGTTATAAATCTGGAGTCAAAACAAAGCTTAGAAAAGAGAAGGCAAAGCTGGCAGCTCTCAGGGACAATAGGGCCACACTGGAGACCTTCAGGGGGTCCTCCCAGAGGAGAGAGCTGCTAGGAAGGTATGCTGCTTGAAGCTGAGTGCGGGGAGGATGTGAGAATTTGATAGTCACAGTCCAAATGCTCCTTGGATCTTCCTAGTGTTCAGAGAACCAGGGGCTCATGAGAATTCTCCGACTGAATTGTAATTTTTCTGTTCATGTGTGTCTGTGAGCACCTTCAGGTAGGGATTCAATTTTATTCCTCTCCACAAATATACCTACCACCGGGCTGCAATATGGGACGGACGTAGCCAGCCCCCAGCAGAGGTTTCTACTCAACTGATGGGGCTGGAGAGAAAGGAAAAGATCTTTATTTTTTTAAATTTAATTCCATTTAATTTATTTTTTTTATTTTATTTATTTTATTTTATTTTTTGAGAGTTGAACTTTCTAGCGTCCTTGAATAAGGCCTAAAAGAGAAAATCAGCAAGACCTGCTCATCAAAGCATCGGTCAGCTTTGGTCCCAGCAAACCTAAAATCAAAGGGAGTGCTACAATTTCCCACCGCCCTGAAGGCATTCCAGCACTCAGCAGGGCCTAACAATTTGAACAAGAGGGCCCCTTCAGGCCTGCAATATTGCAATTTTTGCAGCACTGATGTGTGTGATTCGGGGCAAAGTTTGACACGGGATCAGATAAAAAGCGTCTAGCTGTTTATCCGACACAACAAATGGGCTGTAAGATATGTGTGGGAAATTGCGTTGATCATGCGTACTTTACCTGAATCAATTAGGCATTCATTCTGTACAATATCGCATCTGCACGAGCCAATTTCTTCTTTAGAACTCATAGGAGCCCAAGGTACTTTCAGAGCCTCTCAAAAACGTTTTAATTTCTTTTAGAGCTTCCCGGCCTCAACAAATGTGGAACGAAATAAGAATAACAGATCCCTCTTTCTGTCGACGCGGTCATGAAACTTAATTTTTAATTAATTAATTTTGAAGGCTAGGTCCCGCGAAGGTCAAAGTTATAACTCAACCCTGCAATCACACAGGTAGAGAATAAATCTGGTGTTACGAAGGGGATTAACATCCTCTTTTCAGAAAAGCATCAAATAATCTCTTAATCGTAGATGGATGTATTGTTGTTAAGGACATTGGTGAAGTTGGGAGTTGGGCAGGTGGTGGGGGAGGCAAGTGTTGGGTGAGGTGAGTCAGAAGGAGCCTTGATCCTACATGTTTTCAGGATATGACCCTCATTCTCTCTCTCCCAAGCTGGCTGCTCTAGCTAATTAGCAAATCAAAAGAAATGGAAACAATTCTAGACCTGAGCACAATCAAATTAGCTGGAGTTATTTGAGGATACCATTCTCACACAGTGTAATCATGCTCTCTTTGTTTTGATCAAATGAGCGAAAATCATCTTTCAAACCCAGTGCCCGCCCCCCTGCCCAGGCAGCTCTCTGGATGGTGGCTTTGGATATCTCTTCTCATCAGTTTTACACACGATCTTTTCTATGAAGACGGGAATGCACAATGTACAATTAGACAATACCCATCAAGCTTCCCCTACAACAAGGACCTTTTAAAAATACATCTGACTTTTCAGGTGATTGAGCAGTAAGAGCCATTAGTGCACCATCTAAATCAGGGCTTGGAAAGTTTATTAAAAGTGGATTTTTAACCTGATCCCAATTTCCTCTGCTTATAAAGAATCCCATTGGACTCCTTAATATTCATGCTATTAACCTGAAAGATTCAAACTGTCACTATGGGAGGAAAGGCTATACAGGATAGGTAGCCCCGCAGGAAGGACTTACAGACAAAATCACACTGAGCCCAGGCAGGTAGAAGGACTGTGGATCCTACATCTTCAGCAGAAGCAAGCTCTCTCTATTTCTCTCTCCCCTTCTCCTAAACTCCCTAGTCCATGGCATATTTGGGGGAAAGAAAACAAACAGAAACAACCAAAGCAAACCTAAGCAAACCATTGAATTACAGAGAGCACCCGACTCGGAGTCTAGTTTGTACTGGAAGGGTAGCTGCCTTGGGTGAGTCACCTGCACCCCCGGTGCCCTAATTACTCCCACTCACTCATACCATGACTTGAAACTTCTGTGCCTTTGTTTTTGTAAACTGAGGAAATCATAGGGGCGCCTGGGTGCCTCAGGGAGTTAAGCGTCTGCCTTCGGCTCAGGTCATGATCCCGGGGTCCGAGGATCGAGCTCCCTGCTCAGTGAGGAGTCTGCTTCTCCTTCTCCCTCTCCCCCTGCTTGTGATCTCCCTCTCTCACTCTCTTTCAAATAAATAAATAAAATCTTTGAAAAAATCTTTTAAAAAATGAGGAAATCAGAATTTCTAAGAGGTCTGGTACAAGGACAAAAGGTACACATCCTGTAATTCGTCTTGCCCGAGTACCTGGCCCCAGAGCCTTGCATGAACCCCAGCCGGTATTATTACGGATTGTTGGCTGAGCTCAGCTCATTTGCTTTTGTTTCCATTTTACCCCCTCAGCCTTTGTCTTCTGCAGAGCATAGTTTGCAATTTAACTGATGCCAGTGAGTTTTGGTAAAACTGGGTTGTGGGGGTCAGTCTGGTTCTCCTTGAGGTAAGATTTTCTGCTCCCGCAGGGGGTGGCGGTGTCTTCACTGGCCACTTCTTGCTCAGTACCTGGCATAGCGTTGAACACATACTAGGTGCTCAACAAAGACCCTGGTATCTTATGATATTAGCAGCCTACAGATCATCTGTTAAAACCCTCTCGTTTTCCAGGTGATGGCACTGAGTAAGAGGGTCTTAGGCCACACGTGTACCAATGGCAGCCCATCTTCAAGTGGACTACCTCTGTGTCTCCCGTGAGCCTCCATTCTGACATTGACGGCTCTGATGGGAAACACATCTGACCTAATCCAGCGGTCCTTGAGGGAATGTACTATGTTTCAGACACCATGCAAGGTTCTGGGGAGACAACACAGAGTTCTCTGTGGTTCCCATCATGCTCCCCATACCCAAAGCATTTCTAATCTGGTGGGGAAGACAAATCCCTAAGCTGATATTTTCAATACAATATTTGTGTTGTTACAGCCGAGCTGAGTTCCGGCGGTCTACAAATGCCTGGTTAGGAAACCTAACTCATGCCCAGAAGAGGTCAGAGGAGGCTGTTTAAGAGAAATGACAAATGTCATGGCAGAGACGTAAAGCTCACTAAGAACAAAAGAGCCAAATAATACTTCCTCATTTATCTAAACACAAGAACGCTGATCATTGATCAATGAACGTTGGCCGAAATTTTCTTAAAAAAAGAGAGAAGCTAAAAATCCAGTCCTCAAATTCTTTTTTTTTTAAAAGATTTTATTTATTTATTTGACAGAGAGAGACAGCCAGCGAGAGAGGGAACACAAGCAGGGGGAGTGGGAGGGGAAGAAGCGGGCTCCCAGCGGAGGAGCCTGATGTGGGGCTCGATCCCAGAATGCCAGGATCACACCCTGAGCCGAAGGCAGAAGCTTAAGGACTGAGGCACCCTGGCGCCCCCAGTCCTCAAATTCTTAATCACTTGCCAGATCTACTTGGAGTTGCTTCCTGCAAGCAAAGTTTCTAGCAGAGACTCGGGGCTGGGGCCTAAGGTTCTAGTTTCTTTTCAGGACTTGTGGTAGGGAACCAAGCAGATGAGTTAACCTGCCTTTGGCTCCCAGCGTACTAATGGAATCACTGCCAGCCTCCGTTTGCATCTGGCAAATGAGTAGTGAGATGCAGACTATGCAACAGAAGCATTTTGAACTCTCAAGGAAAAGGAATCATACCAACTTAGAACATCAAAGCTGCTCCCCATTTTGAAGAACCCATGATCTGCACAGGGCTTAGCTGCTGGTAGGAGCTTAAGGATACCAGTAATTGGCAAGGGTTTATCTCAGACTACCATTTGACCTGCACAACCTCCTACATGGTTTTACACAGCTTCATAGGATTGGGGAGGAGAGGAACACTCCTTTTAAAGCTAATCTAAATTTAAATGCTGAGGCTTTTCAAAGTAGGGCTTTAAAGTGGCTTAAAAATTCACACACACACACACACACACACACACACACACGTATATATACCTAAAATACACCTAACAACATTAGTCTGGCTCTGAGAAGTAGCCAGGGTCACAAAAACCTCTAAAAGCTTATTTTCCAGAACAAGTCTTAGTCTTGGCCTCCCAGATGCTATTGGCTTTATCAGATAGCCAGAAATGCTGGTCTTTGCTTTGCTTTCTTAAAGGGCAGTAGGTAACAACAGGAGTAAAGGGATCAATTTCCTATGGCAACCATTCCATAAATGGGGAAGTATTTTTAAACCAAGCAAAATTAATGACAGGTTTTTAAAAATTAATGACAGATTAAATGACAAAGTCGAATTCTTCCAAATATTTATCTTCCAATATTTAAGGTATGGGAGATCTACTGAAACCTCACCTAAAATAACTTTGATGTGCAGTTGGCAGTTTTTTTCCTCTTTCCATGCTTCTTTCCTCCCTCCTTCCTTCTTTCTAACATGTTTGCTGACCTGCGTTTGAGAGCAGCTTCCTTTGGCTCAGGTTAGTGGGTAAGCAGGCAGTCCAGCCTCTGCAAGGAGGTTCCAACCCCACGCCCCTCGAAATCTTAAATCTGAAGTTGAACTACTTGGATGCTGGTCGAGTTCTCCCCCAAAACCTCCAGCTACAGGATCAGGGGAGGGGACAGAGAAGCCCTGCTTCATTTCAGAGCTGGCGTTTACCACCCTGGGGTGCTAGCAAAAGCAGAGGTGAATTCTCCGCGCTCTCCCGGTGAATCTGCATCCACTCCCGGGCGCGCGAACGAAGGGGGACGGCGTGTTCAATGGCTACCCGGGGCGCTCAGGAGCAGGCTCCCCGCGCCCATTCAGGCTCCACCTGCCTGGCCGCTGGCGTCCGGGACGGGGGGCGGCGGCGTCAGCTCCAGGGGATGGTTCCTTTGGCCTCCAGGGCGGCGCAGGGAGCACCAGCACCTAAGCGGGGTCACCTGCCGAGAAGGAAACTGGCTGTGCGACGCACGTGGGAGCGGCGCAGCCCCGGGAACCCTGCGGGGTAGGAGAGTGCGGGAGGAGGTGGGCTCGAGTTTGCTCCTAACCTTCCCCAGCCGGGGAGAGGGAGTAGACAGGATGTCCCAGATTCGCCGCGAAGGCAGCATCACCCAGCCCATGACTGGCCCCACCCCCCGGCCGCGCTGGTCCCCTCCCCCTGGACTGAACCCAAGGAGCCGCCGCGCCGCTGGGCCAGATCGACTCGTCCGGGACCCGTCCGCTGGAGGCCTGAACCCGGCGCCGCAAGCCAAGCCGGCCCGACTCAGGGCAGCACCGGAGCCGGCCGGGCAGCAGTGGGCGCTCGCGATCCTCCTCC
>NW_024426996.1:74419909-74433024 GCF_017311325.1 Ursus maritimus
TGGCTCTGAGAAGTAGCCAGGGTCACAAAAACCTCTAAAAGCTTATTTTCCAGAACAAGTCTTAGTCTTGGCCTCCCAGATGCTATTGGCTTTATCAGATAGCCAGAAATGCTGGTCTTTGCTTTGCTTTCTTAAAGGGCAGTAGGTAACAACAGGAGTAAAGGGATCAATTTCCTATGGCAACCATTCCATAAATGGGGAAGTATTTTTAAACCAAGCAAAATTAATGACAGGTTTTTAAAAATTAATGACAGATTAAATGACAAAGTCGAATTCTTCCAAATATTTATCTTCCAATATTTAAGGTATGGGAGATCTACTGAAACCTCACCTAAAATAACTTTGATGTGCAGTTGGCAGTTTTTTTCCTCTTTCCATGCTTCTTTCCTCCCTCCTTCCTTCTTTCTAACATGTTTGCTGACCTGCGTTTGAGAGCAGCTTCCTTTGGCTCAGGTTAGTGGGTAAGCAGGCAGTCCAGCCTCTGCAAGGAGGTTCCAACCCCACGCCCCTCGAAATCTTAAATCTGAAGTTGAACTACTTGGATGCTGGTCGAGTTCTCCCCCAAAACCTCCAGCTACAGGATCAGGGGAGGGGACAGAGAAGCCCTGCTTCATTTCAGAGCTGGCGTTTACCACCCTGGGGTGCTAGCAAAAGCAGAGGTGAATTCTCCGCGCTCTCCCGGTGAATCTGCATCCACTCCCGGGCGCGCGAACGAAGGGGGACGGCGTGTTCAATGGCTACCCGGGGCGCTCAGGAGCAGGCTCCCCGCGCCCATTCAGGCTCCACCTGCCTGGCCGCTGGCGTCCGGGACGGGGGGCGGCGGCGTCAGCTCCAGGGGATGGTTCCTTTGGCCTCCAGGGCGGCGCAGGGAGCACCAGCACCTAAGCGGGGTCACCTGCCGAGAAGGAAACTGGCTGTGCGACGCACGTGGGAGCGGCGCAGCCCCGGGAACCCTGCGGGGTAGGAGAGTGCGGGAGGAGGTGGGCTCGAGTTTGCTCCTAACCTTCCCCAGCCGGGGAGAGGGAGTAGACAGGATGTCCCAGATTCGCCGCGAAGGCAGCATCACCCAGCCCATGACTGGCCCCACCCCCCGGCCGCGCTGGTCCCCTCCCCCTGGACTGAACCCAAGGAGCCGCCGCGCCGCTGGGCCAGATCGACTCGTCCGGGACCCGTCCGCTGGAGGCCTGAACCCGGCGCCGCAAGCCAAGCCGGCCCGACTCAGGGCAGCACCGGAGCCGGCCGGGCAGCAGTGGGCGCTCGCGATCCTCCTCTGCCCTGCGCGCTCTCCCTGAGGGCCCGGCCTCCTCCGTCCCCTCCTCCTGCTCCTGCTCCTCCTCCTGCTCCTCCCCTCCGCGGGACTGATCACCAGAGCCTCCCTCCTGCAAAGTCCCCGGCGCGCGGGCAGCCGCCAGCCGCCGCCACTGCCGGGTCTCCGTGAGTGCCCGCATCCCCTGCCTCGCCCGCCTGTCCCAAGGCGCCCCGAAGCTTGCTCCGCTGGCCGCCGGTACTCCGCGGCGCTGCCCATGGCTCAGCCCGAGAGCCGACTTCGGGCGCCGGACCGGCTCGACCGCGGCGCTGCTCAGGTGAGTGCCGCGCGCCTGGGGCGGGGGCCGCCCAGCCTGGGGAGTGGCAAGACCGGGGACCGTCAGGGTGCCCTCACCTGGCGTCCCGAATTTAGGGCAAGCGCAGAGCCCAAGGTGAGTCGAGGCTGGAGCAAGTAGAGTGGATGTAGGGGGAGCAAGGAAGGAGAGACCCGGGGTTTTCCATCCTCTCACCTCCTGCCTTGCCCTCTCAGTTCTGCAAATCCCGAGGGAGTGCTTTTTTTTTTTTAATGTTTTATTTTATGGACAGGTATGCGGTTTCTGACTTTGTGGATTGGATCCTCCCCCAGCAGAGTCGGGGGGCTCACTCCTGCCCGCCGTATCTCCCTAGGACCGTGCGGGGCAGCCGGAGCGCAGCGCGCAGCAAAGCCCGGGTACCACTCTGGCTGGCAACTGGAGCAGGGATACAGTCAGCAGAAGTCAGTGGGTCGAGAGAGCATCTAGGGTGGGGGAAACCTGGGTCTGGTTTGCCTTTGCATTTGGTCGGAGTGGAGGAGACTTGGGACATCTCCCGAGGGGTGGGGATGCTCAGGAGGAGAGAGATTAAGGCGATGAACTGTAGGTAGCCTCTTTTCCGAATGCCAATTCTACACAGCCCTGCTTTTCCATTTTACTTTTTACCTATTTTTTTTTTTCTGCTTCTGTTTCTATTTCGAGCACCTTGGGTGGTGGCGGCAGATGAGGGTGCAGGGAGGTGGGGCGCCCACCCGCGGAGGTAGCGAGTAGACCCCCTCTCAGATCCACGGGCAGACTCCGCAAGGCTGACGTCTCCAGGTGCGCTCTCGGAGCCAGATGGAGGACTGCGCGCTGCTCCCCCTTCTGGCCCCTGCCTGTCCCGGGAGCCGGAGGGCCGGCTTCCAGAGCTGGAAATAGGATGGAGAAGCCAGCGAGAGCAGGAGCGGGGATGCAGGACGCGGGTGTGGGGTGTGCTTCGCCCCGAGGTTGTGTACCGGCGCCGGGCGCCTTCCATTTCATCTCCTCCGCGGGCGGGCGTCCGCGCTTTCTCGCACACCCAGTCCCCTCTCTTGGGAATGGGGTTGAATCCCTCCACCGCCCTCCACTGTGCTGGACCAGACGTTGCCTTGCCTTGCCTTGCGCGCGTCTCGCTCCTCCCCCAGCATTATCCGCCGGCTATTTTTATCCACTACTTGCAGGAAGATGCTTTTGGGGGGATTCTGGGGAGGCGACTCCAAATCCACTCTCTTCGCCCTGCGCTCCCAGAAGCGGTCCCCTGCTAGCAGGGAGCGGCTCCAAGATATGGACAAGGAATTGGGGATGGAGTATACCTGCTCCTCCTCCGGGAGTCAGCTCTCGAAACCCCGGCACCATCGGCTCCGCTGCGCTGCTCTGCGCGCCGCTTGCCCGGGGAGCCGGTACCCGGAGAAGTCCCTTCCTTGGCTGGCTTTTGTGGCTGCAGCCCAAGCGCATACATGATCCTTTGGGTCCTAACTCGTGCGTTCGCGCTTTGCAGCCAAATCTCACTTTATTTTATTGAAATGCAATTACCGACTTCCACTCAAGGGTTAATTCCAGGAATTCCGTCTTAAAAAGGGGTGGTGGGGGCAAACCCTAACTTCTGCCGGCCTGTATTCCTAAAGCCCATCCTTTGGCATTTGGAATTATTCTTATTTTCAGCGTTTTCAGTAAAGATTGGGCGCAATTAGATGAGCCTGACCTCGTGAAATTCCAGGAGATGGACTCTGCAGCTCCAAATCCCCGCTTTACTCTTCGTATTTTCAGGGTTTACATTCTTTTACTCCCATAGGGCTGCAGAAGTAACATGTTCAAATGGACCATTGTGTTACATAAGGTTTTCTCCAGCGCTAGGAAGAAAAAGAGCAGTTTCTCAAGGAGACTTTTGGGGCTTCCCTGGGTCCCTTTAACTCTCAGCCGAGTTGGGCGGGGGATCAACAACTTCGTGACTAAGCACTCCTAAGTCCTAGCAGTTAATTAGGACAGTAGCATTGAGTGAGAATTGGTGAAGCTGCCTGGTGTAGGAGGCACTGCAGCTTTAAGATAGGAGATTTCTGGGTTTTTTTTTTGTTGTTGTTGTTTGTGTGTGTGTGTGTGTGTGTGTGTGTGTGTGTGTGTGTGTGTGTTTTCCTTAGGAAACTGGCAAGAAAGTGGTACTTTGAACTTGCTAATGCGATCAGGAAAAGCCCAGGGCTCTTAGCTCTGTAATTGGTACCCCAGCTATGAATCCAGGAGTCCTCCAGCTTAAAGCCTTGCTTTGCACGGTGTAGATGTTCAGGAACCCTTTACTTGGACTCCACAATTCAGCTGAGGCTTGTGCTTTTGTTGTCAAAAGAGGAAACTCCCTTACTGGAAAAGCCCTGAAAGAGCTCTTTGAAAGGAAGGCAATGTGGAAGCTTTTCTTACCTTGAATCACCATTTGATGGTGCCTGGAAGGGGCTGGAAATATGGACTGCCTTTCCCCTCTGTCAGGGCATCCACCCAGGGTAGCACGTGCCCACTGTGAGTACTGAGTCCTATTCTCTCTGTTGAGGCTAGAGGTTGGGGAGAGCAACCCTAAAATAGATTGATGCCCTGATTTCAAAGAGCCCATGCCCAGGGTCAAGGCTCAGACAGCAAGTTGCAGGGCTTGTCTCTAAGCCAGAGTCCTAGCAGTCCTGGAAGGGGTGAAGGTGAAGCTGGAGAGTAGTAATGTTCTAGTGGCTATGTAGGAAATGCTGTAACTTCTCAGTGGGCCTTGGAAAAGAAGGGGGTTGTTCCCCAACACTTTGGTGTATCTTCCTTCAATCCCAATGACCCAGGGCTTCCCATGAAGCTGCCCTTTCTAAGTGGGGAGGCTGGCGATCCGGCTAGCTGGATTTGGAGCCAGCCTCTTGCCCCAGGCCTGAAGCAAATAATCTTTCCCTCTCTGAGGGAAAGAATCACTCAGATTCTTCCTCTGAAAAATAGAGACTGAAAGGTTATTATGAAAAAGTGAGAAAATGTATGTGAAAAGCATTTTGGCAATTCTAAAACCCTGGTGGAGTATGTTCAGGGCTACTGAACATGCTTTTCCTGCGAAGTTCATTAGGTCTATTTTAATGTTAATTTTAATTACAATTTGTGTATGTCCTTGTGAATTACATATGCTAAACGTTAAATGGGAGAGAGGATTTCATGTAATGGGCCAGTATCTCCTTGTGATGACCTGAAATCCATCAGTACCAGACCTCAATGCTTCTCGGGATAATTAGTCTCTTGTTTTCAGGGTCAGAGTTAAATTTTTTAGAGTTTTTTTTTTTCTTTTTAGCTTTATAGATTTTATATGTCCTAAATTATATCTATGTATTTATCTATATTTATCTATCTATCTATCTGGACGAAGGGCCCTGATACTGATTAATCAGGAAAGGAAAAAGTTGCAAATGAGTGTATCAGTTGGGGAAAGTGATATATGCTCAATTTCAGGAGGTGACCTCGGTCTCCCTTTTCTAAATCTGTCATCAGCATAAAGCACGGGCTCTCCGTTGCATTTTCGGCATTCCAAATTGCCCCCAGGACCTAGCTAAGTGCCTGGTCACTTAGTAAAGGCTCCATAAGTATTTTTGAAATCAGTGAATGAATGATTGAACGGAATCTTCACAGCAACCCTGTGTTGTGCACAGGCAGATGGCATGCTTTCTATTTTAAAGATTTGGAATCTGCAGATCAGAAGAAAAGTTAACTGGTTTTCCGAAGGTACAGAGGATTCCAGATTGGAGCTCTGGTCTGTCTGTTCTCCTTCTGCTCCACTGCACTGTTTGCGGTGTCCTATCTGTCCCGTCACCTCCTAAACTCCTCCTCATCCGTAGCGGACTTTTGCATTTTGGAAGGTGCCCATGGAGGGACTTCTCGGTGGGAGGTGGAGCTCTCTTGGCTTGTTCATCTCTCTGGGCCCTGCACTGGGCCTCAGGATGACCCCACCTGGGACGGGGCATCTCGAGGGACTAGCTGAAGGACACAAGGACAGCTACGTGTTCCTTTACCACCCTGAGTCATGGATCAAGTGACGTCAGTAACGGCATGAATATGTCAGGATTTCCCCAGGGTCCTGTTCCCATGGCATGATCCTGCCGTGTTCCCTGACACTAAGGTTCCTATTATCCCTTCCCTTTTAACAAGCCAGGCTTTTCAGCTTCTCCTCAATTCCTAGAGGTAACCCTTAGTTTCAAGTAAATTCCTTTTTCTCTTTGAGCTAGCCAGAATTGTAACCAGCTGACGTACAGCCTCTCCCGATCCTTCTTCAGGCCTGCCTCCGGCATGAAGCTTTCTCAGCTTCCTCTACCCACAGGGAATTAAGCTCATAGCTTTTTCAGGCCGTTAGAATAATATTTACTGGGCCATAGTTTGTCAATAGTTATGTGGTACCACCAGAGTTCTAGAAAAATGAATACATTATTCTTCCGAGGAATAGCTTGAACATAACAGAAATAGATCTCAGTTGGCATCTTTACTTTTTTTTCTCCATGCTGCCTGCTTTTTGGTAGCTTTCCAGCAGGGGTCGCACACCGAAATGCCTTAGGTGGCCAGGCCACTCACTGCTGGAGCGAAACAGGCTTTAGGGCTTGTGCATGGGTAAGAAGAGGGGAGTGGGCACCTGAGCTCAGACCCAACTTCGGGTTGCCAGTGGGACCTCTGGCCCGCTCCGGCCACATCTGATTTTCTTTTCTTTTCTTTTTTTTTTTTTTTTCAAGATGGTGTGTAAGTTCACAATTTTATGTGGAATCTACTGAGTTTTAAGTGCCAGCAGCGGAGTCAGTATTTTTAAATAATACCATGTGAGCCAAGCAGAACACTTCTGTAGGTAGGCCTTATATCTGTCCCACAGGCCTCCAGTGTATGGCCTCTGGTTTCTGGGGATAGAAAAGAAATGGGTGGGAATATGAGACTTCGTGAAATCGGTCACCCGGAATTTTGGTGCAAGGGTGTATGGCGCATGCTGTGTAGACAGCATCCAGTGAGTGGACCTTCATGGTTATGGAGTGTTTGCTTGTATTGCTCCTGTTCCCTGTTTTAGTTGCAGTGTTCACATTTAGACCTTTAGCAGGTGTCCTGAGTTCTGACCACGGACTGAGGATGGTGCTACTCCCTGGTGACCCCGTAGGGAATAACACAGATGGAAATCCTTGCCGTTGTATTTAGCTTCTAGTGGACGGGACAGACGAAAGCAAGATAAATAAGTACGATCTGTCCTACGCTAGGTAGGGTAGTGCTAAGGATAAATCAGAGGAAGGCCATCTGAAAATCCAGGGTGCAGGGGATAAAACCTCAGGCAGGTAGCAGGGACCTCAGAGTTTTAGTCTGGACTCAACGTATTCAAAGTAAAATGTCACCATCTGACATAAAAGATTCCTGCGTGTGGGCGTTTAGACACTTGATTATATTCTCGGAGTCGCTCTTGTGTGTAAACCCCTGATCACAGACTGTTCTCTTAAGTTTAACGAAATCGGCTACTGAGCCTGCTTACTGAGTGTCCAGCATGTGCCAGACACTAGAGTAAGTGCTGGAGTCCATTAACGCACAGAACCCATCAAGGACCAGTCCTCAAGGAGACCATAGACCAGCAAGGAAGACGTTAATAAATGATCCCGACAGAGTAGGTAACTAAGGTGAGGAAGCAGCGGGGAAAGGCCGTCTTCACTATTGAGTTAGGGCCCTCAGAACTCTGAGGTTCAGCACCTCTTTAATCGAAAATCTGATCTGTGCTACGAGAGTTTCCATCTCTGTGGCTCTACCTAGTTGAAACCAGGACCCCATCATCAGTGAAGATACTTTGAAGCTTTAATTTCTTTACCTGGCAATGGCATTTGGTATTATTACGAAAGTTCTTTCTGCGTCACAAAAATGAAGTATTTTAAAAACTGACTCTATGTGTGAAATGTACTTGTGCCCTTTGCGACTCTGATACACCCTCCCCCAAACTGCCCCAGGCTTTGATGTTGCCTCTTGTCACTGGGGCATTTGTGTAGAAGAAAAACAAAACAAAAAAAAACAGTAGGTCTTGTCCTTAAAGAACTTATAGTTAGTCTCGCAGGCAGGTAAATGAGTACATGTTTGCCTAGGAGGTGGTGAAGGCCTAATGCTTGGGCCTCTGCCTTGGTCAGTGGCGGGCCTTTCCTGGAGAACACCTCCCGGCAATCACTGTGTTTCTTCCTCTCATTGCAAGCCTTTCTCTCACATCAAGATTTGTGGCAATGATGATTCTCTGGAGTCATCTTCTTACTGTCTCTGACTCCCCGTCAGAATCCGTGCCCTAGGCGAGCAGACATCTGGACCCACACCAGTGTCTCTCCCACCAGCTCCTAGAACAGTGTGCCTCCTTCCAAGTGGTTACTCAGAAAAGAAACAAGAGGCAACGTTTCTGTCTGGGGGAACTAGGGAAGGCTTCGTGGGGGAAGAAATATTTAAGGAAAGAGAGAGGCATGGAGAGAAGAGCCAGAGAAGGATGCTAAAACATAGTCAACGCGTGTATGGACCCCCCACCCCAAGCCCTCGCTGAGGCCTCATCTGTCCCAATTAGGGATTCCCCATGTGGTCAGTGCAGGTGAGTAGCTGGCATGATTGTGCACACCCCCTTTCATGGAACAGATCCTGGCTGTGCAAAAGCACTCTGGCATGCAAAGAATGCAAAAAAGATTTCAAAAGAATTTTTAAAAACTGAAAAAAAAGAGATAAGAATGAAACTGATAATTCCTTATTTCTGTTTACCGTGATAATATCCACATTCTCCTCTTTGTACCTAACCCTTCAAGGGAGATGGGAGCTCTTAGCATCTTCATTTTTATATTTAAAGAAACTGAGGTCTGGGCAACTTTTCTTAGATCCTCAGAAAGAGGGCGGCAGACCCCGATCCACAGCCGCTGATTCTCTACCTGCAGGGAGCAGATGGTTCAAGGTGGAGACGCCTTGAGTCCCCGGACCGAGGAGCCCGTATTTTCTATAAACGAAGAAATATATTTAGATTTAAAACATTCGCATCTCCTTTCATTCGTCAAGAACTTCCATTTCAGCACTTTCCGAGACGCATTTTGTGTCTTGTTGAATTTCGCCTAGAATTCCTGCAGATTCCCTACACCCTGCGGTAAACTGTTTTATGTAAATGTCTCCACTCCTTCCTGGAGGAGAGTAAATCAGAGTCCTGCATCAGCAGTTAAATACAGCGGGAGAAAGGTGATTGCAGACGCATCTGAAATGAAAAGCATGCTTGCCTCGCTGTGCTCAGAAAAATAAATACTCGAGTGGTGAGGAGCGAGCGCGGGCTGGGCGCCTCCTCCGGAAAACTCGCTGGCACTTTATTTAAATTACGTCTTACACCAGATTTTTCCCAGCGTCCTGGATAGGAAGGAGGGAGAAGGTGACAGTGACAGATTTCTGGGATTAGATTTTGGAGTTATTCTTGGGGCGGAGGGAGCATGGCTTTTGAAGTCACATCTGTTTGAATTTCTGATCTCGCCCTTACTGGCTGTGGCATCGTGAGAAATAGACAATTTTCTGGGCTTCAGTCTTGTCAACGTTCTAATGAGAATTATAGGAGATTGCCAATATAAAATGCTTAGCATAATACTCAAGGAAACACACGTTCTTCTTGCGTAGCATTGCCAGATTTTACAAATAAAACTACAGGATGTCCAGTTACATTTGAATTTCAGAGAAGTGACATGCAATGTGTTAGCACAGGTGTATCCCTGAATGTTAAGAAATTATTCATTATTCTGTGAAATTTAAATTTAACTGGAAGTCCTATATTTTATTAAACATTCCTATTCTTGTGGAGATGGTTCTAAGCGATTACTTTGGTGAAAGTCCTGTAAGTCTAGGAAGTTAGAGAGGGGAGAGCACAGTAATCTTGACGGTGATGTAATCTTGACCTTGGACCTGGGTGTGGTCCAAGAAAACGAAGGGTTGTTTTCTCCGGTGAGCTAAGCAACCATCAAACCACGGCAAGCTTATTTGTTTGCTTGAAGAAGCAAAAGAATTGTGGGGCAAAGCAGGTCTCTCAGTGCATTTAATAAGTGAGACAGATTCTCTCCCAAGTGGTGGCGGCGTGCGCCGGATTATTCCCAGCACCCTCTGCAAGGTGTTTCTACCCCGTGAGGCCACCAGGGTAGCAGTGAGTCCACCAACGCAGTGTCTTATTCGACACAAACACCGAGCCTGTTCCTGTGGGGCTGGGATTGCAAAGACGAGGCCCACACAAGACCTCCACCGAGCCCACTGAAGGAAACTTTGTGCTTTGAAAACCCACACCTGCAAATGCTCCCTCATCCACTGAATCCAAAGCTAATAAAACTGTTAGGGGGCCTTCCAGACTCGCTCCTCCAAGTGGATGACCTCAGGTGATAACATGGAGTCAGAGGGCTCCCCTAAGACCGCTGAAGTAGCTTGTTCTGACAATGGCAGTGAAAATGTTGTGTTTCTAATTTAGGTAATAACCTGGCGGGGAACGAAATTAAAAAGGCTTCTGTTGCCTGCAGACCTTCCGAGCATTTTTATGCTTTCTGCAGGGCTGAGATACTGCTCGGCCCGATCACTAGATTCTGTGGCAGAACACATTACTAACTCTTCATTTAACCTGAGCTGCTCACTAGCCACGTGCTCACGTGCAGCCTGGACTCGAAAGTAGGCAGAAAGGCGCAGCGGTTCGCACACAGGCTTACCCAGCCAGGGAGCTGGTTAGAATCCACCGTGCTCCTCAGCCACGCAGAAGGAGGCGTGACTGCTCATTGCTAAGCCTCTGTCTCCACATCTGCAAAATGGGCATAATTTAAATTACCACAGAGGATCGTTTAGTGCCCAGTAAACCAAATGAGTATGGCGAGCATTCCAGTGCCCGGATCATAGTTAACATTACCAAAAAAAAAAAAAAAAAAAAAAAAGATGCCGTTATTAAGATGACAGAAGAAAGCCATAAGCACGCTCAGTATTCTGTATGGAGACCAGGACTGATCGCACATGACATTTTTATGGGAGACGGTCTGAGTCTTTTGCTCTTTGTTTCTCTTGTCTTCATTCATATAATTTAAACAAAACTTATTTCAGTTTCTGGGCCAAGAGATGAGAAGCAGCAATGTAGAGAAGGTATGGAAGGAGCTGTTAGGGCAGGCACGCAGTAGAGAGAGGAGGGGGATCCCCAGCAAGAGGGGAGGGAAGACAAGGAATTGGAGGAGAAGCCAGGGCAGGGAAACTATTAAAAAACAGACAGGAGTTCGAAGAACATGCAAGGCCGCGACGTGTTGTAAAGGGGCAGTCTTTAGCAGCCTCTGCCTAAATCCCCACGCTGTCATCCCTGCTCCCTTCCGCAGAGCTTCCCAGGACCCCAGCTGAGTGTCCACGGCCTTGAGGGCAGGACACAAAGCTGTCATGGGGACGCTGGGAGGAACAGGGAGTGGGGTATAAGAGGTGAAGCTCCAGACTCTCTCCCGTCCGTGTGGCACAAAATCACAGATAAAGATGCGAGACAAGGGGACCCAGTGCCATCTTGTGGAGGAACTGGCCGCGGTGCCTCTTGTGGTCCTCCTCTGACTGCAAGGGGCTTTGTGGCTCTTGGTTTGGTTTTAAATTTCTGTTCAGTGAGCATCAGCGCTTCTAAAGAGGGTTTCAGGGGGCATCTCTTCGGCCCTGTGGCTCCCTGTGAAGTGGTTAGGCACTTCTGGTCTCTAAGCCCCATCTACACACAGCATAGGAACCAACCCTTGCCGGGGGTGGGGGGATGGGCCTGCCCTCCTCAGTCTTTCTCCAGGGGAGAGCGTCCTCCGGAGTTCCTGGTGACTGGGCACAAGAGGGACACCTCCTGCTCCAGAGGGGAGTATATTATTTGACTTTGGGGAAATGATTTTGATTTTCTAAACTTATTTGCCTTACGTGTTCACTGGATTTATACGTCCTCATGGACGTTTGGGGTGAGAATCACATTATGTACTGCCCGTAAAACATCTGTTTGAGAGCCTGCGGTGGACTAAGCATCCCAATGGAGTACTTGGTAGCACCCATTAGCTTTGCGTGCTGGTCAGGCTGACTGTATTTGAAAAGCAGGAATGTCCTTAAGGACCTAGTCATGTATCACCTTCTGGTCTGCCTCTTCCTTCTGGCTGATCTCCTCCAGGCGGTGAGAGGGCCATGGTGTCCCCAGGTGGCCCCTCTCATCATCCTGCTCTAATTTTGGTAGAGAGCAAGGTGGGGGGACTCTCTTCTTTTAATCAGGGAAGGACATCTTTCTCAAAAGCCTGTGCAAGATTCCCCTGTAGGGGGACGCCCAGTGGCTCAGTCCGTTAAGCGTCTGCCTTCAGCTCAGGTCATGATCTTGGGGTCCTGGGATCAAGCCCTGAACTGGGCTCCCCGCTTAGCGGGGAGACTGCTTCTCTCTCTCCCTCAGCCCCTCCCCCTGCTCGCGCTCTCGCGCACGCTCTATCTCAAGTAAACAAAAAAAAAAAAGATTCCCCTGTAGGTCCCATTAGTCAAAAACTTGGGTCACATGCCCATAGCTCAGAATTATAAAAGGGGAAACAGAGGCACACAGACATTTGACAAAGTGGAAGACAGCAGTTAATCGAATACAGTAACCTGAATTGATCTCTCTTGCCTTTGAGCAACTAATACACTCAGGTTTGTACACTGCAGTCGGCGATTGATCCTGCTTCGTTTCATAATGTCTTTTATTGCTGTCTTCAGCTGAAATACAGATCTCGTATTCTTCTGCTCTCACTTTTATTTTCCTTCCTAGCTCAGTAACTTTCAGCATCCTTTGCCATCTGCAGTATTTCTCTATGTAAATCTCCCCCCCCCCCGCCCCGTGACCCAAGCAAATTTTGCAAAACCTAATCAGGTCCCTGCCCTGCCTGCTGATAGAACATCCCATGGATCCCCATTACTTAGCGTATTAGAGTGCAGGCCCCTTAAACACAGGGAGAGGCGTGGACCCTGCCACGTTGCTTCGTGGCAGCATCCCCGTGGGCAAGGTAGTCATCTCTCTAAACTTCATGTATTCTTCATGACTTTAAATTATGCATTTTATACACTTATCTATTTAATGCTTAATCTGTTTCAGTAGATTACATTGTAGGGGGCTGGAGATGTTGTCTAGAGCCCCCAAACCCGGATCAACCCTGAATCAATGCCTGGCAGGCAGCACCCAAGAAATTATTCAGGCCCCCGATAGCCTGTTTCAGAGCCGTGGGGATGAAATGTGGTGATTCATACGGAGTGTTTAATGTGCATTAGTGGGTGTCCAAAGGCGGGCTTTTCTTTTGCCGTTTTGTCTTTTATAATAAAAGTAATGAAAATTCACATGCCGCAGCATGGCATTCAGTTTCCCACCTTTCGCGCCTCACCCCTGCTGTAGTCTGTTTAATGCAACACCTCACATTCAGACCACAGCACCACCGGCCAGATAAGCCAGGAATGCGGGCGTTCTGCCCTGAGCGGTGGGCGTCCTTCCCTCTGCCTTCCTCCCCAGGCTCAGACCTCACTCTCTCCGGCTTGTCTTGGAAGCTCTCCCCACCCACTGCCCCCCCCCCCCCCCCCCCG
>NW_024426996.1:74433034-74434527 GCF_017311325.1 Ursus maritimus
CCCCCCCCCCCCCCCCCCCCCCCCCCCCCCGCGTGTTGAATAGCTGTGCTGTGGTCGTCCTGTGCACAGACACGAGGGTTCCACTTCTCCTGTTCGGAGGTCAGCGTGGCCCTGTGACTCGCTGTGCACAAGGGAAGCGAGGGGGATGTCGCATCTGGCTCAGAGCTTCGGGAGCCGCCTTGCGCCTTGTGCGTTTCCCCTTCCGCTCTGGCGTGGTGATGGGCGCTACTTGAGACAGCAGGTGTTCTGTCTTTCTAGGTCTCTGAGAGACTTCAGTGAGCAGAGGCCCGCCCCCAACCCACGCGGGACAAGCAGCTAAGGAGGAGGTGCTGCTTGGTGGGGGGGGGTGGCTGTTTATCTCAGCCTAGCGTGGCCCGAGTGGGGCCCTGACTTTTCAGTTGTCCCAGAGCGCGCTTTCCCACGCAGGTGGCATCGGTGTAATGACTTCCCGGCTCGGCTGCATCTTCGGGAAGCAGCTTCCCCGGAGAGCAGGACCCGCCGCTATGCACCCCTCGTGCCGGGTCCAGGACGTGCGTGCCGGACTGCTGAAGCACACGGGACACGTGTGGTGAGAAGGGGTGGGAGGGTCCCCGCTGGTGGAGCTGGGAAGTAACAGTGCCAGGATTATAAATAGAAATAGCAGTTTCTGAGAGGAGGCTGATGTTGGAGTTCGGATTTCTTGAGCTCAGATGGGCGGCTATGCTTTGTCCCCCACAGGGGAATTAAGGTGTTCCGAGAAAATGTCTGCTGTCCTCTGTAGAACGTTCTTCCCTGCTGCGTGACCTTAGCCTCCCCCATCCTCGCCCCACCCTGTTCCGGGA
Source organism: Ursus maritimus (assembly GCF_017311325.1). Lineage (NCBI taxonomy): Eukaryota > Metazoa > Chordata > Mammalia > Carnivora > Ursidae > Ursus > Ursus maritimus. The sequence goes on from NW_024426996.1 coordinate 74,433,856, forward strand.
CATCTTCACACCTTCAGTCTTGAAGGTGGGTCTGCCTTGCCGGCTTGTGATCCCCAGCTACCCTCCCTTCGCCTCCCGGGTTCCCCAGAAGCAGCAGCAGGGCTGTGGTTGGCATCGAGCAGCCTGTGAGGATCCTGGTTACACAGGCCACAGGCCCCGCTGATTTCAACTAGCCCATGTGTCCACAAGTGCCTTCACCTGCTGCCTTTGCTCACTTGAATCGTGCTTTATGGTCCTCTGCTAAAGATGGCACAAAGGCTAATTACCTCATAATAGTTGTCCTTTAAAAACATTACGTTAAGAGCCACTTTATGCTTTGAATCCTGGCTTTTTCTTATCATCTGCATCTCTCTGCATAGCTATCCGCGTGGCAGAATTTTCTGCTTTCAACGAAGAATTCTTTTTTCTGATTTGCCAACTGGGGGAATGCTGCAGTTCGTTCTTATGACAATTATTTAAGCAGCCTAGTTGTTAGAAAACCTGAAGTGTTGCTGGTGTCCTTCCGTTCTTCTTCTCAAGCTAATATCATCACACCACTGTGGCTTGAGCAAATATGAGTGAGCTCCTATGCATTAAGGGTCAACCTATCCTGTGTCAGGTGAGCTAGGGTTCCCCCCCCCCCGTAATATTTAATTCTTACAGCCACTCAAGATGGTAGAAAAAGTATTCCCT
>NW_024426996.1:74434537-74452184 GCF_017311325.1 Ursus maritimus
CCCCCCCCCCCCCCCCCCCCCCCCCCCCCCGCGTGTTGAATAGCTGTGCTGTGGTCGTCCTGTGCACAGACACGAGGGTTCCACTTCTCCTGTTCGGAGGTCAGCGTGGCCCTGTGACTCGCTGTGCACAAGGGAAGCGAGGGGGATGTCGCATCTGGCTCAGAGCTTCGGGAGCCGCCTTGCGCCTTGTGCGTTTCCCCTTCCGCTCTGGCGTGGTGATGGGCGCTACTTGAGACAGCAGGTGTTCTGTCTTTCTAGGTCTCTGAGAGACTTCAGTGAGCAGAGGCCCGCCCCCAACCCACGCGGGACAAGCAGCTAAGGAGGAGGTGCTGCTTGGTGGGGGGGGGTGGCTGTTTATCTCAGCCTAGCGTGGCCCGAGTGGGGCCCTGACTTTTCAGTTGTCCCAGAGCGCGCTTTCCCACGCAGGTGGCATCGGTGTAATGACTTCCCGGCTCGGCTGCATCTTCGGGAAGCAGCTTCCCCGGAGAGCAGGACCCGCCGCTATGCACCCCTCGTGCCGGGTCCAGGACGTGCGTGCCGGACTGCTGAAGCACACGGGACACGTGTGGTGAGAAGGGGTGGGAGGGTCCCCGCTGGTGGAGCTGGGAAGTAACAGTGCCAGGATTATAAATAGAAATAGCAGTTTCTGAGAGGAGGCTGATGTTGGAGTTCGGATTTCTTGAGCTCAGATGGGCGGCTATGCTTTGTCCCCCACAGGGGAATTAAGGTGTTCCGAGAAAATGTCTGCTGTCCTCTGTAGAACGTTCTTCCCTGCTGCGTGACCTTAGCCTCCCCCATCCTCGCCCCACCCTGTTCCGGGACATCTTCACACCTTCAGTCTTGAAGGTGGGTCTGCCTTGCCGGCTTGTGATCCCCAGCTACCCTCCCTTCGCCTCCCGGGTTCCCCAGAAGCAGCAGCAGGGCTGTGGTTGGCATCGAGCAGCCTGTGAGGATCCTGGTTACACAGGCCACAGGCCCCGCTGATTTCAACTAGCCCATGTGTCCACAAGTGCCTTCACCTGCTGCCTTTGCTCACTTGAATCGTGCTTTATGGTCCTCTGCTAAAGATGGCACAAAGGCTAATTACCTCATAATAGTTGTCCTTTAAAAACATTACGTTAAGAGCCACTTTATGCTTTGAATCCTGGCTTTTTCTTATCATCTGCATCTCTCTGCATAGCTATCCGCGTGGCAGAATTTTCTGCTTTCAACGAAGAATTCTTTTTTCTGATTTGCCAACTGGGGGAATGCTGCAGTTCGTTCTTATGACAATTATTTAAGCAGCCTAGTTGTTAGAAAACCTGAAGTGTTGCTGGTGTCCTTCCGTTCTTCTTCTCAAGCTAATATCATCACACCACTGTGGCTTGAGCAAATATGAGTGAGCTCCTATGCATTAAGGGTCAACCTATCCTGTGTCAGGTGAGCTAGGGTTCCCCCCCCCCCGTAATATTTAATTCTTACAGCCACTCAAGATGGTAGAAAAAGTATTCCCTTTCTTTGGTTGGGGAAACTGAGGCCCAGAGAGGAAAATACCTTTTCCATGGGCAAATAACTAAGGCGAGGACTAAATCCCAGTAGATCTGAACTCATTGCTTTGATCTTCCCTCACCATTCATTCATTTCCCTATGTTCCTGTTCATATGCTTTACGCTGGACTTCGGTTAAAAGCATTGAACTTGGTTTTTGTCCTCACCAGACCTCAGAATGTTTCTTAGGGATCTCTTCCATGAAGCATGTCCCAAACTACCCTCTTCTTGGCTGATTTTTAAGTTGCTAAAATAGTGTCTATCCCTAGCTGCCTGTGTCTCAGTGGGTTGGAAGTATTTGTCCCCGTATCTTTCCTCCTACACAGTGGGCCCCTGGCGGGTTAGAGGGGACCCATTTTCTTCCTGTGTCCCTGGACAATGCCAGGGAGAGCGCCAGCAAGCAGGAGGCCTGGTATCTGTGTCCTGAGTGGATGACCTGGACCCCTGGGTCGTGTCTGAGGGAAGAAGGAGGATAACAACGGTAAGAGGAAATCCTCTTGGAATCCAGTTTGGTGACTCACATTATTCAATGTCTTTGTCTCCACGACTCTAGCATTTGCAGACAAATTACGGAAGGCCAAAACCAGAGATCTCAGCATGATCTTCAAAGCCTCGTTTAATTTGAACCATTGTTCCTTGTCAAGCCTACTCTTTTTCCATGCACGTGGGACACTAATAAGCCTGCTGGTTTAGGTTTGGTACCAGCGTGAAGTACAAAGGCCCACCTGCGTGTTCAGGGGAAGTGAAGGTGGTTGTTGAAGTCGAACGGGAACATGGCCGCAGTCAGTTTTGTTCTTTTGACGTCTCTGGAAACTCATCGTCTTAGAAGCATCCCATGGGCTGGCAGATTGCAGGGCCTCAACGAGTGTGTTGGCTTCTTTCCTGCATTAATGGCCTTGAAGGGGTGTTAGGGTAGCAGGGAGCCTCGAAAACCCAGTTCATCATCGGAGCTGTCACACAGGTGCATAACACACACACACACACACACACACACACACACACACATGAACACACAAGCACTTGCAAACACTCATGCACACTCACACAGATTTGGGGCCACGGGTTCCTTTTGGGAGGAATTGCCTGGGGTGCCACGTGAGTGAACCCTACTCAGTCCCTGCAAATTCACCAGACACAGCTCCAGGCAGACTCCTGCTTCTCCTTCACTCCCTCCCCCACCAATGCCTTTGCTTTTTCCTTCTGGTTCACAAACAGTTGGAGAAAGAAAAACAGTTCATGGGACGTGGTCCTGCACTCCTACATCGTTTTTCATTGATCTTGAAACACAGACATAAACGATTTCTTTCTTTTTTTTTTTAAAGATTTTATTTATTTATTTGACAGAGAGCCAGCGAGAGAGGGAACACAAGCAGGGGGAGTGGGAGAGGAAGACGCAGGCTCCCAGAGGAGGAGCCCGATGTGGGGCTCGATCCCAGAACGCTGGGATCATGCCCTGAGCCGAAGGCAGACGCTTAATGACTGAGCCACCCAGGCATCCCCTGAGCCACCCAGGCGCCCCAAACTATTTCTAAATGTAGGTCTGTAACAGTTCTTATCTCATGACACATGAGCGTGGCCAAACTATTTTATGTATGATGCATGTGTGTGCAGGATTCTGCTGGCCGTGCGTCTTTCTGCTCCTCTAACAAGCAGCCTGTCCGCAGCTCCCTTCCAGACCTAAGCCCAGTGCATTCGCCACACCCTTGGTGCCTCTTTCTCCTCGATTTCCACCCCACCCCTGCACTCGGGCAGATACCTGAGGTGTTCCCGGGAAGGGACGGGATGCTAACTTTGTCTCCAGTTCCAGTGCCTGGTACATAGCACGTCTATTTAGGTCTTGATTCTGAATTGTAGGTATTCTGGGCAGACTGACGCTTTGGTTTTCTCCCATCCTAATATTCTTCAGAGGTTACTTCTTCATTTATTTAGAGAGAGGCTGAGTGTTATATGTGGTAAGAACCAAGTAGTCGGACCTCCGTGGGGGCTCTCACCCTCCTCTGTTATCCCGAGCAATTCTGCTCACCCCCAAACTTCCATACCTCACTTAAGCAAGCAAAAGCCCGAAACTATCTCCATCCAGCCTGGAAGGTCATCAAGCTGACCCTTTGGGGTTGGGTAAAGGGAAACCGTAGCTCACTCCATGCAACTCTTCTGCCCCCACCCTGAAAAGAAGCTGAAGGGCTTCTTCTAACTGTATATTTTATTGTCACTGAGACACTTCATATCGTGCTCATTTCTACATTCTTGTTTTGTTCCAGTGATGGCTAAGCATTCTTTATAGTTTGTCCCCAAATCCAGCCGATCCACCTTTTAATCACATCTTAGGTTGAATTAATATTCATTGAAGGAATGCTGAATATGGTCTGAATAGAAGCAAGGCGGCAGGTGCCGTTAGGGAGATCTGACCCATGGGAACAGTCTTTTCCTGCTAGAAGCTCTCTTGTTTCCCATTATCCAAAAGACCTCAGCAGTATAGAAATTTAATGTATGTGACTACCTTTACCCTATGAAATGTTAGATTGATTGCCCACACAAGTAACAAAACGATGTGGTTTACTTTCCATAGTAATCGTTTTGTTTGGCATTTGGCATAATAGTATCTTGCCATGACAAACAATTGCGTTTCTTGATTTCTCTAAAGCCTTCACAGTTTAGGGTAGATATAAGAGGGCAGAGGATCTTTGGATTTATGACCCGATTGTTTCTTGTTGTAAACAAGGCTTCGAGTATTTCTGCGTCCTCGCCAAGGTCACACAGAAGTCAGGACAGAACCTGGGGCTAGACCTCAGCTCCTGAAGCCCCAGCTCAGTATCCTGTTCACTTGTGTGCATAATTGACCTTTTCAAACAAAGAAGACTTTGTGGAGATGCATTGTCTGTGCCCGGGATGATCCGTGTTGGCGGTATTGACTACCCGAGTAGGACCTTTCTGGAGCAATGGAAGCTGGAGATCAGTGACAATAATGACATTTGATAAGGGTTTTCTTCTTAGCACTTTATATGCTGTATTTCCTTTAATCCCCATGACGATCTACAAAGTTAGTGCTGTTACCAACCCTACATGTCAGGTGACGAAACGAGGCCCACAGGGTCACATAACTTGTCTTTGGTCCCCCAGGGGGAGTAAGGGATGAGGCAGAATTCAAACCCACCCTTTTAACCACCAGCCTCCGCCTTCTGTCTGAGCTCTTATAATTCATCATGACGATTCCTGAACATCTTCCCCTAATGCCAGGTTGTTTTGGAAATTTTAAGTCATCAAAAATGAATAATATTTTAAAAGTAGAAAATAGAAATCCTATTTTGCATCAACATTCAGAAAGAATAAATGATCAGGCCGGTGCTGATTTAACTTAGCATGTAGTAGAATATTGAATCGGAAGATACTGGAACAAGATAACAAGAGATCACAGAGAAGGTTGTGTCAAGTGTGAGGTCTTGGTGTTCTTCTGGGTAGATTACACGGCGCTTCAGGAGTGAGATAATTAGACTGGTACTCCCTGTTTCAGTAAACTCCTCGTAGAGAAGGTAAAGCTCCAGTGAGAGGCAGAGGAGACACCGACTCATTTCGAGGAACCCAGAGGTTCAGAAAAAAAGAATATTCAACTTGATTGGTGGTTTTGAAGTTTGTCAAGTGAAGGATAGAAAGAAATCATAGTCGCGCATGTGTACGTGTGTTTAGTGGGGGAAAAAGAAAAAAAATGTGTTGTTGCTTCATCCCATGCCATCACGCGAACGGGAAGGATTTAATTCAGGACAGGATGAAACACGGGCGACATCAAATCAAAACCAGCTACGGCAGCCCGCTTTAATTGTCCCCACGCCCGTTCCCCCCTCAGCTCCTCCCGGGCAAGGCCGGCTGCCTCATTGATGTGCTGGTGTGTTTCCCGGTCCCTGTCAATGCCAAGTGCTCACTTAAATGTCTGTTTTTAAATGACCCTGTTAAACCAAGAACAGGCATATTCAAAAAGAAAGACAAAATCTTGGGCCAAACGTGAGCAGTAGCTTCCAAGATTTTCCATTAAGTCGCCCCAACTGGGAGCGTGTAAGTGAGGTTGCTGGGATTCAGGCTCAGGACCTGACGCTTCCTTCCATCTCCACGGCTCTTTTCCCTCCCTGTCTTTCCAAATCCCTGAGCCCAAGCCTCTCTGGACACCACACCTCCTGGCTGGGGCAGCCTTAGACGGTCTGCCACCGTGTCCCACAGACGGCCCCTCCAAGCCAGCCCCAGCGCAGGAGCGGACCCCAAGTCTCCTCCCAGATGGGCGCCCGGACATCGGCTGTCTTTTCCGGGGGATCGTACAGGGGCTCCCCTGCTCTTCCTCCAGCCCTGGGCTCTCTCGTAGCTGCAGTCGGATCTGTGCTTATGCTGAACATAGTGGTCACTCTCCTTCCAAGTGTGTCTTCTACTTTACAGGGTGCTTTGAGGACAGAGGCTGGATTCTGTCTCTATCCCCCGTAACTCAGAACAATTTTAGAAACATTGCGGGTGCCTCGCGAAAGCGATCGCCTCTGTGCAGAGTCTGGACCTCAGGCATCACCAGTGTCTGCAGGCTTACCCATCAGTCTTCCCCACCCCCCACCTTCACCTTACTTGGCAACTAATACCTGTCTGGGACCTTCATAAAAATCAGAAGTTTTCACATAAATATCCACAGTTGAATCTGGAAAACTTTAAAGATCAGACATGCTGGTCCTTCATCTCCAACATCTGGGGAGTTGACAGCAGCGGCGTCCTTCAGATAGATCCATACACAGCTGCTTGCTGAAGTCCTCACCAGCCAGCCAGCTTTGACCTTAGATGTCACCTGTTACCCCAGAAAATACACAGCATTCTCAGGAAACCCTTTGTCTTTGCTTTTACCTGGAGTTGCTGTGTGTTCCTCGTCCTGGGCATCTGTAATGAAATGCAGAGACCACATGGCTGAAACAACAAGAAACATTTTCTCCCACTTTGTGGTGCTGTCTGGGAAGTCCAAGATCAAGATGCCCCGGGTTCAGCTCCTGCCGAGAGCTCTCTTCCTGCCTTGCAGGATGTGTCCTCACATGGCCGAGAGAGAGCCCTGGTCTCTCTTCTGCTTATCCCGTCTCTAATCCTGTCCTGGGTCCTTCCCTTATGACCTCATCTAGACCTAATTATCTTGTAGAATCCCCACCTCCAAATACCATCCGATTGTGGATTAAGGTTTTAACATACGAATTTTGAAGGAACACAGACATTCAGTCCAGAGAAGCAGGCTCAAGAAACGAGATAAATCCTCCCTCCACTTTGCTTGTCTAGGAGAAGAATTTCCTTTGGTTCGCTCATATTTATATTCAGCAGCAAAGTATTCTAAGGTTCTCTGCCCTCACACGAGGGAAGCACAGATCTCCACGTGTCTCGCGTCCAGTGGGGTGGGAATCAGGTGACCTGGATTTCCAATTCAGTTTAGGCTCTGTGTGCTTGACCTTGGGGTTCCCATGCTGCTCCTGCCTTACCTCCCCCTCCTGCGGGGATTAAGGATGAGACAAGATGATGACATGTGGCCCTTGGGCTTCTGATAGCCTGTGTGTCTTTGCTGGCTCTTTCTGGGGAAATGCTAGGGATTCGTGGCTGTTGGCCACCTGCAGGGTGTTGATGACTGTCCTCTGCCCAGCCGCAGAAGTGCCCACAGTCACATGGCCCCTGTGGGGAGGTTGGGTCACACCTGGAGCAGGGACCGAAGTGGCCCATCCCCAGGTACCCCAAGGCGGCGGGTCTCGAGTCTTCTTCCTGCTAGCACGGCCCCTTTTCCACCCCGCTGCACCGAGTAATAAGAGAGGCTCTGTCCGCCCTCCTGTCACAGAGCTCCTCGGAGCTGCCTGTGCCAGCGTGTCTCTGCTTCTAATGAAGGATTTATTTAGGTCACTGCTGCCTTCTGTGCACAGCCACGCAGATTAAACATGTCGAGGAGCTCCTCCTCCTCCTCCCCCACGGGGCCTCACCCCTGCCGCACACCTGGCCGCTTCTCCTTCCTGCAGGGGGCATTTACGGGGGACCCACCACGTGGCCCTTCACAGACAGAGAGCCTGGATCCTTTCTCCATGTCACTGTCCTTTCTTGCTTGAGCCTCCGTCTGGTTGAGTCACTGCAGTACTTTGGACCGCGAGCAAGTGTGTTTGACTAATTATCACCCCCAGTCCCATTTATACCACAGCCGGCTTTTTTCTTTTTTCTTTTTTTTTTTTTTTAGGGACAAAAATAGCTAGCATGATTTGAGGGCTTGCCATGGGCCAGGCAATGTGGCAATACCTACAGCTTGCACATAGGCCGTTCTAGTTAATCCTCGCAATTAGTATATAGAGCCAATGCCTCCTAGCTAAGGCTCCAAGTTTCAATGCCGTCTTGTGGATTTGAAATTATAGAGCTGAGATTTGAGCCGGTGTTTTTGGCTCTAAATCCTTTGTTCATTCCAGTATGTCCCCTCCGCCCCCCTCTGCAGCTAATTCCACCTCTGCGCCCAGGCCAGTCCCTCTCTATTTTGTCTACCACAATGGTTACCAATCCTGGAATTAAAAACAAACTGCCCCAACAATAGGAAGAAACAAAAACCAAAGGAACATTGGCCGCCCTCGGCCCCAGGCCAAGGCGATCAGAGTCTGTCCCCGAATGAGCCCCGGGGATCTGGAACTCACCAGGTCCTTGCCATTCGGAGGGCTGAGGGTGGGCAGGCCAGTTCCCCCGGGAGCTTGTTAGAAACATAGGCTCTTAGGCCTCTCTCACCAGACCTCCTGGATTAGAATCTGCGTTTTGAACTAGATCTCCAGGGGACTGGTGTGCACGTCTGAGCTTGGAAAGCACTGTGCTAGGCAATCGCAATGCGGCCTCCAGAGCCCCTGGGTAGGGCGCTGAACTCACCCCCCACCTGCAGCTCCTCATCCAGACCCTTTGGCCCTGATCTCTCATCTCGTTTGGAGAAGGATGTTGTGCAGGTTGGCTTAGCATTTATCACCCTCATGGTATCACGGAATTCTCCGAGGCTCAGGAACAACAGTGAGATAGAAACCTTCTGGCCCCAAATCCCTGCCACACCATGCCGCCCTGCCTGACTTGTCCAGGTACGTCCTTCCTTCAGTCCTGCAGAATTCATTATCCAGCCTTTTGTAAATAGGGAAACTCCCAGCACTGCTGTGGATGCCAGGCAGCGTAGAAAGGCTGGAGGAGTCCGTGTTCAAAAAGTCCTCTTCTCTCTCAAGGGGAAAATGGGGCCAATTACACTTCCTTTCCCCAGACAGTAAATGTGACCCGGAGAAACTTATTTGCGTCATGTGGACTGACCTTGGGTCTTTTCTGCCCTGCACCCTTTCCCCCCATGTGAGGTAGGCCTCACAGCAATTTCCATAAGTAAAGCCAAACAAATGCAGTGTCAACATTTGTTGAAGAGTGTCATGTGCAGGCAATTTCAAGAAAATAAATATTTATGGAAGTCTTGAGATATCACTGTCCTTTCATAGACTGACAGGCACGAGCTGAATCTGTTTCCTCCCTCTTGGTTTCCAAGATGACCTGCCAACGATGGAAATTCGACATCACTGCAACGTGCCCTTAAGTAGTTGTTTAAAAGTGAAAGTGAAGGTGTTTTTGACTCCTGAAGAGGAACAAAAAAAGCATACACTGTTGATTGCTCAGAAGTTTGGTTGGATATGGAAATGACAGTTCTGTTGTGCTCACTGAGGTTTCAGTACATTCCAGAAAATCAAATCACTCAGCACCCTTGGATGCCTGTTTTTGTCTGGCAGTCTTATAGCTCTCATCCTTTCTCCTCTTCTCATCTTCCTGGGAAAGCTCCCCCCTCTGCCTGCAATGCACTCCCCACTGCCCACAGGGAGGCATTGCCATTCAAAGGAAAAGAAGCACGGGGGGCTTTAGAGATGGCCCATGGCATGTTCCTTCTCTCACTTCTTAGGTCTGTGACCATGAGAAGGTCATCGAACCTTAACAGGGGAGAAAGGCAGACCATTCTCATTTGTCGAATGTCTGCTGTGCTATATATTTGGCAAGGGTAATATTACTTAATGTTGATGGCATCCATGTGGAAGTACGTTTCGCCCATTTTGCAGACTGGCATGTTGAGCCCCACACAAGGAAGACACTTACCTGAGTTCAGACAGCTAGAAGAATACGAGCCTACATCTGCCCAACTGCAAAAGCGCCTTTGCTTTTCCACGACTATATGTTACCTTTTCATTGCTTCAAAGGAGGAAGATAAAATGAGAATAGCCACCTCTTCGTTCTGTTGCGACTATTAGAAGGGATCATTTATGCACTCGTGCTCGCCCCCTGGCCCACACTGGGCGCCCGATTCGTAATCTCCTCCTTTCCATCCCTTTCTTTAAATCCCTTAAACGACTTTGGTTGAGTGTTTCCAGCATCCCTGTTATCCTAGAGGAGCTTCTGGTCTGTGCCAGCTGTGCCACTAGTTTTTGTTGAAGGGCTGCAAGGCTGTCCTGCAGACAGAGGGATTGTAGGCAGTGCTATTTCTGATGCATTAAATTTACCGCTCGTGGAATATTCTAGTTATTTCCCTTTCTCCACGAATATGTTGCAGTGGTGGGACGGAGGGAATATATTGTAGTTAATTACATTTGAAATCTAGGTCATGATGTGAATTATGTAATAAGAAGACTTAAGGAGAAAATTAAAATATTTTGAAGGGTTATTTCGTGGTTTCCCCTCCTTTTTTTAATTAAAATATTTTCTAGACTCTCAGGTGGTTGTGTCCAGTCACCATTAGAAATCATGACATCTAGTTTCTGCCTGATTCTCTCGGATGAAGAGCTCACTATGTTTGATACAGTCTTTTTCATAGACAAACTGTTCAGGATGTCTTTCTATTGAATTAAAAGCCTTTCTCGGTACCTCGGGCCATTTGCTTAACCTTCCGCTACATTCGACATGTTCATTCAGCAAACAGGATCTCAAGCACCTACTGTGCACAGAAATCACGCCAGGCCCTGGGGGATGCAGCAGAGAGAGTCAGGACACTGTTGGGAGGCTCTGAAATTATCATTGTCGGGTGGAGGGGCAGACTGCAAACAGGCATATATAATTTTGGATAGTACATGAGGCATATAAAATGGGATGCTGGGAAAGAATGTGGTTAAAAGAGAACGGGTGGGCCCATGTTGTTGGGAAAGCCAGTGTTTGAAATAAAATCTGTATAACAGGAAAGAGCCAGCCCCAAAAAGCCTTGGACCCAGCATCCTGGAAAGAGGGAGCCGCGAATGCCAGGGCCCAGAGCTGGCACGAGCTCGGGGTGTTCAAAGAGACAGAAAGGTCAGCGAGGTGGGAAGTTGGCTTGAAGGAGCAGATTGAGGCCAGAGGGACAAGTAGTTCCCACCCTGGGGCATCCCTGGGCGTGGAAAGGAATTTGGATTTAATTTCAAGTGCAAGGGAACCTCCATCTGCAAAATGCTGTGAGCTGTCCCTGGGTCTCCCAGGCCTGGCATGTGGTCAGCACCTCCGGTGGGGCCCAAGGAAGCCTAGTGTCGCTGATGGGGAAGACTCTTGCTTTTTGAATTTTTGCAACTCAGGGCCTGGTTTAGCATTGCAGGACCAAGAAAACAGCATCCTTGATAAAAGGAAGTGAACAGAGAGGAAGTTAGATCTCTCTTTGGGACCTTTTAACCCACGTACAAAGGGAAAGGAAGGGTTTGTTTTGTTCATCCTTCCAAGAAATCCTGTCCCTCATCGAAGGATCGTTACCAGGCATGAATGTTCAACAGGACCAGAGAGGTTCACCGTCAGGCCCAGGAACTAATTGTACCCCAACTCCAGGCATCGCCAAGGGGTGAAAGGGGCGGCAACGTCCCTGGCTTTGTCCGCTCAGACTGAGTTTGGATCCTAGTTCAGCCTCTACCTTTCTGGACAAACGCTGAATTTCTCTGAGCCTCACTTTCTTGTAGTGAGATCAGTTCTCCTGAGGACTTGCGATGAGCGTCACAGGGGCCCCGCGGGCAGACCTGATGTCTGCTCAGTAACAAATACTCCAGATGGGAGCTGCCATCATTGCTTGCGGTGAGGCAGCTGGCCTGGGTTGCAGGTGCTGTTGAACATTCTCTCCCGGCCCATGCCAGCTCAGGGCTCCAGGCTTCCAGAAGGTTCTATTTGGTCAATATTAACCTGTTTCGCTTCTGGGGAGAGGATGATCAGTTTGTCTTTGTGCTGCCTATAAGTTCAAACTTCCTAATTTGTGAGTGGGGTGGGGGGATCTGACTATTCAGAGAGCACTTTCCTCCCCTAAATTAAGAATTGCAACTCTGCTCAGCACTGGGTAGCTTCGTGCTTCCCCTTCAGCTGCCACCAGCCACACGTGGCCTTGAGATGTGCTGTCGGAGTAAATGGATACACACTGGATTCTGAAGACTTCAGAAAAAATGCAAAATATCCCCTTAATTTTATATAGGGATTATGTGTTGAAATGATATTGTTTTGGATCCTTGGGTCAAGATAAAAATATTTCTTTTTTTAATGTGGCTCCTGGGTCATTTGAACATTTATAATAAAAGCTATAATAATAGATGGCTTTGTCATAGGGTGAGATGTGACTGTCAGAGACACTTAGTAAAAAATAGATGGTGGTTCCTGTCGCCTTTAGGAGGGGGACTGTTGCCTCAATGAGCATCTCTAGATTGCCTATGAATAAGGGGATTTTCCTGGGAATGTAGTAAAAGTCCATGTTATACTTTGATTTCTATAATTCATTTATATATACTTTTATTTATATAATTCATTTATATAATTCATGGCTACTGTGGGGCAGGTGCTGCGCTTGGCATTATGGAGGGGAGAAGGGATTGGTAGGAATGGAAAGTTAATCTTATAACTTAGTTAAAATGTCAGATAGGTAGCTTAAATTCAATAAATTTGGATCTTTGATAAATGAATCAGTGCATATCACATTCATATTTCCATTGTAGAGTGCTTATAGATACGTGTCACCTCATTTCAGTCTCAAGGAAACCATTTGAGGTGGGCAGACTTATGACCATTTTACAGATAAGGAAACTGAGGCTAAGAGCAGTTAAGCTGCTTTGACTGAAGTAAGACCCAGAGACAGGATTCCTGATCCCAGATCCTGAGTTACTCCTGTGAACTCCCCTACTGAATAGAACAGTGAATTCTGACCCCATGCTGTTCTGTCCCTACCCTTTGTGTCAGTGGATTCTGGACTCAGTGGCTTGGGACTTTGTCGTGGCTCGCTAGGTTTTTGAGGGTCTTCCTTCTTTAGGACCCCCAAATCTTTGCCCTTATTAGCCTGTGAGGGCCACACTCTAGGGAGACTGCAATAATAGCAGATAGATCATGGAAAGAACTGGAATTCTAGAGCTACAAGGTCTAGGCCTGGATTTTCTATGTGACCTCAGACAAGCCGTCTTGGGCCTCCTGGCCACGGCTCTCGTGTGCTCTGACGTCAGGATCAGTGTGGCTCCGGGGTCGTGGCTCACAGGTTCACCCGAGCTTAGGGTCATCTCTTTCCTGAGAGTGTTACGAAAAGGCCCAGAAATTCTGGCTGTGCCACTGAGGTCAAATTATCCAACTACCACAAGAGGAAGTTGGCTCGTAGTGACCACTGTGTGTGTGTGTGTGTGTGTGTGTGTGTGTGTGTGTGTGTGTATGTGTGTAATATGTATTATACATATATTTAGATGTCCATATATGTGTGTATATATACATATGCATGTGTAAAACTTAACTAAAGATCTGTACATATACACGCTATACATACGTATGTAACATACATATATGTATATAGCTCAAACATATACATACTTTTCTCTCTATATATAATATGTGTGTATGAGACTTTAGCTAAGGTTTTTTCCTATATACCTCAAATATTTTTGGAACGTAGAAGGCTTTAGACATTGAATTCATTTTTAGAAAGCATTAAAGTAGAAGTGAGGAGCTTTTAAATTACTAGCTGCCCTTTTTTTTGTAAAAAGTGTATATATATACGTATATATATATAAGTTCTTCTCGGCTGTCTTTTGGTAATTCCCCTTTAAGGAAAAAAAAAAAAAAACTCAGATGTGCACTGTACTAATCAGGGTGCCTCCTAATAGAGTAGCAAAAGCGTGACTAGTTAGACCAGATGGATTTCAGACCTGGCCTCTGATTCTGTACCTTACGTGTTGAAGGACTGGGATCCCTGGTTGCTTTCTGAGTCTGAATGCAGAGCTCAGAGATGGGGTCAGCAATACTCCTCATTGAGAATAGAGTGATATAGGGGAGCCTGGGGGACTCAGTCGGTTAAGCATCGGACTCTTAATTCAGCTCAGGTCATGATCTCAGCATCATGAAATCGAGCCCCCTGTCCACACCTCGTGGGGAGCCTGCTTAACATTCTCTCTCTCCCTCTCCCTCTGCCCCCCCCTCACCTCGGTCTCTTTCTCCCACCTCTTAAAAAAAAAAAGTAGAGTGATCTAGCATGGACTTCACCTGCCTCATACAAGAGCACACACGTGCACAGACATACCCAAGCAAGCACATGCACAGGCGAACACGCACACCCCTGAAGCATGTAAAAGGCAGGCCCAACGGCATCCGTTTGGTCAACCCATACGGGTCAGACCCACACCGAGGAGGAAATGAAATTTGCCTGAAACATACTAAGACATTCGACTGAGTAAGGGAAGCTTCCATTAAATTGAGCTCATTCAGTAGAACACTTTGGACCACATCTTGATCCGTCATCCGTCCTTCTTTTTTTTTTTTTCTACATAGTTATGTCCGCTGATCTTACAAGTCCCTTCTCCAATTCTGTGATTCTCTCAAAATGTCCAGTTTTTCATTGCTTTTTTACATTACAACATTTGAATAGACATTTTTCAAAGCAGCTAATACAGTTGATATCCGACAGAGGTGGTGCAATTGGTTTGATTATAAGAAATGGAAGACCATAAAAATTCTTCGTTTATACATTCTGAACAAGTTTTAAACTAATAAAGTGAATTTTAAACCTGGCATAAAGAAGACGATGGGCCCTCTTGATGGAGAACATTCTCATTGGCTCTTTAAAGCCCACAGTCCCCAAGGCAGGCCTGTCACTCACCCTTCCCTGTGTTCGGACAGATGACTTACAAGAACTTCCAACGCCCTCTTTCTGGGAGACGGTCAAACAGCTCTTGATGACTGTCGTTTATCAGTTCCCTGAAACATGGACATGACTCCTCTGTCCTTGGGAACCCCCTGCCCTTGTGGGACTTCAATGCCTAAATGTTATAAATTTCAGATAGGTGAAGAGGAGAAGGTATAAAGGAGGCAGTTTGTGGAAAGAGCCCTGCGTTCAGAGTTCTGATTTTGGGCTCCGAATTTTGAAGTGGACTACATTCTCATGTCCTTGGGCAAGACTCCTGCCTGTACCCATCCCGCTTGCTACGTGCACTGTAAGGTCACAGTGCCCATCGACTGAGCAGACTGCGAAACCACTTCATGAGTCCTACGGCCTTGCACACGGGGAGGGGTTTTGCTTTCTAGCCACCTCCCCTGTTTGTCCTCTAGGCTCACTTCAAACACCTTCTTTACCATGAAGCCATCCCAAGTTGTTCCAGGCGAGATGAGTAAACATGTGTCCTCATATTAGCCTGCCTAAACCGTAGTCAGGGCGTATAGAGCACGGATGCCTGCAGCCACGTGAGATCATTTCACCTTAGCCACATTATTCTGCAGTACCAACCACCCAGACCCCACCAGCTCGCAGCCAGAGTGATGCATTCTCTCACAAGCCGGGATGGCCGTGTTGCTCACAGTGGACTTGCGTGGTGCTCTGCTGTACAGGTCTCTCACCTTCCTCTGGAGCCCAGCGGCTGGCCCAGCACCTTCTGCTCACGGTCATGGGAGAAGTGCAAGTGGGCAAGTGCAAACACAGAAAGCTTCTCGAGGCCGAGGCTGGGGACTGGCACCTTGTCATTTCCACTCACAGGTCATTGGCCAACCCCAGATCAAATCGCTGGGGAGCACACTCACTCCACAGTGAGGCCGTAGCAAGAATTGGATGCAGGGAGGAGTAAAGACCGGGGGTGAATCAATTCAGTCTTTCATACAGGTTCAGGAGCCCCTGCTGGGTGCTGGGGGACAGGAACACCATCTGCTTCTATGTCAGCAGCCCCTCTGCCTGGGGCTGCCGGGTAGTAGGTATTTCAGTGATGCTTGCTGAGGTCCAAAAGACCTTTCCCACCCTTTCATTTACAGCAGAGGTTGGCACAGTCTGACCGCAGCGCCAAATCTGTGCATGTTTTTGTGCACACAGGAGCTGAACGTATGAATTGTTGAGAAAATCGAAAGAAAATCGTATTTAATGATGCATGAAAATTATATGAAATTCAGATTTCAGTATCCATAAGTAAAGTTTTATTGGAACACAACCGCACCCATTCCTCTGTGTGCTGTCTGAGGCCACCTGAGCAAAACAGTATACTTGGAGTTGCCATAGAGACTGTGTCCCGCAAAGCCTAAAACATTTCCTGTCTGGCCCTGTACAGAAAGTGTTTGCCACCCCCTGCACCGTAGGGTAAAGAAACGCAGAGAGCCCCAGAGAGGCGACTGCCGTTCCCAAGACTACAGCGTTGTCGGCTCCAGGCAGCCCTGTATGTATTTGGGGTTAACATCTTCCCCCTTTGTTTCCTAGTAATTGGCGGCCTGCGACACCCATGTGCCACTGATCAGGAGGCAGTCCCCGCGGCAGCGCTTCATGACCCAGCGGCACCGGGCCCAGTGAAGCCACCATGGTGTCCAGCACGGCCGCGCTGCTCCTGGGCGCGGTGCTGCTGGTGGCCGAGCTCCAGCTAGTGCCTTCCCGCCCCGCCGCGCCAGGGGCCGAGCCGGGCCAGCCGGAGCTCGCGCGCAGAGCGGCCACTCTCCAAGGCGAGGGCCGGGAAGGCGCGGCCCCTAACGGCTCGGCCCAGCAGCTGCCGCAGACCATCATCATCGGAGTGCGCAAGGGCGGCACGCGCGCGCTGCTGGAGATGCTCAGCCTGCACCCCGACGTGGCGGCTGCCGAGAACGAGGTCCACTTCTTCGACTGGGAGGAGCACTACAGCCAAGGCCTGGGCTGGTACCTGGGCCAGATGCCCTTCTCGTCGCCGCACCAGCTCACGGTGGAGAAGACCCCCGCGTACTTCACGTCGCCCAAAGTGCCTGAGCGCGTCCACAGCATGAACCCGGGCATCCGGCTGCTGCTTATCCTGCGGGACCCGTCCGAGCGCGTGCTGTCCGACTACACCCAAGTGTTCTACAACCACGTGCAGAAGCACAAGCCCTACCCGTCCATCGAGGAGTTCCTGGTGCGCGACGGCCGGCTCAACGTGGGCTACAAGGCGCTCAACCGCAGCCTCTACCACGTGCACTTGCAGAACTGGCTGCGCTACTTCCCCCTGCGCCGCATCCACATCGTCGACGGCGACCGCCTCATCAGGGACCCTTTCCCCGAGATCCAGCAGGTCGAGCGGTTCCTGGAGCTGTCGCCGCAGATCAACGCCTCGAACTTCTACTTTAACAAAACCAAGGGCTTTTACTGCCTGCGCGACGGCGGCCGGGACCGCTGCTTGCACGAGTCCAAAGGCCGGGCGCACCCCCAAGTCGACCCCAGACTCCTCAATAAACTGCACGAATATTTTCATGAGCCAAATAAGAAATTCTTCGAGCTCGTGGGCAGGACATTTGACTGGCACTGATTTGCAATAAGCTAGGCTCGGGACCTTTCCTGTTGTAAGTTCTGGTGTACATCTGGGGGAGGAAAAAAAAAAAGAATTTTAAAAGGGCATTTAAGCTATAATTTATTTGTAAAATCCATAAATTACTTCTGTACAGTATTAGATTCACAATTGCCATATATACTAGTTATATTTTTCTACTTGGTAAATTGAGGGCATTTTGTATTGTTTTTCATGGTTGTTAACATTGCGTAATATGTCTCTATATGAAGGAACTAAAATATTTCACTGCAAAAAAGAAAAAAGAAAAAAAAAAAAGTCCTGGAGACCCTGTCGTTTTTGTATATAATTAACTTGCCCCCGACTCAAAATAGCTGTCTGTGTTATACTCATTGCAAAATCTATATTCCTTTGTTACTTTAAAAAGAAATGTTTTTCATGGCTATTATG
>NW_024426996.1:74452194-74455055 GCF_017311325.1 Ursus maritimus
CATTTCACCTTAGCCACATTATTCTGCAGTACCAACCACCCAGACCCCACCAGCTCGCAGCCAGAGTGATGCATTCTCTCACAAGCCGGGATGGCCGTGTTGCTCACAGTGGACTTGCGTGGTGCTCTGCTGTACAGGTCTCTCACCTTCCTCTGGAGCCCAGCGGCTGGCCCAGCACCTTCTGCTCACGGTCATGGGAGAAGTGCAAGTGGGCAAGTGCAAACACAGAAAGCTTCTCGAGGCCGAGGCTGGGGACTGGCACCTTGTCATTTCCACTCACAGGTCATTGGCCAACCCCAGATCAAATCGCTGGGGAGCACACTCACTCCACAGTGAGGCCGTAGCAAGAATTGGATGCAGGGAGGAGTAAAGACCGGGGGTGAATCAATTCAGTCTTTCATACAGGTTCAGGAGCCCCTGCTGGGTGCTGGGGGACAGGAACACCATCTGCTTCTATGTCAGCAGCCCCTCTGCCTGGGGCTGCCGGGTAGTAGGTATTTCAGTGATGCTTGCTGAGGTCCAAAAGACCTTTCCCACCCTTTCATTTACAGCAGAGGTTGGCACAGTCTGACCGCAGCGCCAAATCTGTGCATGTTTTTGTGCACACAGGAGCTGAACGTATGAATTGTTGAGAAAATCGAAAGAAAATCGTATTTAATGATGCATGAAAATTATATGAAATTCAGATTTCAGTATCCATAAGTAAAGTTTTATTGGAACACAACCGCACCCATTCCTCTGTGTGCTGTCTGAGGCCACCTGAGCAAAACAGTATACTTGGAGTTGCCATAGAGACTGTGTCCCGCAAAGCCTAAAACATTTCCTGTCTGGCCCTGTACAGAAAGTGTTTGCCACCCCCTGCACCGTAGGGTAAAGAAACGCAGAGAGCCCCAGAGAGGCGACTGCCGTTCCCAAGACTACAGCGTTGTCGGCTCCAGGCAGCCCTGTATGTATTTGGGGTTAACATCTTCCCCCTTTGTTTCCTAGTAATTGGCGGCCTGCGACACCCATGTGCCACTGATCAGGAGGCAGTCCCCGCGGCAGCGCTTCATGACCCAGCGGCACCGGGCCCAGTGAAGCCACCATGGTGTCCAGCACGGCCGCGCTGCTCCTGGGCGCGGTGCTGCTGGTGGCCGAGCTCCAGCTAGTGCCTTCCCGCCCCGCCGCGCCAGGGGCCGAGCCGGGCCAGCCGGAGCTCGCGCGCAGAGCGGCCACTCTCCAAGGCGAGGGCCGGGAAGGCGCGGCCCCTAACGGCTCGGCCCAGCAGCTGCCGCAGACCATCATCATCGGAGTGCGCAAGGGCGGCACGCGCGCGCTGCTGGAGATGCTCAGCCTGCACCCCGACGTGGCGGCTGCCGAGAACGAGGTCCACTTCTTCGACTGGGAGGAGCACTACAGCCAAGGCCTGGGCTGGTACCTGGGCCAGATGCCCTTCTCGTCGCCGCACCAGCTCACGGTGGAGAAGACCCCCGCGTACTTCACGTCGCCCAAAGTGCCTGAGCGCGTCCACAGCATGAACCCGGGCATCCGGCTGCTGCTTATCCTGCGGGACCCGTCCGAGCGCGTGCTGTCCGACTACACCCAAGTGTTCTACAACCACGTGCAGAAGCACAAGCCCTACCCGTCCATCGAGGAGTTCCTGGTGCGCGACGGCCGGCTCAACGTGGGCTACAAGGCGCTCAACCGCAGCCTCTACCACGTGCACTTGCAGAACTGGCTGCGCTACTTCCCCCTGCGCCGCATCCACATCGTCGACGGCGACCGCCCGGCGACCGCCTCATCAGGGACCCTTTCCCCGAGATCCAGCAGGTCGAGCGGTTCCTGGAGCTGTCGCCGCAGATCAACGCCTCGAACTTCTACTTTAACAAAACCAAGGGCTTTTACTGCCTGCGCGACGGCGGCCGGGACCGCTGCTTGCACGAGTCCAAAGGCCGGGCGCACCCCCAAGTCGACCCCAGACTCCTCAATAAACTGCACGAATATTTTCATGAGCCAAATAAGAAATTCTTCGAGCTCGTGGGCAGGACATTTGACTGGCACTGATTTGCAATAAGCTAGGCTCGGGACCTTTCCTGTTGTAAGTTCTGGTGTACATCTGGGGGAGGAAAAAAAAAAAGAATTTTAAAAGGGCATTTAAGCTATAATTTATTTGTAAAATCCATAAATTACTTCTGTACAGTATTAGATTCACAATTGCCATATATACTAGTTATATTTTTCTACTTGGTAAATTGAGGGCATTTTGTATTGTTTTTCATGGTTGTTAACATTGCGTAATATGTCTCTATATGAAGGAACTAAAATATTTCACTGCAAAAAAGAAAAAAGAAAAAAAAAAAAGTCCTGGAGACCCTGTCGTTTTTGTATATAATTAACTTGCCCCCGACTCAAAATAGCTGTCTGTGTTATACTCATTGCAAAATCTATATTCCTTTGTTACTTTAAAAAGAAATGTTTTTCATGGCTATTATGCTTCTCTCTTGCCCTCTCCTTTCTTCATTGTTCATTTTAATTTTTAATGTCTCTGTGGTCATCAGATTTATTTTTTACTTGCATTGTGAGATTTGTCTTCACTGAGATCCCCTATTATTCTGGAGGTAGAAGGTTCACCCATTCCCGACTTCAGCGGGTCCCTGAGCGTGGATGTTAAAAAGCCCAGTAAACTCAGAGTGGACAAAGCAATATTCAGACTGGAGAAGTAGTTTATACTAGCAAGAAGCTCCCTTGTCACGCATCTTTGCCTCGAAGAGTGCTTGCATACATTTCTGATCTCAGCAATGGGCAAAACCTACAATAATGGGGGTGAAACCACTGGCCTTCAGAATGGTCTCGGGGCTGTGTACTTTGCCCCAGGTGGCAAC
>NW_024426996.1:74455065-74524150 GCF_017311325.1 Ursus maritimus
TTGTTGAGAAAATCGAAAGAAAATCGTATTTAATGATGCATGAAAATTATATGAAATTCAGATTTCAGTATCCATAAGTAAAGTTTTATTGGAACACAACCGCACCCATTCCTCTGTGTGCTGTCTGAGGCCACCTGAGCAAAACAGTATACTTGGAGTTGCCATAGAGACTGTGTCCCGCAAAGCCTAAAACATTTCCTGTCTGGCCCTGTACAGAAAGTGTTTGCCACCCCCTGCACCGTAGGGTAAAGAAACGCAGAGAGCCCCAGAGAGGCGACTGCCGTTCCCAAGACTACAGCGTTGTCGGCTCCAGGCAGCCCTGTATGTATTTGGGGTTAACATCTTCCCCCTTTGTTTCCTAGTAATTGGCGGCCTGCGACACCCATGTGCCACTGATCAGGAGGCAGTCCCCGCGGCAGCGCTTCATGACCCAGCGGCACCGGGCCCAGTGAAGCCACCATGGTGTCCAGCACGGCCGCGCTGCTCCTGGGCGCGGTGCTGCTGGTGGCCGAGCTCCAGCTAGTGCCTTCCCGCCCCGCCGCGCCAGGGGCCGAGCCGGGCCAGCCGGAGCTCGCGCGCAGAGCGGCCACTCTCCAAGGCGAGGGCCGGGAAGGCGCGGCCCCTAACGGCTCGGCCCAGCAGCTGCCGCAGACCATCATCATCGGAGTGCGCAAGGGCGGCACGCGCGCGCTGCTGGAGATGCTCAGCCTGCACCCCGACGTGGCGGCTGCCGAGAACGAGGTCCACTTCTTCGACTGGGAGGAGCACTACAGCCAAGGCCTGGGCTGGTACCTGGGCCAGATGCCCTTCTCGTCGCCGCACCAGCTCACGGTGGAGAAGACCCCCGCGTACTTCACGTCGCCCAAAGTGCCTGAGCGCGTCCACAGCATGAACCCGGGCATCCGGCTGCTGCTTATCCTGCGGGACCCGTCCGAGCGCGTGCTGTCCGACTACACCCAAGTGTTCTACAACCACGTGCAGAAGCACAAGCCCTACCCGTCCATCGAGGAGTTCCTGGTGCGCGACGGCCGGCTCAACGTGGGCTACAAGGCGCTCAACCGCAGCCTCTACCACGTGCACTTGCAGAACTGGCTGCGCTACTTCCCCCTGCGCCGCATCCACATCGTCGACGGCGACCGCCTCATCAGGGACCCTTTCCCCGAGATCCAGCAGGTCGAGCGGTTCCTGGAGCTGTCGCCGCAGATCAACGCCTCGAACTTCTACTTTAACAAAACCAAGGGCTTTTACTGCCTGCGCGACGGCGGCCGGGACCGCTGCTTGCACGAGTCCAAAGGCCGGGCGCACCCCCAAGTCGACCCCAGACTCCTCAATAAACTGCACGAATATTTTCATGAGCCAAATAAGAAATTCTTCGAGCTCGTGGGCAGGACATTTGACTGGCACTGATTTGCAATAAGCTAGGCTCGGGACCTTTCCTGTTGTAAGTTCTGGTGTACATCTGGGGGAGGAAAAAAAAAAAGAATTTTAAAAGGGCATTTAAGCTATAATTTATTTGTAAAATCCATAAATTACTTCTGTACAGTATTAGATTCACAATTGCCATATATACTAGTTATATTTTTCTACTTGGTAAATTGAGGGCATTTTGTATTGTTTTTCATGGTTGTTAACATTGCGTAATATGTCTCTATATGAAGGAACTAAAATATTTCACTGCAAAAAAGAAAAAAGAAAAAAAAAAAAGTCCTGGAGACCCTGTCGTTTTTGTATATAATTAACTTGCCCCCGACTCAAAATAGCTGTCTGTGTTATACTCATTGCAAAATCTATATTCCTTTGTTACTTTAAAAAGAAATGTTTTTCATGGCTATTATGCTTCTCTCTTGCCCTCTCCTTTCTTCATTGTTCATTTTAATTTTTAATGTCTCTGTGGTCATCAGATTTATTTTTTACTTGCATTGTGAGATTTGTCTTCACTGAGATCCCCTATTATTCTGGAGGTAGAAGGTTCACCCATTCCCGACTTCAGCGGGTCCCTGAGCGTGGATGTTAAAAAGCCCAGTAAACTCAGAGTGGACAAAGCAATATTCAGACTGGAGAAGTAGTTTATACTAGCAAGAAGCTCCCTTGTCACGCATCTTTGCCTCGAAGAGTGCTTGCATACATTTCTGATCTCAGCAATGGGCAAAACCTACAATAATGGGGGTGAAACCACTGGCCTTCAGAATGGTCTCGGGGCTGTGTACTTTGCCCCAGGTGGCAACGGGTCTCTGGAAACCCACTTAGAAAAGAGAAGTTGCAAACTGTGTGTGTTCCCACTGTGTAGATTTTTGTGGAAAGCCGACGCATGGTGTAGACAGACTTTTGCTCAGTCTCTTTATCTATTTCCTGAAAGATCGATATGCATTTATAGACACATACTCCGTATGCACTGAGACATAAATATGTGTGTGTTTTAAAATCAACTCTGAATGTGTAGTCCTGAAATGGAAAGGAAATTTAAACTCCCAGGGGTCAGACTTGCAAAGAGAAAAGCACAACGTGGAGGGAGAGAGAGAGAGAGGGAGAGAGGCCTGATTTCAGTTTCACTTCCACTCCTTGTTGGAGGTGGCCATGCAGGCCCCCTGAGTCTTGGTTTTCTCAGGTATTCTTTCTCACTCAGCCTTTTACAGCATTAAATACACTGGATGTGTTTTCTTATCATGAAAACAAAACATAATCATTATGTAAAACAAACAAACAAAATACGAAGAGCAAAATAAACCCGTTTCCTGACAGAGTTTATATTTAAGGCAGAGGAGTGAAATGGACATTATATATAAGAACTCATTGACAATGCCCCCAAACAACCCCAGGAAGTAGGAATTATTATGGCGAGTTCAAGGAGAAAGAAATAGGCACCGGGAAGATAAGGAACTTGCCAAGGTCACACTGACTTCTCGCCAGGGCTCGGAGCCCACTCAGAGCCAAAGCAGAGATTGTGGTGTTATGGTTTGATCCTACCCTACGCTTTTTGAACTCAAAAGGAAAGGCCCAGACTCAGAGGCCCTTCTTCCTGACTTAACCTGACAGATTCCCTCCCTGGTGCCAAATGTCTTCCACCTACAGGTGTGCCTGAGCCGAAGGAGAGGGGCAAGTCAGGGCCTGCGCTTTTCTCCGAGGTGCTATCGGGGAAGTGAGTCACCTTGGTCAGAGGCAGCAGCTCTAGCCTGGCTTGACCTTGGCGTGGCCCAGGCCCCACCCTTAGCCATGCAAAGACAGCAGGAAGAAGGCCTCCCACCTCCGAACACGTTAAGGTTGCGTTACACAGCCAACTCCCCAGAGGGTGTGGCCAAAATATTTATAGCAGGCTTCCGGTAGACATGGCACTTTGCAATCTGGAGACTGCTCTCCTCTGCACACACCGTGGATCTTGCTTCATCACACTCATTAAGAGCTGAAGAGAGGAGAGGCCCAGAGAGGTTAAAGTGAGTTTCCGGGATTGCCCAGGAATTTGGAGCGGAGACTCCAATGGGAGACTCCTGACTTTCCAAAGAATATTTCTTTGCAAAATACCCAGGGATGCCTGTGCCTTAATGGGGATGTGGTACTTGAAGCATGCAGTGTTGGGGTCAGAGGTGGTGGGCAGGAATGGAGGAAGGAAGGACTGAGCACTGGGGACATGACCTAGTGGCTGGGGATAGCACAGTTCCTGGGATCCTGGTAGGAGTGGTCCAGTGTAAAGTGATAAGTCAGTATAAATTCAATAATTGTTGATTTGTGGTGTGGGTCTTGACTGAGGATGTGTTCATGGAAGTCTACATGGGCAAACGGGTCAGGGGTTCTAGTGGTTTTCTGTTACTCCATTTATGGCAAAAGCGCAGCCAGTCCTTCAGAAGATACAAGGAGTACTTGAACTCCAGTAGCCCAGGTATCTTGATTTCATCCAAGCACTCCCAGATTCAGAGAAGGCCCTGCGGTGGACCTGGGCCTGCCTTCCGAGGGGCACAAATGCAGTGACTCGGGAGCCAGATGGCACCTGATCCCTCTCCAAACACCATATCAATTCTATTAACACAGATGCCAACTAGAGGGGGTGAAGTTCCTGTCCCAATCAGCCTAGGGGCAGGGACGGCCTGGGAGCCTCCAGGTGGGGCATTCCAGAGACCCAGCTGGGACCAGCTGAGAGCAGAGTCTCAGCTATGGGTTTGGACTGTTCCCTGCACTTGATGCTTCTGAGTCGGGACAGCCCCTGCCCCCTCCCTTCCTCCAGGAATCAGGTAGTGCTGAAATCCCACTGACACTATCTAGTTACCGGCTCACAGCCTAACAATGTGCTAGTTGAGCACGAATGACGATGTGCCTCTGAGCACGGGGTGGCTTGCTCTTTCAGTCCTGGGATGCTATTACTCAGCTGAAGGGAGACGTAGGGCAGAAGAGTCCAACGCGCAGGGTGACCACTCCTTAAAGAGGTGGAATCCGAGATCACCACCAAGATCACCACAGAGGTGGTCACTATAGTATTTTTCCTTTGAGCCCTACTAGGTGCTTAGCATGGTGTTAGGCCCTCAGGAGTGTAAAAGAAAACACAACAGGGAACTAATAGGCACTGACTCTTCTGGATCTACATAAAAAGCATGGAGGGGCCAGGAAGGCAAGGGAATGACGCTTCCCTGTGCTTGGGCTGGCCATAGCAGCATGCTCTGTACTTTCTCGTGTCATCTGGGAACGTCCCTGGGAGGAGTCCGCTGTGGAGAGAAGGAAACTGAGACGGAAGAAATGGACCTCCCCTCCTTGTTTGAGAAGAAAGAGCTATCATTCCATCCAGGGGGATAGTTGCCCCCGAGATGGGGAACGTGGCACTGAGGGGCACAAAGAGAAAGTGAGAGAAAGCAGAGGGCCACAGGACCCTGTTCGTTCCATGGAAAAGCTTCTTGGAGGAATTGCCATGATGCTGGGGAGTGGAAGACAAAGGATGTAACCAGGGCATTCTGGACAAGGGTAGCTGGAGGAACCAAGACAGTGGTGACGGGGAGGGGAAAGGAAGAAGGGGATGCAGGCAACAGACTTTAAACACATCGAGAATTTGCTATGCGACAGACACTTGTGGCCTTGACAGCTACTTGCCAAGTGGTGAGAGCTTTCTTAGCAAGCACCCGGGTATCTGTCACAGAAAAATAACTACCCTTTATTGCACACTCACTGGGTGCTTAGTGTTTTAAACATGTTGCTTCTAATCCACGTGACAATTCTGAGAAGTAGGAAATGGCATGATGCTGATTTTACCGAGGAGGAAACTCAAACTCAGACCATAAAGGCTTGCCCCGGATGCTAGAGCCAGTGACCTTACAACGGGAACTTCGTCTCCGATGCTCTGCTACTTTGCGGTCCCTGCAATCTTGGGTGAGGGGAAGGAGAAGTGAAGCATAAACATCTGTTAAACAGAGCGGAGCATGTAAGAGAAATGATGGGCACCCTGGATGTGAGGATGTGCAGATAGGCATACCAGACGGTCTTCAAGCGAACGAGTGGTCGGGGACTTGATGCAACAGGCACCTGATAAAGCAGGCTCGTTCCCGGCAGACCTTCATGTAGAAAGTCTGCGCTCACGCTAGCCGGGGGCAATGCAGCGGAGCTCTCCACGTGGCAAACAAGGGGCGAGGACCAAACGCTCCACAGAACTCTGAGCTGCGTGGCTGAAATATGCAGATGTAGGGCATGGCCTTGGTTCTTCAATTCATGCTCCTATCAATACCTTTACTCCTTTTCCTCCAAATTCCCCTGTTGGGTCACCTGAGAGAAAAAGCATTTAGAGCCAGGAGTCCTGGGTGTGTATCCCCACTTTGCCAGTTATTGGGCATGTGGCCTTGGGTTCAAATTCTCAGAACCTCATCATTCTTCTCAATATAAGTGGGCCGATATTTACTTAATTCTGTTTTGGGGGAATTCAATGAGATAAAGCAGGTAAAAAAACTATAAACTCTGTGAGGATATGGCTTAGTGGTTAAAAGCATTTAGGATTTTAGGAAACAGACCCAAACTGGTTTCGAACCGGTCTGCAGACACCCACTGCCTTGGCCTCCCTATCGGCTTCCAGCTATGCAACTGTAGCCACCGCGGTTAGCACCCCACCCAGATCCCATTACTAGGAAGTCTCCCACCTCCAGCTACCGAAAGAGTTGGCTGCTGAGGGCTCACCCTGCCCTGCTTTCTGGAGGATTTCCCTGAGTTGAAGGAGTTGCCTTACCTGGAGATGCCTGGGGAGTTGAGCTCCCTCAGCTTCCCTGCTTTCTTGGGGGTTGCCTGTGACTAATGATGGATGAAGGTGGAAAGGCAGTAGGGTTGAGGGATAACTGCCCAGCCTGCTGGTCCCGGAGCAGAATGACCTCTGTGGTACAAGCCATGCTCCAGAACTCCTTGAGGTGCCAGGTCAACTCCAGACTTCTCCAGAAACCACACTTTGCTTAGCTTCTTTCCCTACTCTGTCCTGTGTCCTTCATTGCCTTACCCACTTCTTCTGTAATCCCATTCTCAGCAGGCAATTGCCCAAGAATACAGGGATCCTCACCCTAGGCTTTGCTTCTAAGGCTTCCATCTAGTTGATAATAGTCAACTTGCAGAAATGTTTTAGCCTCTCTGTACTTCACGTGGGTGATATGACCAACCCACAGGAGTCTGATAATTCTTCCAGTTAAACAAGAGACGAGAAGGAATGAGCCTATCTTATTGGCTGATACACAAAAATGCTGAATATAATAGTAGATGCAATCATTATCAAGTAATGGGTCTCTTTTGTTGGCTTATCAGACTATTAAAATAATGTTAATGCCTCAATACCAAGCATAAAGTCCACCTTCCCGGAAACTTCCTTGTTCTCACAAATACGAAGGCCCTGCTCCATCTTACTTATGCTATAGGGCTTTGTATCTCTACTGTTCGTCAAATATTTCATGTGGAGCTTGTGCATAGATGCCCCTTCCTCTTGATTGCAACACCCTGGCACCTAACACAGGGCCTGGCACATGGCAGATAGGAAATACTTGTTTGTAGACTGAACTGTAACTCCAGTCCAGGAGCCCAGCTGCTGTGAAAACCTCTTCTCTCATATATCCCTGCTTTGTAGTCTGGCTGGCCTCCTGGAAACACCTTCTCCAGTGCTTCACAATATACTGCCTCATTTAATCCTAACAAATCTCTGAGCAAAGAATCAATCCAGGTTCCATATTTTTTGCTGACCATCATATCCCCAGCAAATAGGGCAATGCTTGACAGAGAAGGTACAAATATTTACCAACTAAATGACTTACGGAGGTTCCCAGACTCTTGCCGCTATGCCATACTATACAACGTGTCCTGACTATTGCACTAATGGAGAACCTAGTATTCTCCAAGGCAACCCACTACATCTCCAAACTGGCTATTAAATTCACACTTTCTGTACCTAAACTTCTACTCCCTAGCTTTCTCCCATGGATATGAGTTCTACTACAGGGTATCGTGAAGAACAAGTCTCATACCACGTTGTCATGTCGGCACGCTGGAAAGAAAGAACACCGGCCTTGGATTCTAAAGACCTGAACTTAGGGGTTTGGTTCAGCCTTTTCCATAGCTATGTGATGTTGGTTTCCTCGATTCTCTGAATTTCTGGTACTTATCTGTAAAACAGGATAAATGATGCCTTCTTTGTGAAGATTCTATTACATGGCTGGTGGACAATGTAAAAATAAAAGAGATCCTAATTCTATAAATACTCTTTTAATATTGCAAAGTAACTCCGCTCTCGTGATAGGTGTCATCCCCTCTAGAGGGCAATGGGATAATAGCTGAGTGTTTACTAAAAACTAGGTAGGTATTATCTCATTTAATCTTCACATCAGTCTATGAGACAGGTACTACTATTAACCTTTTATGGATGGGGAGTCCAAGACACAGAGATATTAAATGCTGCATGGCTAGTAAATAGTAGAGCCAGATTTGTTTCCTGGGGAGTCTGTCTTCCCAGCGAGCCTATTTTACCCCCAGGCTACTTTCTCTTTCAATGCAAAAGAGACCTTTTTCTCCAACATATCTGTCCATGGAAAGTGCTAGAGCACAAAGCAGGCAAAAATAGAAATCAGGAACTTAAGACAAATACCAGCCAAACACTATAGCAGGCAGAATTCACAAATGGCTCTCCTATGCTCCCCGCCCTTGCTGAACACACCCTGTCTAGCCCTTACCCCTTGGAAGTTCACAGGACTTGCAAATAAGATGGGATATCTACTCTCTTAATTAGGTTACTTGATATGGCAAAGACAACAGGGTATGACCATATATGATACGTGAGACGGACAGTGGACTGGAGAGACAGTCTCCTACTGGCTTTGAAGAAGTCACCTACCATGTTGCAAGAGGTGTAGGAGGGGGGGTCAGTGTAGCCAGGGACTGTAGGGGCCAGTAATGCTGAGAGTGCTTCACCTCCATGCCCCTCATCCCCCGTACCAGCCAACATCCAGCAAGAAAACAAAGCCTGCAGCCCCACCTTTGCGAAGAACTCCATATTCCAATAGCCTGGAAGCTTGGAGGAGGGCCCCAAGCTCCAGATGACAGAGCACCTGGCTGAAACATTACGGGCTGCCTGGTGAGGTGGAAGCAAAGCTAGCTAGGACTCGTTCCAACTCCTGCCCCGTGGAAAGCGAGGTGCTACACGTATGTTGGTTTACACTGCTCAGTTTGCGGCCATTTGTTATGTGTAGGTAACTATTGCAAAGACAAGGCTACCTTCTTGCCATTCATCTTGGCTTAAGCTCACCTTTTTAATGATCTCTCTTGAAAATAAACCCACCCCAGAGTTGTTACCCAAGGAATACATGTCAATCGTATGACAACCGGATCCTTCAAGTAAGACTATTCAGGGGTAATCATTGTCCACGTCTTGGTTTGTATGGCTCCAAATTTTTCCAACTCATAAATGTGTGTGTATCTGTGCATGTGTATTAAAATCAAGTTGCATCTTTTTGATAACTCACCCAAAAACTGGAGGAAAAAAAAAAAGACAGTTGATATCTGTTGATGCAGTTCAAAGGGAACTTAGAAGTCATTTAAGCCAATCTTCTTGGTTTATGGATGAAGAATGTGAGGGTGTGGAGAAATAGTCACTGGTCACACTCACAGGGTTAATAGCAAAAACCAGACGAGCACTCAGATCAACTTCCTGGTGCCTGTCCCATCACTTGTCTAACTCCCCACCTGACAGTTCGCACCCCGGGTGGAAGATAGTGCCTCACACGGTCATTTGCATAAAGAAAATGTCTAGTTGATAGTGGTCTAAGGAAGCTACAGTCCTCATTTAGTCATGTGTTTGGTGCAGTGGGAAAAGCAACAAGAACGAAAGGAACCTGGCTCTCCAGTCACCCCCGGCTGTGTAACAAACCACCCCAAAATGTAGTCCTTTGATGCAACAATCTATTCTCTGTCCTAGTTCTGGGGGTGCTCTGGGAACAGGTGGGCAGGTCTTGCTCAGGTGCTCCCCTGTAGTCAGGCAGTGACTAGGACCGACGTTGGCTGAAGGCTGGCCTGGCTTGTATGTCCAAGGGGCTTCCTTCATTGCACGGTTGAGGTCTCAGTTGGGATGACTGCAGCACCTGGGGCTGCCTAGGCCCCACTGTCTCTCTCTCTCCAGGTGGCCAGCTTGGGCTTCCTTGCAGCACGGTAGACTGAGGGTCATTGGTGGGACTTCTTACATGGCAGTTGGCAGTCCCGAGAGTGAGTGCTCCAAACGACCATGGCCAGAGTGGCAAGGCTTCCATATCAAACGATTGCCACATCCTATTGTTTCAATAGGGTCAGCCCAGATTCAGCGTGGGAAAGGACTACAGAGGAGCTGAATAATAGGGGGTGTGGTTCTCAGGGGGCCCTCTTTGGAGACTAGTTACCATACTTGGTTGTTCCTTGACAATAAAATGGACAGAACACCTACCTAATGGATCTTTGGTCATACTTAAAAGGGAGATTAATATAGGTATAAGCTTTCATGAACCTCAGAGTCCATTATACTAATGTAAGGTGTCATTATCGTAAGTCCTTGGGCCTGCTATGTAATTTCAACTATTTTGACCTAAGGCATTTGACTATTTTCAGTCCAATCTTTTGATCATATGTGATGGCGATTAAAAGCATAAATCATTCGTTCCATAAGTAGGATGCAGGCATCAACAGTGTGTTGCTTTCGCTGTATTTTGACAGAGCCCAGCCAAACCATCTGAGAAAAAAGGATATGGTCAGAACAGACTGTGGACTGGGGTCGGCATGGAGAACTTTGTCTTACGTGGGTGCAAACCCTGGCAGACCTACAAGACCTCTTAGGTAATTTGTCAAACATGAGAGAATGTTGCTGAGATATTTAACACTGCATGTTAAAAGCTGTACACAGCATTTAAAAAAGAATGCATGGCAGACTCCATTTCCACTTTCCTTAATTTGGAAGTTCTATCTTTAGTAGCAATTTGCATTTTCCACACAATTAAAGACTGTACCTAGTTCTGATTTGCACTTCAAGTATCCAATTCAGCTGTGATTTACATTTTTTTTCCCTCTATTTATCTGTTTATCTGCTTCCCAGTAAGAATGCTGGGCTTCTCAAGCTTGCCATAATCACTTAAAATGTGCGGAACTCTGGACAAATTTGATTAACCATCTAAGAGGGTCAGTTTGCTCATATATTAAGTGGGAATAAGATTTTATTTAAGGAATTGCTATGCATCTTAAAGGCCGTGAGCATATCCAGGGGCAGCGGAGGCATTTGATACATGTGCATTCATTGTTCTTTTAATCCACCCTTTGTGGGCCTGTCCAAAGGATCGGTGAATACAAACTCACTGCTGGTGGTAGCATCATCCATCGGTTATCACCTTCCATCGTGAACACCAAAACCGACACAGCAAAGTCAATGAGTTTTTCTGTGCCTCTAAAAATAAACAATCATATACACCCAGACTACGGACAAACAGACACAATGTTTGAGACAATTACCCAGATAGTAAAGGTCTGTTCATTTTCTTGAAATATTCAAATAATGAGGAAGAAAAGTTTGAACGGTCTTTTTGCTTCTTTCTTCTCTATACATGACATATGCAGATTAAAGGTAATATAAAAATAAAATTTCTTCCACTAAATAGTTTGGAAATCTACCAGTTTTGGTAGAGAAGTCTTTTAACTGGTTCCCAAAGACACAAAATGACTATTTTGTAATGAGCTCCCATATCTCCCATTTTTACCAAAATCACTCCTTTAAAATTCAGTTTCTCCACTTTCCTGATGTACAATGTCCTACCTGATTAGTTTTTTCCCCTTGGGGCAGGGTGGGGTGCAGATATGGCAACTTTGGAAAAGAAACCTAAAGGGTTCTAATAGTCAAGGGATATTATAGCCATGCCCACCTATTTGTTGGACTCCAATCTGTCAATCCCCAAAAGGCAGAACCAACTCAAGGGTTCACCAGGAGATGGCTGGATTAGAAATGTGGTCTGACCGTACAATGAAGCAGTATTCAGCCACGTAAAGGCAGGAAGGGGCATCCGGGTGGCTCAGTTGGTTAAGTGTCCAACTCTTGATTTTGGCTCAGTTCATGATCTTAGGGTCATGGGAAGGAGCCAAGCCCCGAGTAAGGCTCCACACTTAGCAAGGAGTCTGCTTGGGATTCTCTCTCTCCCTCTCTCTCTGCCCCTCCCTCCATGTGTGTGTGCGCTCTCTCTCTCTCAAATAAATAAATAAATAAATAAATAAATAAATAAATAAATCTCTTAAAAAACAAAACAAAGCACAACCCAGAAAGTTCTGACCGGTGCTAGGGCATGGACAAACCTGGAAAACATTATGCTAATTGACATAAACCAGACAGAAAAGGAAACATATTGTATGGTTCTAATTATATGGTAGATCTAGAATGGGCATATTCTTAGAAACGAAAAGTAAAGCAGAGGCTTTCAGGAGCTGGGGAGAGAGGAAGCAATGAAGAGCCATTGCTTAATAAGTGCAACGCTCCCGCTCAGGTTATGACAGTTTGGGAAACAGACAGGAGTGACAGATACACATTTTGTAATGTTATTGATGATTCTAAATTGCACACTTAAAATTTATATATATGTAATATTTAATAAAATATTACTTATATATATCAAAAAAGGAGAATAAAAATCCAATCTCAGACTGTATTTCACTGCAAACAAACCCAACCCCATTCTTGATTCATTGGCAGTATACGCAGAAGGACTTCCATAGAAGTGCTAACTCTATGCCTCGTCATGGCACAACAATTCCAGCTTCCAATTGCTGCATTATTTGACAGTTTGGAGATGGGAAATAAACATGATAATGCAAAGCAGACCTAATTACACCCACGTTTTATGTGGCTAACTTGTGGCTTAGCTTCGAACCAAACCAGTCATTCACAGTCATCATTTAAACGTCTGTGCACAGTTTTCCAGTTCTCCCGCCCTGAGAAGGACATTATTGCCCGTGTAGATGGTGCTACTCCCATCTACCTGGGAAATGGTCAGCATCACAGCTGCAAGATATGTGACTCACCAGTCAAATCGTCCCACAGTGACGACTAACCCATGGCCTTGTCAGTTCTGTTTGACAAAAATTCACCGTCACGGGTTGAGCTTAGCTGACCAAACTGCTTGAAATAAATGCTAAAATGATGAGGTCTTTAGTAAGCAAAGACAGATTAATATGCTTAACCTCTATTAAAAGTAACTGGGAAAAAATGAAGAAAAAACAAAGAAAAGAAGTAACTGAAAGGACAAATTAATGGCGGGAGGCACATTAAAAACACCAGGTTTTCTTGTTCTGTTTTGTTTTTATCCATCAGTCATATGGGCAAAGTGATTGAATAGGTATCATTATGTCTCATATACCAACTTCCCAGGTATTGAGTGGGAAAAAGTTAGAGCACTAGACATAGGACTGCTTTATATTTAACTTCATAGAGAGTTACTCATGCATGTCTTATAGAGAGAGAATTTGACACCATAGAGTTTATAGTGTGATGTCTATAATAGTTCAGCAATTCAAAAGAAGTCCTGGGCATGGGGGCATTTCTCCTAAGAGGGGTTTCTAGGTATAAAGGGTTCGAGGGATTTGGGGCTGGTTAAGGAAAAAGATTGTTTACTGAGTGACACTTGGACAGGGTAGCGTGGGGGGGAGTCACACAGCAGAAGCAAGGGGCTCACCATCCAGAGGGGGAGGAGGGTGGGGGAACATGGGGGGGGAGACGGGGATCTGAATGGGGCTTAGGAGTCTAGGGGATGTCACTCGGCAGCATGGCCAGGAGTCTCCGAGTCCGAGAACTCTGAAGGGCAGCAGCGGCCTGGGGACTTGTAACTACAAGGCTGTCTCTTATCAAGGACTAACAGTTGCTGGGTGAGGGTTTCCAGGGTACATGGCTGGAAATCTGCTTGTTTGGGTTATGTTAAAAATAACTGGATATGTATGAGTTAGGGGTCAGTGTGCTTTTGAGCTAACGGGTCTCGGCCTGCCACGAAGAGGTCAACAATCCAGGTGCCAAAGCACACAGGCCATCTTTGGGTCATTGTTTATAACAGTAAGTCCCCAGAGTGTCTGCCTTGTATAGGAATGGGTTTTTCTCCTGTAAGTGGGCTTCTGTTAACCCAGAAGATCCGGCAAGGCGCTTGTACTAACTTCCTATCGACACTGACAGATGACTGTACACTTGACTAATGGCGTAAGACAGCACACGTTTATTATCTTACTTTTCTGGAACATGGAAGTCCAAAGTCAGTCTCAGGGAGCTAACATCAAAGTGTGGGGAAGGAGTTGTCCCTTCTGGAAATTCTAAGGGACAATCTTTTCCATTGTCCTTTCTAGCTTCTGGAGGCTATTCTCATTCATTGGCCAGTGGGCCCCCATCACCGCTCTTCTTCAGACCACTGCTTCCCTCTTATAAGGGCCTTTGTGGTTACATCGGCTCACCCAGATAACCCAGGGTAATCTCCCTACCTCAAAAGTCTTACCTTGATCCCATCAGCCAAGTCCCTGTGCTATGTAAGGTGCCATATTCACAGATTCCACACAGAATAGGGTGTGGACATTTTCGGGGGCCATTATTCAGTCTTTCACAGGGCTTTGGACAGAGCTCTGATGTGCCCCAACATGCAGACTTCAGATCTCTGAATGGTCTAAGGTTTAGACACAAGACAAAAGGAGGATCAATGGACTCTCTTCAAGGACCCTGGGTAGCCACACCCAAGGGCCTCTGGAAGGGAGAGCAGCTGTTTTGCAAATGGAGGTGGTGAGGATAGAATTCATGGTTTTAAGGGTTTTTTTCCAGTCTGGGGCTTCTTTCTGATTCTCAGCCCTGGGGCAGTTTGAGAGATGGGAGCTGGTAATGTCAGGCTAATGTTCACTCACTTTCCTTCCCAGACCATCCTGTCCTGTCTTCCCTTTTCAGTTTGGGTCTTTCTGTCTGCACTCTGAAATCCTACTGTATGGCCTTCTGGACATTCTTTCAACACATCGCAGGAGGCTTCTGATATATGCAAAACGGGGCAAATGGCTCAGACAGTCTTACAAGTGGGGAGGAGAAAGAGACGGAGAAGACCACAGTTCAACCTGCAAACCCTGCTGGAGTGGAGGATAGAGGACAGGGTCCAAAGGGGGCATGGTGGTCACCTAGACTAGGGAAGGTAGCATAGGACAGGGGATATTTGACCCAAGATTTGATGGATGGTCCTGGGTTTGCCTCCATCCCACTACGGGCCACAGTCCCCATTCTCCAGTAGATTCCTGAAGGTTGTCTTAAATTCCATGTCAGCTCCTCCATCAGAGTTCTAATGATGGCTTAGACAGACAAGGCACCAGGGAGCTTTTTCAAAAGTTTAACTAAGGAGGTGCCTGGGTGACTCAGTCGGTTAAGTGTCTGCCTTCGACTCAGGTCATGGTCCCAGAGTCCTGGTCTCTAGCCTTGCATCGGCTCCCTGCTCATGGGGAGCCTGCTTCTCCGTCTCCTCCCCACTTGTGCCCTCTCTCACTATCTCTCTCTCTTTCTCTCTCAAATAAATAAATAAATAAAATATTTAAAAAAAACGTTTAAGGGGCGCCTGGGTGGCACAGCGGTTAATCGTCTGCCTTCGGCTCAGGGCGTGATTCCGGCGTTACGGGATCAAGTCCCACATCAGGCTCTTCTGCTATGAGCCTGCTTCTTCCTCTCCCACTCCCCCTGCTAGTGTTCCCTCTCTCACTGGCTGTCTCTCTCTGTCGAATAAATAAATAAAATCTTAAAAAAAAAAATAAATAAATAAAAATAAAAAAATAAAAAAAAACGTTTAAGAAGATGCCACTTCCAACCGATTCTGAGTCACAGGGATGGGGCTGGGTTTTGAGAATTTGATTTTTTTTTTTTTTTAACAACCACCAGTTATTCTGAAACACACAAAGTGATTCAATATCATTCTCTGATTTGGATCTGAGGAGGGATACTCGAGAGTGTCTCCCTACTTGACGGAGTTGGGGCAAGGCCCCATGTTGGTGGAATCACAGCCCGAGTCCAGCTGCTGGGTTCAAATCTCTGGGTTCAAAATTGTGTGTTTTCTGTTCATTCCTGAATCCTCAGGGCCTACTGCAGTTCCTGGTTTATGCTGTCATTACTTACTGAATGAATAAATGAATCATCTTTTTCATCTGGCACATAGACACGGGCAGAGAGAGAACAAGAAAGCAAACTTCAAAGATCAGCAAGAGACAGAGAGCTTGGGTGATGGGAAGCATCTCATGTTTCACCCTCCTGATTCTCTGTGGGCTGTGCTTTGTCGCTGTGGTCAGCTGTGGAAAGTGACGCTCAGAGACAGCGAATAACTTCCCCAAGGATGCGCAGCCAGACAGGGACAGAGTCGGCATTCTAATCCAGGTCTATTTGCTTTAGCGACCTCATCTGTTAAGAACGACACACACTTAGGTCGCCTGGGTGGCTCCTTCGGTTAAGCATCCAACTCTTGATTTCAGCCCGGGTCATGATCTCAGGGTCATGAGATCCAGCCCCAAATCAAGTCAGGCTCTGCATTGACCGTGGAGCCTGCTGAAGATTCTCTCTCCCTCTCCCTCTGCTCCTCCCCTCCTCCACTAAAAAAAAAAAAAAAAAAGAAAGAAAGAAAGAAAAGAAAAAGAACAGCACAAATGTACTGATTATTGAGGAGAAGGAATAGTGAAGGATTGGCCAAGACCTCAGTCACACACGAAGTCTCTGGTCTGTGGACACCACCACATACTCATGAAAAACTGATAGATGCTTGGATTTCTAAGCAGCTAGGGTTTAGATACCTGAAGAGATAAATCACTTCGGAGTTTATGAAAGAGGAGAAGAAGAAGAAGAAAGATGGAGAGAGGGGGGAGGGAGGAGGGAAGAAGTGGGGAGGGAAGGAGGAAGAAAAAAGAAAGTAACAAAGTAGGGCATCTAACTGACTTTTTGTTCACATCGGTGTTTCATCCTTGGCCAGCAATTATGCACTTGGAGTTGTTTCCCATCCTGGAGGGATTTCTCAATAGCCCCCTATGAAGGATTCCTCCAGCGGAGGTCCAAGACTCCTCCCAGCTGGGAGGCTGCCTTCCTTTCCCCGCGGTCCCCCTAAACCCTCTCCAGAGCCCTACATCTCTGGCCTTCGGCCAGGCACTCTGACAAGCACTGTTTTGTCAGCCCGGAGACCACGTACCTTTGTCCAGAGTGGCGGCAGACTCTCTGGTGCAAATCTGGGAGAGATCCTCGTCGGAGCTGGTGTTTCTCCGACAACATGGGCTGTGTAGGTCCTGCGCCAAGTTTCAGGTCATTTATTCACCGGCTCTGTGATTTGAGACAAATGCCTCCACCTCTCCAAGGCTCAGATTTCCTTCTCTGAAAAAGGTCATAGAACTAGATATCTTGAAGGTCCTGGCAAGTAACACAATGTTGTAACCAAACCTAGGTGAGACAAGGAGGGGAGTTTTGTCTGTTCTCCCTCCTGTCTGTTTCGGTTTCCCTCCCTTCCTTCCTTCTTCTTTCTCTCTTTCCCTTTTCCTTTCTTTCTTCTTTTCCTTTTTGTCCTGTGCCAAGATTTTAAGTAACAGGCTGCTCTAGCCGAAATTAGTACCTTAATTTTTTTTTTTTAATCATCTAGATAGGAGTCAGCTAAATGATCTCTGAAAAGCTGTGACCATTTTGTGATGCTCTCAGATGAGGAAACTTGAGCACTCCTTCACAGTCGCTCCCTCTGTCCTGAGAGCCTTCTATTTTTTTTTTAAAGATTTTATTTCTTTATTTGACAGAGATAGAGACAGCCAGCAAGAGAGGGAACACAAGCAGGGGGAGTGGGAGAGGAAGAAGCAGGCTCATAGCGGAAGAGCCTGATGTGGGGCTTGATCCCAGAACGCCGGGATCACGCCTTGAGCCGAAGGCAGATGCTTAACTGCTGTGCCACCCAGGCGCCCCCCTGAGAGCCTTCTATTGACAAATCTCATTCTCGAAATGTCACCCCCACCATCCAAAAGATTTAAGTGGAGGCTTCAGCAATGGTTTGGGAGTGCGAGCCGTTTTTCATTCCACCGGGGACCTCCGTCAGTCATTTCGCGGTGGGAGAGGCTAAGTCAGCGCTGCCCGGGTCTGCAGCGGGACCTGGCAAGGACTGGCAAGAGGAAATGCAGGTAGGATGTGTGCAAACTGCACCGTATCACTGGGGAAAGGAAGCTGGTGCTCGAAAGTCTGTTTTCAGAGACTTGCATGCAGGAAAGGGGACATGGAGGGCAGCAGCCCAAGGAGCTGGTTTCGTGAGAGATTTTGTGGGATTGTGGGTGGACGGGGGCTTCTCTGGGGTCCAGCGAAATAGTAGCTCCATGTGCACCATCCAGCCCCATCCTCCCTAGCCATACAGACAGCTGGGACAAGTGGCACAGAGAAAACTGTGCTGAAGACCCTGGATGCTCTATGGATTTCCTGTGAGCTAGAAGCAAATTTTTGCAAACAAAGCCTTTGAGATTCAGGGGCGCTGCTATTGTAGAAACCCTAGGTTGCATGATACAACCTGAGCTTAAGCAGACAGACAACCCAGGAGGCAGGGACGCAGGGACGCCCGGCTGTTCACTGTGAGCTTGTGACAGTCTCCTGTTGGGGTTGGAGAGACAGTTGGAAGGCATTGATGAGAGGAACCAAGAGCCTGCAATCAAGCTAGGGCACTATTGCTTTGGACTAAATGGAAATGTGACCTTGCTTGGACACAGAGCTGACGTCTTTGGTGTATTCTGTCTCTGCGAACCTTGACAATGACTTCTTGGAGGAGAGAAAATTGAAGCTGGGGTTTGAGCCCAGGACCATCTCTTCCTACAGCAGCTTCTCCTCGTCCCATGACACTGAATCTGTCCTCCATTTCTCTCTGCTCTGCTCCCTGAGGCTGCACATGCGTCATTTTCATATATGCATCTAATATATTAGTATTAATACTTAATATATGCGTAATCATAGCTCATTATGTATTTTATTATCACTAGAGACAATAGACCTGCCGAAGACCCTGACATATTCATATATTCATATTCATTTTTGTTTTGTTTTTGTTTTTGAATGTAGCATTCAAGGTGTTTTGCAAGCTTGGCCTGACTTTACCCTCTTGTCCCCTTTCTCTACTCCTCCATGTACTTAGTCACGTTTCAAGCCACGAGAATGCCAGGCACACTAGCCGGGAATCCCAAACAGACCATATGTTTTCACACCTCTATGCCTTTTTTGCTCAAAACATTTTCCTCTTCTTGCTACAGTGGCCTATGTGACTTTCAGAGCCCAGCTGAAATGCACCTTTTGGATTTAACTTCATAGGTAGAAAGACAGCACCTTCACGACATCTCCAAAGCAGTTTTTAAGTGTGGGCCTGTGGGGCGGTCTTACATGCCATTCTGTGTCACGGCCACTCTGGCCAGGGTCCCCAGCCAGGCAAAGCCCAGCACTCGCTGTGTTGCCTTGTCTCTCTTTCACCTCACACGGCACTGACTTCATAGCAGGTGATCAACAAGTGTTTGCTGAAAGGATATTTGAATGGCTAATAGACAGTAGCTAAATACTGGTGTTCCTCCACCTGCCTACATCTAATATTTCTTTCTCCACACCTGGAAGAGGACTTGCTTCTGAATCTGGTGGTACCAAGGGCAGGGCAGAAGGAGCCATCTGCCCTGGGTGCTGTCACTGTTGGGCACATTGTCTGCACAGAGCTTAAAAACAATAGTGAAAGAGCCCAGATGTCCATGGACAGATGAATGGATAAAGAAGATGTGGTGTATATATACAATGGAATATCACGCAGCCATCAAAAAATAAAATCTTGCCATTTGCAACATCGTGGATGGAACTAGAGGGTATTAGGCTAAGCAAAATAAGTCAATCAGAGAAAGACAATTATATGATTTCACTCATAATAAGAATTTAAAAAATGAAACAGAGGAGCATAGAGAAAGGGAGGGGAAAAATAAAATAAGACATCATCAGAGCGGGAGACAAACCATAAGAAATGCTGAACTCTAGGAAACAAACTGAGGGCTGCTGGAGGGGAGGTGGGTAAGGAGATGAGGTAACTGGGTGATGGGCATTAAGGAGAGCATGTGATGCAATGAGTGCCGGGTGTTATATGCAACCGATGAATCACTAAATTCTACCTCTGAAACTAATAGTACACTCTATGTTAATTAATTGAATTTAAATTAATTTAAATTAAGTAGTGAAAGCAAGTAAAAGTAGGTCTGCTTTTTATCACTAGCTTACACTGGTAATGCTAACCTATGTCAGTGATGAGATATTTTTCCATACAGACCAGACTTACCCCACCCCTATAGGCCACTGTCTGGATCGCTCATGATTTCCTCCCCTTGCAGAGTGTTTCAGTCCTGCGCCCTGTTTCTGCAGGGTTTTCTCTTTCAGTCCATCCATCGGTTCATTAATTTATTTATTTGACAGCTACTTATACAATTACTAGTACATGGGAAGTATCGGCACACAATGATGAATAGGAAAGCGGCATTCCAGATCTCTTGGAGCTTGAATTCTAGCTGGGAGCACAGAATACAAAATGAGCATACATGCACACACAATTTTAGGGGTGACCACTGCTATGGTGATGTGATTACAGTGCAGGAGAAGCACCTTTAGATAGGATTCTCAGTGCCACTGAGACATCTGGGGCAGAGTAAGATGTGGGCTGAGGTCTGAGTGCTGAGAAGGAGCCAGAGACTTGAAGTGCAAAGTCCTGAGGCGGGAAAAGGTGCTATATGACGGTCCACAGAAAGCACCTGGAAGAGGCCGTGGACTTGATTTGTCTGCTGTCTTCTAAACCCTACACTCAGCCCATCTCTTCAGCTCAGCTGTGCTCTGCCCTCCTCCTGATCTTTTATCTGGGCACCGAGCAAAGACTGGCGAGGAAATAGAATGTTTTCTGTCCCAGTGCCATTTCTCCGCGGCTAGGTCTTGCAGTTGATAGAACTGGGAGAACCGGGCATAGAAGCACAGACAGAGGGTTCAGTGTCTCCCCTCTCAAGCATTGTCTCCTGTTCTCCATCATAAGGCCCAGATAAACAAAGGATGCGGGTCCAATAGCTTCCCCATGACATCTGGAACTGTGGCTCATGGGTTTTGACTCCATTCAGATTTTGCTTGAATATTTTGCAAGCCTCAGACTTGTCGACATCATATCTGGCCCAGTGGGCTACACTTCAACACTTGATCCCTTGAACCTTTGGGTCAGTAAACCATGTACGTAACTGGTTCAGCATCAGCCAAAACCACAAACCACATCAGAGAGGGTGGAATGGGAACATTAGAGACAATAACCACCACCCAGCTGCAAGCTGGATATTACCCTTCTGTGGCTCCCACGCTATCAATCCATTCTCTTCAAGTTGAAAAGTGGGAAACTGAAGGCTGATGTGGCCAACTGTATGAAGAAGAGTAGGGACACTTTTCATCAAGGCCTGTAGTTCTAGGAGCAGGGGGGAAATGTATGCTCCCCAAAGGTAAAATAATTACTATGCAAAAATATATATAATTGCTCAGACTCTCTGGGAATATTTTTAAGTTAATTGTAATAAAAGTGAATGACTATTCCACCTATCTAGTTATTAAATATTTAAATTATACACATGTATGCAATTTGTATACACACATATTTATATATGTAATTTACATTATTATAAAGCTATATTTTATGTATGCAAATTATATGTGTGAATGCATAATTTATGTGCACATAATTTGTAAATTATAAATGTGAATATTAAATATTTAAATTATATCTGATTCATTTATATATGTACATATATATATATTTATATGTATGGAATGTTTAACACTAATACAGATCTCTTGATAGATTAAGATGTGCTCGTACAACCAAATTCAAATGGTACAAACATTCCAGAAAGCAACTGAACGATATGTGTTAAGATCCTTAACAATGAGTAGAGTCTTTTGCTGTCTAATTCTGCTGCAATGAATCTCTCTCCCTCTTTTTTAAAGATTTATTTA
Source organism: Ursus maritimus (assembly GCF_017311325.1). Classification (NCBI taxonomy): domain Eukaryota; kingdom Metazoa; phylum Chordata; class Mammalia; order Carnivora; family Ursidae; genus Ursus; species Ursus maritimus. The sequence continues at coordinate 74,476,532 of NW_024426996.1, forward strand.
TTCATTTTATTGAGAGAGAGAGAGAGGGTGCATGCACGCAGAAAGGGGAGGGGCAGAGGGTGAGGGAGAGAAACTCCAAGCCGAGTCCACACTGACCATAGAGCCCATCGCAGGGCTTGATCCCCTGACTCTGACATTACAACCTGAGCCGAAACCAAGAGTCAGACGCTCAACTGACCGGACCACTCAGGTGCTCCTCAGTGAATCCCTTTTAAGGAAATAATACCCAAAACAAAGACTTATGAACAAAGGCAGCATTAAAGCCATACTGTAATAGTGATACTGAAAGCAACCAAACTATTAAGACATATTTTTGCTATATTTTTGTATATCAAATAAAAATGTTATTGATCATAAAATATATAAAATGAGAGATCTCGTTTGAAAAGTTTATAAGCATCAGCCCATCTGGCCCAGAGTTTGGCACAAATCCTGGTCTGGAGAAAACCCTCTCCAAACCGTTAACATTCTAAGCCTTGGGGTCAGTAATGGTTTGTATAACTTATTCAGCGTTAGCCAAGACCAGGAACAAGGCCAAAATGCTCGAATTGGAACATTAGCAGCATTTGCATTGATGAGAGCATCTCGCTGGCCAAGATGTGGATTATGCAGAAATTCTTACACATTCCATGGTGCTAGAGATGGATGATTGTTTAAATGTTTTGGTAGCCAGGGTTAATTCTGAAAATGAAAAGAAAAGAGTAGAAAAGCAAAGAAAGAACAGCAAAGGGCAACAATGGAACATCTTCCAAAGACATTCACGGCAGCTTCTTTTCTAATAGTCCGAGCTTACAAACAAATCAAGTAAGAACAACCTACCTATCATATGACAGGATATGGTTGTGTAGCTTGTGGCAGAGGCACCCCATGGTGTAGCATGTCATCCGCATGGAAGATTTTTCAGAAAGCTCCCTAAAAATACAGGGAAATGCTTATAATGGTAATCAGAAAATGCATGTAAAATGAGTATATAATTGCAATAAGTAAAAAAAAAAATAACCTTTCTGTACACGAAGAAGACTATAAATCACTCAGAAAAGTGATAACTAGGTGATATGTGGGGGGAGGGGGTTTGCAGATTTCTGTCTTTTCTTTTCTCTGCTTTCTCCTTTTCCCTGCGCCCCCCTCCCTGGCTTCCTTACTGGTCGTTTAAAATGGAAAATTTAATAACATTAAAGATGTATAATTCATCTGCAGAGGAAGCTTGAGGACAGTCAGTTGAGGACAAATTAAAGGCTATCCTGCTTCCTACGACACACTCAGGGAGTGCGCGTAGCCTCACAAAGGGACACACTCAGGGAGTGCGCGTAGCCTCACAAAGGGACACACTCAGGGAGTGTGTTTTCTCAAACAGTGGCAAGAACCGAAAATATAAGTAGGTCGTTAAAAGACCTGGATGATTTTTTTGAATGGAAGCCACACAAAGGATGTTGAGCCCAGCAGCGTATTTAGGGAAAACACTTAGTTCAAATTTGTTTTTTTGCACCAAACGCCTCTCAAAATATTTGTCACAAAGGCTTCAGCACGAAGGTGACAGTGTCCAGATTTTTAGGTCTCCGTTGAAATCCAGTCCGTGTGGACTTGGAGAGCTCCCGTTTGGAAAGATAGGTGAGTCCCTTTCCATCTGACAGCAAGGGATGAAACAAAGGGTCCACCCCCTGCATAAAAAGGAACTTTCTATTAGTGAGGAACAGTGTACGGCAGCCAGGGTACCTGGAAGACACAGCACACATGAGTTAGGATAACTTGAGGTGGGCTTATCCATGAAATTAACTGCATGGGTATGGGTGGCCTCTGGGGGAAACACAAAAAACCACAGTGTGATAATTTGGACCAATAAGGGCAGGATAAGTTAGTTACAAGCACCCACTCTCTTGAGATGAGCAGTGACTTCCATCAGGGATCTGCTTGTCCTATACGACCCTTAAGGCAGGACCCAAGGAAGTTAAGTAGCCTGACTCCCCCCCCCCCCAGTATCCTGCTGGATGTTGCCTCAATCTATTGGCTAAATCCAGCTAGAAGCAGGAACACATTCCATAGAGATCAGCCTCCTGGAGAGAAGCATTGGGTAGAGGAGGAGGGCGAGTAGATCCAGAGCCAGACAGAGGATAGACTGAACACAGTCCAAGAAAGGAAGCTCCAACCTCGTGAAACACTTTGTTTTTCATCATTGCTGCTTGTGAAGAAAGGCTGAGGGGCCATTTCTTTGGGAAATCTAAGCATGGTGTTTGGACCAGATGGCTTAGAATTTTCCATTTAATTCTCAGACTTTGTAATGCTAAGGTGCCTCAACTGAACTAGAAGCACATAAATAACCAATACAAGTGCAATTGCATAATATGGTCACTAGCCTCAAGTCAGGAAAATTGAGTTCTTTTTCCCTTTTATAGAGCAATAACCTTTTCTAGCATCCGTGCTGATTTTCCTTGGAAGATTTCTACAAAGCAATAAAATCAATGGTATATTTAATTGAAGTGTGAAGTGATGTTGATGATCAACAGGCCCAAACTGTGATGAATATGTAATTAGAGCTCTTTAAGCGTCACCCAAAGACCACAGTGGGTGATAAGTACATTTTAATAAGAGCTAACATATATTAAGTGCTCATCGTGTGCCAGGCACTGAGCCATGCACTTTACATTAACTCATGTAATCCTGCCAAGGGTCTTTTGAGTTATGCACTGTTGTTGGTTTCTCCTTCTCTATGCACAGAGCAGGCAGGGAAAGGTACTGTCACTGTAGGATGCACAATTTGCTCATTGTCCCTGCTGCTGCCCCTAACTGAATCCACTACCATGTCTGATAAAACCATGCTTCCCCTGGACTACTTCCAGCCCAATGACCAAGAATGGCAGGGCATTCCACTTCCATTCCAATGGGTGACTGGCCCAAGAATACCTATTAGCCCAGCCAAACCTTCCCCAAAACTGTGTCGCAAATATCCATCCTCTCTTCTTCTTCTTCTCTTCTCATCTTTCACGGATATCTGACCCCATAGACTTCAGCAGGTTCTCCCTACTTCCTCCTACTCCTTCCCTGCTATAGACTGAATTGGGACCTCCTCCACAAGTCTTATGTTGAATTGTAATGTGACTGTATCTGGAAATAGGCTCTTTAGGAGGTAATTAAGATTTAATGAAGTCACAGGGTGGATCCCTAATCCAATTGGACTGTGTCCTTGTATGAAGAGGAAGAGTGAAAAGAAAAAGAAGGAGAAGAAGAAGGAGGAGGAGGAGGAGGAGGAGGAGGAGGATGGGGATGAGGAGGAGGAAGGGGAAGAGAATGGGGAAGAGGAGGAGAAGAGGGAGGGGGAGGAGGGGGAAGAAGGGGAGGAGGGGGAGAAGGAGAATGGGGAGAGGCAAGAGGAGGAGGGGGAGGAGGAGAAGAGGGAGGAGGAAAAGGAAAAAAAGGAGGAGAAGGGGAAGGGGAAGGGGAAGAGGAAGAGGAAGATGAAGAAGAAGAAAGAGGAGGAGGAAAGAGATCACATTCTCTGTGCCATGTAAATATATGGCAAGAAGGTAGCCATCTGACAGCCAAGAAGGGTGCTCTCACCAGAAACCCGAATGCCCAGCACATTGGTCTTGGATGTAGCAGTCTCCAGAAATTGTGAGAAAATAGATTTCTGTTGCCTAAGCTATCCAGTCTGTGGTAGTCTATTATGGCAACCCCAACCTGACACTAATACACTCCCTCAATAAATGTCTTAACACATCTAATACCATATTGGCATTGGGTTCTCAGTGGACCCAAACAGACACATGCACCACCAGGAGTTCCAGGGGTTTGCCTAAGTTCATAGACCCAGGGTTCGGCAAATCTGGGGCTCAACCCCAGGCAGCCGGACTCAAAGCTCTACCAGCTTGGTCCCCGAACCACCCTGCCTTGAGTCAGTGACTGGCTTGACTTGCCTTGGGCACTTTTGGGGGAACAGCTTCTATTCTCTTTTAACCAAAGTATTTCTGCTGTTACCTAGTTTGTCTGACTTGAAGGAAGACACCTATTGTATACTATCTGAGAGTTCTGCACACCAGCAAACACCTTTAGCACTTTCTTCCATTCTTTGAGACGACACAAGGCTCGGATGCTTCCTCAGTCTCCCTCCTGCTCTCCAGGGGCAAGTTAGACAGAATGAGTGTGAATGGGCTCCAACATTTCCCAGCTGCGAAATCTCAGACACCCTATCAAGTGAAACTTTGTTTAATTATATGAGAAAAATGAGAATATCCATTCCTGACTCATGGGTCACTTGGAGGACTAAGTGAGTTAACATTTAAGGACCTAGGACATCAGCTAATACATAAAGCGATTTATAAATAACACATCCCACCCCGATCTGGACCCATCTTTTGATTTATTTGGACCAGTAGCTCATTAATTTGTTGCCCAAAAGTGAATAAAATATTTTCACTCGAGATGATGGCCTTTTCTACTCCTTCCTTGTGGTGAGATTTCCAATAGACAGACTCAGGACATTTCATTCAGCAGCTCTGCCTAACATTGACATTTCCCCATAAGTTCCTGTGAACCAAAAGGAAACATTTTTATTTCCTAGCTTGGTTATCTCATTCCCAGAATTTCCCACGAACTTAGTAATCAAGTCCTGACTAGTGCCTGAGTTAATGTCACAGTGTATGTCAGAAGTTGCTTGTTCCGGTGGATGGGGGGTGAGGGGAGAGAGTGTGGGAAGAGTTAAGGAATTCATTCTTTCTCACTACAGACTGATCTTCCAAGAGGCATACTCTGCTTTCTGCTACCTCCAATCGTTCTTTATCTGAACCCGTGTTAAAAAGTTAAAAAACAATCGTTGAAGCCATTTTTGAAATTGAAAATGAGAAGTAGTGTGCTGTCCTGGGAATCGAATGACCTTCAGAGTAACGTAGGTGAGAATTTGGTTTGCTGCCAAGGAGCTGAGTTACCTTAGGTGATTTCCTTAACTTCTCTGTGTTTGTTTTCTGCAACTAAAAAGAATGAGCTTCCCCTTCCTGAGACCTCCTGTGGGCCTGAACTGGGGTTGGGAACCTACACCACTTCGGTGCCAGCCTGCAGAGACACCCGTGTGAATAGTCATTGTTGTGCAAGTGCGAGCCGATGTTTTCATGACTCTGGCACCCACACCACCTCTTCTCCTTTCAAGGTGTGAGGGGTTCAAAGCTCTTCGGGGTTTTTGAGAGCATCTAGAAGAGAATTTCCACCGTTTTAGTTCTAAGAAAGTCTAGGATGGCTTCTTAGAAGTTGGAAGTTCCCATCATGATTCATATCATCAGTAGACACGGTTATAGATTTTTGTTCATTTGTTTGCTTGTTTCAAGTAAAAAGAATTGTTCATTCTCTCCATTAAATGTAGGCTTTGTTGTGAAATCAAATTTTAGTTCTCCGTAATACTCGTTTGGCTGTGTTTATTTCCTTGATTAACTGATCTTTAAACTGATCCTTTGGAATATCTGAGAACACCGGGAAAGTCCCACTGGATTGAGCCCTTGGTTAGTACCTGCATTGCCACATGCCTGTGCGGGACACTGTTTCCTGTCACTCCCCATACGTTCTGAAAGAAAGACACTATTCTCTGAAGGACAATGCACGTCATCCAATTACTTCTTTTTAAAAATTTTTTTATCCAATTTTTTCTCAAAAGTAATCTTGTTGGCTATGTCATCATGTCTAAAAAATATTTTATTTTATTTTATTTTATTTTATTTTATTTTATTTTATTTTTTTCTCTAGCTGAGCTCTTGTCTCTCTGAGTGACAAGCTCTGGTGTTGGCATGCATGGGTATGTGCCAAACTTCTGGCGGGTCTTGGCCCCCGAGTAGGTGACCACATCATGATCGGATGCGCCCACGGCCAGGGGACAAGTGTTCTGTGATATGTCACCATGGGTGCCTTTCATGAACCATAAGTTCGTGCTGATGCTTTTTCTACTTACTGTGGTATGACAGTTCATACTTCTTTTCCACATGTGTTGTCCACTGAAAAATAGACTAAAAGGTAAATAAAATATTTATCTTAGTCCTCTGAGAAGAATCCATAAATGTCAACCCTTGCCTTTGCCTTTCTGACACTGTGGCTCCTGAGTGGACCTAGGACCTCCTTCTGGAACAAGACACGGTCCTGTGTCCGCACTGTTTCTGCTCAAGGCAGGACGGGTGTTGGCAGCCTCCGCCCCCGACTCCAGCGGGAGTTTAGCAGAGTGGTAGTGATCCTGGAATTCTCCTTCTGTCACTTGTCAGCTCTTTGAACTCGGGCAAGTTAACACGTCACTTGTAAAATGAGAACAAAACTTACTCCAATGGCTTACTTTCGGACTCACTGGGGTATTATTACCTGTAAAGTGCCTGACTCGTGATAAGCCCTCAGTAAACGTAACCCATCGTCATTCTTATTTTTCCTCTTCTTTCAGGCGGCCCCGTTACTGAGTTGAAGCCCGTCTGCTCTGTTCTAAGCTTGCCCCCATTCTTGTACAAGGAATTGTGGCTGACACATGGGGTCAGACTTCATGGGGCCATGCTGAACCTCTTCACTTCTTGGTGACTTTGAAAATTTATCTCATCGGCAACTTCCTTTCTCATGTGTAAGAGAGGTGTCATATCACCATTAGTAGTGCTGTAAAGATTACATGAGCTAATTGACGTGAAGTGTTTAATAAGATTCCCAGGGCAGCATTGGTACTCAATAAGCTTTTAGGAAAATGAGTGCAAAACTGAGCACATATAGGTAAAAGTTTTGAACCAACGGTATATTGGGTCTGGTCTTTTAAGAATCCTTCCCTTGTGGCCACGTGCTGGGGATCACGCTTGCTTGCCTGCAGCAGTCAGCTTGCTAATTCATTCCCTAGCATTGTGTTTGGTTTTGCTTTAGAGTTTGCTTTTTACAGGCCGCTGTTCTGAACAACAGAGCCCTCACTTTTCTTTGGAGGCTGGAGGCACAGAGCAGGCATCCCCTGCTCTGTTCTTAGTGCTTTCCACAGAACATCACAATTCACACAGGGGCACTAAATACACTAAAATGTGGAAAAGTGAAACTCTGCTAGATAAATATTCATACAGCACAATTTGCCACATGAATATCTGTGCTAAGTGAACATGCATAAAATAAAACCTCATTGAACAGGTACAGAATTTAACCAAGTTATAAAATTCCTTAACCAGTGAGTATACTCATCCATTAACAAATTCATCAACTTTCCCTGCTTTAAAAATGAATTTATAACCGAATAGCTTATTATACTTATCTTTCCTCATTGAAGTCTATTAATACAGGAACATCGAATGTGGAGGGAAGGAAGGTATAGCAAGCATTTTTTTTCTTTTCTTTTCAATTGGTCTAATGGTAAGCTGACTCTTCAGTGAAGACCCTATGTCAATTGTACAGGAAGGAAAGGAGACGAAATATTTTGGTTTTGTTGGTTTTTGTTGGTTTTTGACATTTCCTAAATGCCAAGGAACATATGTCATTTAATTTTTTAAAAAGATTTTACTTATTTATTTGGAAAGAGAGAGAGGGAGAGTATGAGCAGGGGGAGGGGCAAAGGGAGGGGGAGAGAGAGAATCTCAAGCCGACTCCCCGCTAAGCATGAGCCAGTCGTGGGGCTCGAACTCAAGACCCTGAGATCATGACCTGAGCCAAAACCAGGAGTCAGACACTCAACTGACTGAGCCACCCAGGCACCCCTCTTGTTTAATTTTCACCCCTGGTGGAGGTAGGAATCATTAACCATTGTAGTTGGCCTAAACAAATTTACATGCCATGACTCCATCTCAGGGCAGGGACTTGACCAAAGGCTGTCTGATTGGAAACCTGGACTCCCTTTATTTAAAACCCTGCCAAGCAGCTATCCTAACTGGGAACAGCCCTAATTGGTAGATGTTAGACAAAGTCTAAGAACAAATCCCTCCTGCAGGTGTTTGCCTAAGTTCACAGACTTGCTGCCCAAACCTGTGGTCTTAGGATAGTGTTCTTGGCAAGTTTTCTGTCCTCAACTCAGAGCGCTGATTTGAACGTGGCTTCCTCACTGTCTTTAGGTTAAAGTGAAGGGGAACCCAGAGATACTCTTCCTTAACACTGGCTAGAAATCAACCGGGTTCATCTTCTTGAACAGAAACAACGCAAGCGTTTAAAGACTGTTGAGGTGATTGTAGGTCATAGGAATTCAGAGCTTGGTATCTATCACATGTTCACTCCCCTCCTCTCCTCACAAATGAGGACACTGAAGCCGTCTCTTGCTCTTTTCTTGGCCAGGGTAAGAAGCTTGGAAGAAAGAATCCTTCAACGGTGTTTCAAGCTGAAACCACAACTGTTACGGGATGAAGTGTGACTCCTAGAATTCATGTGTTGTAGTCTTGATGTCCAAGACCTCAGAATGTGACCTTATTTGGAAACAGGGTTTTTACAGAGGTAACCAGGTTAAAGTGAGGTCATTAGGTGGCCCTAATCCAATGTGACTGGTGTCCTTATAAAAAGGGAATTTTTGACCCAGAGACTCACACACGTAGAGGGCAGAGGAGGTGAAGAGACAAAGGCAGAAAATGCCAGATGAGCCTGGTCAGGCCGCCATAACAAAATGCCACAGACTGGGAGTAGGGGGTGCAGCCATAAAAAAACTAATATCACATTGTTTACCTAGAAGTGTTTGGATTGAGTCTTTGGTCTCCACGTGCAAAGGTACAGAAAATAAGTTGAGTTGTAGAACAATGAAGTTGCCTATGTTTGTGCCCAAGTTTGTATCCTGTAAAAAATTGTCCCTGTCTTCTATTATTTAGTCTCTCTTCAGGTCACTCCATTGGGTTTTGAGTATTTTCCCTGTGTCCTCACCAGGGAAATCCCCCCATTAATTGGGGAATTTTGTACATTTTGTAAATTCCCCAATTAATGTGGGAGACGATAACGTACATCACTTTGGTGTGGTAAGTAGTCCAGACAAAATTAGTGGGGATTCAAAATTTATAAGAAGAGTGATAAAAGACAATTTGAAAAATTAACATAAATGCTTTCAAGCAGAGCATTTTTTCGCTCCCCTAAACAGGCTTCACATAAGACAATGCAGCGCCTTCTTCACTCATCCCTTCCAGCCTCCTGTGGCCCCTTCACACCTCAGCCTGAGGCACAGTCATGTTACCTCAGTCCCACAAGCTGACGACTGCCTCCCTGCTAAATCCTGACCAACATCTGTATGCCTTTGTATGGGTTATGGGTTGAATGGTGGTCCCTCAAATCCTGATGTGGAAGTACCCCCAGTACCTCAGAACGGGAGCTTATTTGGAGATAGGCTCTTTAAAGAGGAAATGAAATTCAAATGAGATCATTGGGGGAGCCTCATCCAGTAAGACTGGTGTTCTGATAAAGGGGAACATTTGGAGATGGAAAAGCCTGGAGGAGAGATCACGTGAAGAGACATAGGTAGGAGATGCCATCTACTAGCCAGGGAGAGAGGTCTGGGACACATTCTTCCCTCACAGCCTCAGACGGGACCAACCCTGCCAAAACTTGACTTTGGAGTCTAGGCTCCAGAGCCTTGAGACAGATGATTTGTGTTGTTTGTGCTGTTTAAGCCACTCAGATTGTGGTGCTTTGTTACAAAGGCCCTAGCAAACCGGCACAGCGGGCCTTAAGAATCTTGTCCCACTCTGCCTTTACCTACCCTAATCCGGTCTCCCCTTCCTCTACCTCCAAAGCGCCAGCTTTATCCCCTGTCAGCACGGTCCTCTACCTCTGCCCGCCAGCCACTCCCGGCACAGTGCTTGCCCTGGGGGAGGTTTTCAATAAATACTTATGGGACGGATTTCACTTGCAAACAGCACAGATTGGAGCAAAGAACCTCGAGAGACCTAGGAAAGGTCTACGGGTCCTGCCTAGGTCACGCCTCAGAATGAAATGTTGCACAAAATAAGGTGGTTCTGGTCCTGAAAGGACGTCCACGAAGCAGCTCTAGGAAAGTGATTAACGTGTTCTCGGCTGTTTGGGTTCACATTTGCCGCTGGTTCCTGATCACTCTTCAAACGGGGAACATCTGTAACAGACGATAACAGGGATTAGGTTCTTTTTTTTTAAATAATATTTATTTTGTTACATTAGTCACCATACAGTACATCCTCAATTCTTGATGCAATGTTCCATGATTCATTAGTTGCATATCACACCCAGTGCACCATGCAATACGTGCCCTCCTTACTACCCATCACCGGCCTATCCCAATCCCCCACCCCCCTCCCGTCTGAAGCCCTCATTTGTTTCCCAGAGTCCATAGTCTGTCACGGTTCATTCCCCCTTCTGATTACCCCCCCCCATTCTTCCCTTCCTTCTCCTACCGATCTTCCTATTTCTTATGTTCCATAGATGAGAGAAATCGTATGATAATTGTCTTTCTCTGCTAGACTCATTTCACTTAGCATTATCTCCTCCAGTGCCGTCCATGTTGCAGCAAATGTTGAGAATTCGTTCTTTTTGATGGCTGAGTAATATTCCATTGTATATATGGACCACAACTTCTTAATCCAGTCATCTGTTGAAGGGCATCTCAGGTCCTTCCACGATTTAGCTATTGTGGACAATGCTGCTATGAACATTGGGGTGCATATGGCCCTTCTCTTCACTACATCTGTATCTTTGGGGTAAATACCCAGTAGTGCAATTGCTGGATCATACAGGGATTAGGTTCTATTTCCAAATACCAGAGTGTACTGGAGTTGATGTCCTTTCTGGCATCCTGGAGACCTTGGGGCCTGAGAATTTCCTGGGGATCCTGTTTAAGTTAGCATAACTTACATTCTTCTACCCTGTTCCCCAGATGGCTATGCCTGAGTCGTATTGTACGTAAAGTAAGTTTGTACAGTGCTCACCTCCCTGAGTCTCAGGAAATTACATGGTCTAGAGTGACTACATATTTTTGGAGTTGGGAAAACTTGGCTCATTTAAGTTCTTACATTTAGAATGAAATATTCTTGATGGATTCTTCTGCAGCAATAAAGCACATTTTCTCATGTTTGGAGGTAGGATAATTCTTTTCTGAAAAATTATTTTCATACTTGTATCTTGTCATCATCATATGTGCTGTTATGTTTCACTGGGGCACACGTAGGTAAATAAGTCCTTCCCTTTCATTATTCTGGGCTGCTCTTATTATTTTTTTTTAAGATTTTTTATTTATTCATTTGACAGAGAGAGAGAGAGCAGGCACAAGCAGGGGGAGCAGCAGGCAGAGGGAGAGGGATAAGTAAGCTCCCCGCTGAGCAGGGAGCCTGACGTGTGGCTGGACCCTGGGATCAGGACCCAAACCAAAGGCAGACGCTTAACTGACTGAGCCACCCACGCACCCTTGGGCCACTATTCTCCTGGAACTCTGGCTTCTTCCTGGAGGTAGTTCGTGTTAATGGAGAGATCACGCATGTTGGAAATAAACATTTGAAGTCAGAGGAGTTTTGTTAGACAGGAATGTTCTATCGTAACCATAAATCATAAACACAGTGCTGGCACGTGTCCTTGGTTCCCAGCCTGCTCGGAGGTGGGTGCTGGGCACAGTGCTTCAAGATAGACCTGGGATTGCTAGGGCTGCCATGCCAAACTACGACAAACCGAGTGGCTTGAACAACAGCAATTTATTGGCTCGCTGCTCTGGGACGCCAGAAGTCCAAGATCAAGTTGTCAGCAGGATTGCTTCCCTCCAACGGCTGCGAGAAAGAATCTGTCCCACACCCCACTCCTGGTGCTTTCCTGGCAGTCTTTGGAGTTCCTCAGTTTACATAAGCATCACCCTGATCTCTGGTTCGTTTTCACACAGTGCTTTCCCTGTGTGCCTACCTGCCTCCAAATTTCCTCATCTTCTAAGGACACCAGTCATACTGGCTTAGGGCCCAGCCTCATGACCTCATTTTAACCTAACTAGCTCTGCAAAGACCTGTCTCCTAATATAGTCACGTGTGAGGTACGGGGCGTTAGGTCTTCAATGCAGGGATTTTCAGGGAAGGAACACAATTCAACTTTAAACATCTGGCATTACGGTGTCGAGCTCTGTTACTGCAAAAGTCACTCGAGCTTTCCTGAGTCTCGGTGGCCTCACGAATGAGAGGAAGCAAGTTCTACACTCCTCCCAGGAGGATGTGGGAATTTCTGATGAAATATGGGAAAGCGTTTGGGGACCGCCTCAGTGCTACTTGTTGCTCTTAGGCTACGGTGATCCCACCCTGCCGCAGTAGAGCAGGCGTGTTAGAGCACGGGGGAGTTGTCAGGGAAGCCATATGTCAAATCCTCACGAGGGAAGTGAACAACTTTTGATAAGCTCCTACTAAGTGCCAAGATGGTGCTACTTGAACTGGTGGGACTCAGGTTTATCCGGCTCGGTCTGAAAGGGGCTGAGTTGATTAGGCTGCAAGCATCTATCTGCTTACACTGGACATATTCCTCTTCTTGACTGAAATACGAGGAGGAAGGAAGTGCATTGGGGTGTCATAGCGACAGTCACTGTCGCTGCCTAGGGGTCACACTTAGAAACGGAAGAATCTCAAGCAGCAGCTAGAGGAGCCCATCTCTGGAAGCAGGCTGGGGTCCTGAAGTCTGCCCCAGCCCCCCGGGGCACCTGAGGGTCTGTAGGTTGGAGGTGTCCTGGAAGGTGTCTCTCTAGCAGGGCAGCGTTACTTGGAAGGATGGCAAGGATGGGTGCCGCGGGACACACCAGGAGGCGCGGGCACAGACTCCCTCCTTCCTGACGTCACCAGCTCACTTACAAGCACCTTCTGAGGGAGGCTGCTGAGAAAATCCCCAGAAATCACAGTGGGATGGAGGGTGCCCTCTGAAGGGGACCGAGGTCAGGGGATTATGTTGGAAAGTGGGGTCAAGAAGGCTTGCGGAATTCCATCTGCATTCGAAGCTGAGAAGACTGGACGGGTTTCACGTTTCTCACCTAATTTCAACATCACAAAATCCTGTGAGGCAGCTGCTATCTCCCATCCTAAAAATGAGAGATTAAAGTATCTCCAGCCGGGCGATCTGTCTGCCCAAGTGTTTCCTGGCTGATGGCTCTATCGCCTGCATGGTCTGGGCCAGGTGTACCCATCACTTACATTTGTTTGTACTCAGAATTTTCCTTCAGACGATTTTATGGTACTCAGAGTTGTCTCGAGGAAACAATATATATGCAGTCAAGGGCCCACTGTGATATACATAGCTTTAAAAAGACACATCAAACTAAATATGTAATTATTAAAAATTAAAATTGTTGCCCAGCAATTCCACTCCTAGGTATATACTTAAGAAAATGAAAATATATATCCACTGAGAAACTTGTATATGAGTGTTCAGAGCAGCAGTATTCATAGCAGCCCCAAAATGGAAACAACTCCAATGACCATCAGTGCATAAATAAACCAATAAAAGGTGACATAAGTATGAAAGGAAATGTTAATTACACAAAAAGAAATCTGCAGGGGCGCCTGGGTGGCTCGGTGGGTTAAGTGTCCGACTCTCGGTTTCAGCTCAGGTCATGATCTCAGGGTCTTGAGACAGAACCCCGAGTCAGGCTCCGTGCTCAATGTACAGTCTGCTTGAGAGTCTCCCCCTCCCCCACTCTCTCTCTGTCTCTAAAATAAACAAACTAAAATCTTAAAAAAAAGAAATCAGCGGTACTGACTTTACAATGTGGGTGGGCCTTAAAACACTATGCTAAGTGAAAGGTCACATACTGTGTGGTTCCTTTTATAGGAATTACCCAGAATAGGCAAATCCTTGGAGACAGAAAGCAGATTAAAACCTACCAGAGGATAGGAGGAACGAGGAATGATTTAATGCATGCAGGGTATTTCTATGGGATTACGAAAAGTTTTAGAGAGAGATGGTGGGTGCACAAAATTATGAATATACTATGCCGAATTGTTCACTGTAGTGTGGTTAGCTGTATGCTATGTGAATTTTGGCTCAGTTAAAAAATCACCCTCGATGTGTCATACAATTGCCGTGGGTATCCACAGAGGCATCAGACACGTACTTTGGGAAACACAGGCCTCGGGTGCCTTGCCCTCAAAGCAGGGCGACTGTGATACAAAGCTTTATTTTTGGCTCCAAAAATAAGGTTGGAAATGGAAACCCAAGTTTTACTTCAGCAGAACATTCTCAGACAGTGAGCTCTGCAATTGCACAGGACGGGAGGTGGCAGGTGCGAGAGGGGACCAAAGAAAGAATTGGTGCCAAGCTAGGGAAGCTTGCCCTTAGAAAGAACCACCTGCTGACCCCGTCAGTTTCGGGTGTGGATCGATCATTGTCAGGCAGATTGGAGGCAAGAAGGAAAAGACTGTGGACCTGTCCCACCTGGCTCATCAGGCAGCCAGACCCATGGAATCACTCTGGACACACTGACAAGCCTTGTAATTCCAAGGGCTGTAGGCTGCTGGTGGGGGGGTGCAGAAATGCAATTTTAACAAAATCCCATAACCTCGTGCTCCCACCTATTACATGTCCTTGCTTATTAGTAAATCTTTTCCAAAGGGTTTCCCAGCCCGTCGGCCTCTATTCCTGTCTCCCCAATTCCTCAATCCGAAGGTAGTGATAGCCGAGTCTATCCCCGGCCCTGCAGATGGTGTCTGCATTTCCCTGCGGGAGGACCCCCAACAGCAGTCTCTGACCTTATCCCCACGCCCTCTTGTTTGGAATACTCCCTTTCTTCGCGCCCATAATACCTGTCTCCTGGGGCTTGTCCACTCCTCTGTCTCCTCCACTGGACTCCAAGCAAAGCATGGCAGGGAAGATGCGAGCTTCATTCCCTATCCAAGTGCCCGGCAGCGCCTGAATCCTTCCCTTGGGGGAAGGAACTAACGAATACCTTGATTCTTCCAGGTGAAGGATCTGGATTCTATTCTCTAAGATGTGAAACACTTTTACACAGAAGCAGTGGACTGTGTCACGCTTTAAATTCCCCTGGATAGCATCCAAGCTTGGAAAATTTTAGTTGGAAATGTTCAAATGTGCTGTGAAATGCTGGCCCTGCCTTTGTGAATCTCCCGTGTAAGAAGGAAGAAGTTGTTGTATCCAGTTCTGGAAGCACCATGACGGAGAGCCACACGGGAATCAGACGGAACAGGGTTTAATTTCAACTCTATCACATAGTAGATTGGTGACCTGGAATGAGCACGGCTCTTGTTCCCACGTCTGTAAATCGGTGAAAATAACATCCACGTAGTAAATACTGACATAATACCCACCTGCCATGATTAAGCTAAAGTAAATGAGATTATGTGCAGCCACTTTTGCTAGAATGTGATACGCACTATCGTGCCGTAAAAAAACCCCAGGTTCAGGGGAAAAATGGAGTTGTTGGCACGGCACTCAAAAACCTCATCACTGACACATTTTAACCAAAAAGATAGGAACTTAATAAAAATGATAGCACAGTTTTACACGTAGTAAGTGGATAAGGAATAAAATGCTTCAATAAATATGGCCCTTGACCTTGAAAAAGACTCAGAGTTTGGAGCTCGTGAGTGATTGAAAAGTATATAAAATAGGGTGGACGGTTATAGCCCGGGATGTGGATAGGAGAGTGTGACTCGTGGCCCACGTGAGGGAGGGGGGACTGGCAGGTATCTGATGTGTTTCATGTGTGCATTTTCTGTATTCCCACATGCTTCTGTTCATGGGGATGCAGTTTTCGTTGTTTATCTAGCATTTCTTGCAGACAAGATTCCACTGAGCAAACACAAAATGTGTGTTATGCTCAAATACTCCCTGATACATCGGTTATGCTGGAAAACGCTTGCGCTATAAAAATAAGCCTTGTATTGGGGCTGGCCGTAGGTAAAGTACTAGTAGCGTCCCTGGGTGCAGTAAACATTCATTAAATGGTTTCTGTTTTTCCTTTTTATTTCCATGCCCTTAAAATCTGATCTTCTTGACGGCAGGCTCGATGTTTTGCCCACATTTACGCCCCCAGGGATTGGCATCAATTAGCCCATCAATAAGTCTTATCAGATGGTAAGAGCAGGAAGGGCTGCAGCCTTTGGGGCTCAATCCCAAAGGGATTGAAGCAGGAATCCGGATACCCGAGGGCCTGCGTGTTAGTCCAAGGGCAGACCCAGCGGGCCCCATGCTGGGCCCTGAGTATTGACTTCACTGGGAGTGGGTCTGCAGGTGGAGGGGCAAGTGTGTCTCACAGTGGGAAGTGGAGGGCTTCAGAAGTAAGAATCGGCCACGCTGCAGCTCCCCTGGGGTAAACAAGGAGTCTTAAAGAGGTGACAGTGTCACAAATTTGGTTAAGTGACAGAGTCAGGACTTGACTTTAGGAAGAATTAGCTACAAGCCCATGCTTCTTCCTCCACGTCACTGTTTATTTACCAATGCCTGCGACAAAATCAGCCACGTCCACAAGGTCCTACCACGGTAGAGTGAACTTTCTACCCGGCGTTCCACCAGTCATCCTATCTAATCCCCGACACCATCACATTATGTAAGAGCCTTATTCTCCTTTAACAGATGAGAGACACGAGCACACAGAAGGAAAGTGACTCACCCAAGGACACACACGAGGATGTGGAGAGCTGGCGGTGTTCTCCTGCCGAGCAGGGCAAGGAGAGAGCAGGCTGCCGGTCCTGCAGGGCAGGGGAGGATGGATGAGGACGGGTAATGAGCACCGAGTGCTGTCTGCTGTTGGCGGAGAGCGCCAACTGTATCAGCCCAGAACATCATTCTGCTCTTGCCCTAATAGAAGCATAAATATGGCCCTTCCCTGCAATGAGCAATTTCCTTGGCTCTGCTGACACAATGGGAAATATCCTCAGCGAGAGAATTAAATATTGGTGTCACAGGACTATTAGAGAAACAAATGGCATCACATACTTCCTCCTCCCGTTGCAACCCCATCTCTCAGGCTGGCCTGACGTCCTGCACAGGGGCCTCGTGTCCCTGCTACCAAAGCAGAGATTTTCTGGAACTTGGTTTTGTAAGGTGATTCATTCATTCACTGTTTTCACCCACTTCTGTTTGAATCAGCGTGAGGTTTCTGGGTTCTGCCTCTGAGCGGCTGCGAACTCGGGCAGGTTGCTTACTCTCTCTGAGCTCCAGGTTCCTCTCTGGGCCTGGTTCCTCATCTATAAAATGGAGATCGGCACATTACGACAATCATCATCATGGAAATAATTCCTTCCCCACGGTGTTTCCAGAAGGAACGGTGTTAACATCTCAAGTCTAACAAACAGTGTGCAAACAGTACACAGAAGTTCAAGAAAGTGATTTTCTTTTCTTTGCCGGGGGCCTAGAGCCTGTGCTCAGTCATGTGGGACACGCAGACAGTGTCAGGTAGAGCCCTGTCCTCATGGAGTTTATTGTCTGGCAGTCACAGGGCCCCGCGTGCCTGCCTCCCAGCCCGTAGCTCGGAGAACAATCAACTGCTGGAGTGTAATGAGCCCTTTAAAAGTCTGTTTTGCAACCCCCACAGGAAAGTGTCTGTAAATTTAGCATCCAAGTATTGAAAATATACAATGACAAAAGACTGCCGTGAATGAGTAACGATTTAAAATGCAGCTGGATTTTATTCCGTGGAATGTCATTCACATGGATTTGAAGACAGAATATTAGAAGTTATGAAGGGCTGGGCATTTTATTTGGGGTCAAGACAAAGCACAGTACATCTATGGGTCTGACAGTTCAGAATCACTCTATACCTCCCACCCCCGTGGCCTCTAGACTGAGAATTCTGCCACAAAACCCGTCCCAGAGAGACACCTGCCTCCCTTGCCTTTTGAAGAAAAACCACAGTGACTGACAAATGCTGTGAGGAGAAGATAAAACCCCAAGAGAAATGAAGTGTCGCAAGCTGTCTGGTGACACCCAAAGAGAAGCAACAAATTCAGGGCCTCGATAACACATACAGAGTATTCGCAGAATATTTAGGAATGGAGAGTGGAGCCGTTCCCCAAATATATTATTATGCGTCAATCACACAGGTGGGGAAGAATAAATATAGAAACTAATGCATTTTGTTAAGATCACCAAAAAATTAAGCAGCCATTCTAAAGTGAGTGTGACATACATTTCTCTTTTGAGGGGAGGAGAAACAAATATGGTGGCCACACATTTGACACAGCAGTTGTTCATTTTTGCTTCCACATTGGCTTAAAAAATACATATTTGGCAACGCCTAACATCTAAAGTTCTGTTGAAGTAGAAAGCTGAGCTTCTGAGGGTATAAGTGTAAAATTCATCTAGAAATAATTGTTTAGTTTTCACTCTGGACTGATGCTTACATGCATATAGGGGCACAAAAAGAAGTATGTGATGTGGTTTCTGGTAAAGATGGTGGTAAAGATTTGACATTCCAGGTGTGGGCTCATGACAGGTATCAAAAGATGCATTACAAACATTAAACCCTACGTGTTGAAGGCATCGCTGCCACACTAAGCTATAGTCTGAGCTAGAATCATTTTCATTTGAGTATAAGAATAGACTCCTTCACCTCACTTCCTCTTGCTGTCAACCCTCGCCGTCATCATCCGCCATCTTTGCAACAGCCAAAGGGAGCTCTTTGACCTTCTCATCAGATCACGCCCTCCTCTGCTGGCCTGGCCACAAAGCCCTCCCTAATCCTAATCCAGCCCCCACTTCCTCTCTGACTTTGACTTGGACCTCCACCTCCTTTGCTCACTGGTTTGCCTTCTGTGCCTCAGACACCCCCACCTTGGGCATCCTTCCCATCATTTGGATTTCAGCTTCAGAGTCACTTCTGCTCAAAGACCTGTTGTCTAACCAACAGATGCTCTTTTTTGTCACATCTCTTTATTTCACTGTTGTCCTAACAATTGTCTCTATCTGAACTTATCTGTTTATTTATTTGCTAGTTTATATATTGTCTGTGGATACCCTACTACAAAGTAGGACCTTGTCTGGCTTGTTTATAGCATATCCTCAGGGCCTGGAATATACAGGATGTGTGAGAAACTTTTGTTGAATGAGTGAGTGAACGAGTAAAATTACTTAGTAACTGAGTCACAAGGCTTTGGAATGGTCTGGAAAACTCTGTGAAGCCTTTATAAAGAAGAGAAGCTTGAAGGCCAGTGGAAATGTAAATAGTTAACGAAATAAAATGTGTTCAGCTCCCGCAACTGAGGCATTTCATGTTGGTTTCCCACTTGGTCTGTCACAGCTGCTGCAGGAGGCAGGCAGGTCACGCACAGCATTAGGATGTCCACTCCAGGTCGCATCCTTACAATCCCAAGATTATAGAACTAAGTCAACGACGCGAGGTGGAGAGAAAGGTGCTGAGAGAGGGAAATGGGGCCATTCTTCACAACAGGTTGGCTCCCAGGGGCTCACAAAGTGCTTCCACATCTAATTCAGTCTCTCCAACAGCTCCAAGAGGCGGTGACTCTCCCGAGCGATCACGTGAGCACGGCACAGAGGCAGACACAGAGGGTCTGGAGCAGGGTGCTTAGGCCACATTCCAGCTACTCGTGTTGTGACTTTGGGAAAGTAATTAATTGACGTTGTCTCTCAGCTGCCTCTTATGTAAATGAAAAGGAACATAATCTCATAGAGTACAGGTGGAGATTAAGTAAATCAACCCATGTAAGGTGGTGAGAATGGTGCCCGGCACATAGAAAGTGTACAATTCAAATTGATTACATTATTATGATGATTTTTGTACTAAACCAAGGCTCAGAGAGTGATGAGACTTCCTTAAGGTCAAATGGTAAGCAAGTGGCAGAACCAGGAGTCCAAGTCAGATCTGGAAGGCTCTAAAGCTGAGTGTTGCCACGGAGCCACGTGGCTGCTTTCTTCCCAGAGACTCACTTACAGCCAGTGCTGTATAATTTATATACTTGGGCCAATCCTTGACGTTTTAATGCATGTATATTTGTTTTTCTCAATGGGGCAATGAGTTACTGGAAGGCAGACTACCTGTGTGTAGAGCTTGAGCTCCTGTCAGGTGCTCCAACACGTCTTGTCAATTCATAAACTTTGACTTAAACTATGTCTGACACCATCTAACCTTTTTATGGCCCTGATGATTCCCAAAGTGAATTTGCCCCTGAACCAACATCCTTGGTGTCCCTATGCCGTACGTTGCCTGATTTTCGTCTCTCAGGTTTTTTGTTTCAATTCTAAAGAGGTCAGTAAATCAAAATAGGTCCCCGGTAGGGTCTCAGCCATTAGGTAAAAGCATCTCTACCATTTGATTGTTTAGAAAAGTAAAATGGATAGCAACACAGATCAGCCCTTGCCTTGAGAGTGCTCATAATAATGAAGCTGAGTTGAGCACGTGATCGTATACCAAACGTTAAAATGCACTCAGGAGACAGCGATGACTCCGCCCTCAAAAGCCAGAGTCCCCTGAGGAATTGAGTATCTATGAAATAATCACAAGTTGGTGTGGTAAGTCCCACAATAAAGGGAAGCATAGGAAAAGCCCACAGTTAGTAATGCTCAGAGCAGGCATCTGGGGGCGCGGGGAGGAAACGAGCCAGGTATGGTCTCAGGGGTGGGCTTTTTGAAAAAAAAATAAATAAATAATAATGCCTAATTGAATTTCGTAGCATTCCTAGAATGACTCCATCTAATTAAGGTGGAAAGACTATCCTGTAGCTAGAGGTGGGAGGTATTTTAAACAAAAGCATGGAGGCCTGATGCATGAGAAATGAGGTGGGATCGGACATAATCAGTTTTGAACGTCTGGACCATGAAGTGTCGGGATGAGTCTCTGAGCACTCTCCAGGCCATGCGAGGGAGCTGGAGCCTTTCCCTGCAGGTACAGCGGGATTCTGTGAACAACAGTAAGGCAAGGCAGAAACACAGCAACAACAGCATTTACTCACACTTTACTATGAGCCAACACGCAAATTTATTCTCTTATGGTTTTGTACGTCAGAAGTGTCAAATGGATTGGCAGAGCTTTCTGGAGACTCTAGGTGAGAGTCCATTTCCCAGCCTTTCCAGCTTCTAGGGGCTGACCACACCCCTTGTCTCTTAACCATACATCACCCGAGCATCCCCTTCTAAGATCCTGTCTCCTTTTCAGACTCAGACCCTTCTGCCCCTGTCTTGTAAGGACATTTGTGACATCTTGGGGCCTTCTGGATAATCCGAAAACTATTCCCATCTCAAGATCCTTAAAGATTTGTGTTGTTTTAAGCCACTAAGCTTGCGTTAATTTCTTACAGCAGTAATAGGAAGCTAATACATGGAACCAGATATAAAAACTGTCTTTATTTTACTGATGAAGAAACTAAGTCTCAGAGGGGTTAATTTGTCCAAGGTCACAATGCTCAAAAAAGGTAGAACAAATATAACAATTAAACAATGCAAATCCGCTCTCCGGTACTGCTCATTTCTGCATGAACCCACAATTCTCTTGACTGAATTGAATGGAATTTCGTTCTTGTCAGTTTCTTCCTCTCCTGGTTCTTTATGAAGCACCCTTTATGCGGTTCTCATGCCCACCAATATGTCATTCTTTACAAAATAAATGAGAACGGAGAGATCTTTTACTTCTGCCAAAAAATCTAAAAGAGAGGAGGAAAAAACATGGGTTATTAACATCTCAATGAGATTAGAGAATCTGAGTTTAAAAATTAGATTGGGTGATAAAAAGCACATTCTTCATAAATATTTAACCTCCGTCAGCACGACGGTAATTAGAGAGCCGAGCAGAGCTCACTGCTGGCAACGGGCTGCCCCCATCTCTGAAAGGGAAGGACTCTTTCGCAGCTTCATCATCCCTCTTTGAGCCATAAATGATTGGAGTCCAGGAAAATGAAATACCGCATCAGCCACCAACATTTTATTTGAAATGTCCGCCAAAATGATGCTTTTTAAATTGTTGAACTCCCAGCAGATCTGCCTTCTATTTTAAGGCTATAATGGACCCGAAAGCTATATATAGTCATCTCAAACGGTTCTCCCATTTCATTCTTCTATACTCTTTTGCTATGCCTCTTGTGGTGGATTGATTTCAATAATGTTCCCAATTTGTTCAAGCCTCTTGAATGCGTATCCCATGGTAATGCCTTTTGACATTGACTCTGACTCCAGGCTTGGCCCTGAGCTTGCTTTGGTCAAAAAGTGGTAGCAAACATAAGGGAAGGCTTGAAAAGTACTTGCACAATAGGGCTTGCCCTCTTCCCGCTCTTAGAATCCTGAATGTGACAAGCTTGGACAAGCCTATTAGATGATAAAAAGCATGGAGCCTGGTTGCCTTGTCAGCCTCGATGGGAGACAGCCAACTGGCACAGGTGAAATTTGGCTACCTTACACTCTCCAGCCCCAGAAAACCACTGATAGATAAGTGAGACCAGCTCAGCCTAGCACAATCATCTGGCTGAACCCAGACGAAATTGTCAATCTGCAGAATCAGAAACTAAAATAAACCATTGTTTTAAGTCACTAACTTTTAGATTGGCTTGTTATGCAGAAAAGCAAAACTAACATACTCATCTGCATTCAAGCATACTCTTGCATCTTCACTGTTAAAATAAGCACAATGAAATTATACAAGGAAAAGGAAACACACGGCTCATTCTTGCAAGGCAGCTACTTTGCAGGAACTAATCTACACCCCTGAAGGGGACAACACCATTGGTGGTCACTGGCTGCCTCTATCATCTTCCCTACCTACTCTTTCAGCCCAACTTCACTTTTATAGCACATTTCCTGAAAAGGTTGCCTACTTATGCGATTCTACTTCTTTAATTCCCACTCTCAATTCACTCCAGTGTGATTTCAAACTCCAGTACTTCACTGAAACTGTTTTTACTGAGGTATTTTTTTAGGACTCTCTCGTTCAGTGACAAGCAACAGAAACCCCAATTGAATAAACTCACAAGGTAAAAAGGAAAGTTATAATTAGAACATAGGGAATCTCATAGAACCCAGGAGTGGAATCCAACAACGTTTCATCCGCCAATGGAGCCACACCTGTTCTCTCTGTGTTCCACCTTCGGGTTTCTTCACATGTTTGCTTTTTTCTTCTCTGTTGCTACAAACAGACGGTCTTTATTTCTGAAGCTGCAAGACAGAAGAAATGGTGGCAGTTATTTATCTCTGGGTTGCACCACGCAGTTCAAGGCGACAGCCAGGCCTGTCATCCCTAAGACGATTCTACATTCCCGGAGGACCTTTTCCGTGTGTCCAGCTTGAGTGAAGCACTAATCGCTACACTGACCAGTTGTGGCCAAGGTTTGGCGTCACGCTCTGTAATCACACAGAATCTCTCATGGCAACCGCATTGAGAGAATGGGTGGCGGGAAGGACAGATCTCAGAAAAGGAGATCCAGAGATGGAGTGGATACTAGGCAGACAAAGCTATGAGTGTCCACTGTAATTCATCTCTTGGTTTCCGATCACATATTCTTCCGTACATATAATTTCAAAACTTCCCTACTTGAAATGAACAAAAACCTTCCTACCATGAGTTTTGATAGCAACTCTCAGGGTTGCAGTTTTATTCTTTTTTGATATAACTATATAATTAATGTGTCTATCCCGCTTGTTTATATATGCATGAAGGCAGGGACCAACTTGCTGCTTAGCTCAGAGTTTGGCCTATGATAGGAACCCAAAACAATGTTTGCGAATAACTGAATAAAAACCAAGTAACTTTTAGGTTTGACATCTAGAAATAATATTGTGCGTGACTGTGTTCTGATCCACAGTATATCTTTGTGTGTGTGTGTGTGTGTGTGTGTGTGTGTGTGTGTGGAGAGCAAAATGAGACGTCACCTAAAATCACATGACTAATGCACGGTTTTACTTCTATATGTATGGTTTGACTTCTATAAGCGTATTTTTTATTTCAGAATCCACATATTTTAACTATTTTCTTCTATGGATTTTCCAAACATACTGATATACAATAGTGGAGGAGGCACAGGATAATGACAATAAACTCCACCAGGAAAAACAAGAAGGAAAGGTGTTTGCAGTTTATGCTGATCATTGATCCAAAGCATAAACCGCATTCTGTTGGACAAATACAGTGAGATCGATGGCACAATGAGTGGAGCTCATGGAGATGAATTTTCTGAATCATTTCTCTGATCAGGGAAAGAGATTCCAGGTCAGCTATATGGCTGCACCCAATTCTGTGCACTGGGGGATTTCTTTCGTCCATAAACCTTCAGGATTTGATGCCGGAAGTCTCTATTATCCGCTGTAGAACAGTGCCCCTACTTCGAGCCACATTCTGAGTGATTAGGAAAAAAGATTTCGAAACTTCAGTCCCTCAAAATGAGGGGCATAGCGGAAGTTCTTTGGAAAGAAATGCTGGTTCTGATTGTCTTAAGTCATCTGTTGTCTCCCAGATATCCCCAATCCACATTTCTATTATCATACACGATTGCCTGAAATCTCAGATCTCTAATTAGGAGTAGAAAATCCTTTCCTTAATAAAGGCATTTTCTTGTCCTCATATTCAATTGTTTGCTTTAATTTTAAACAGCTTAAATTGGAGAATATGCCTCTTATTGTATCTTACAGAATGCTGTCAATAACCGCACACAAACATTATGATAAATGTTGATAAAATACTTCTGAGCTTTAGCTTCAAGACATACATCCAAGACCCGAAATCAACAGATAATAGTTTATAATATTAGTTTAGTACAACACAGCAAATACGGCAAGCTTCCTAGTCCAGAATGAACACTGTCATTCCTCCCCCCTACCCGTGACGCTGCCAGTTCCGACCACTTGCTGTCTATCCTACTACTTGCAGTAAATATATGGCAAAGTGATTGAGAGCATGAAATGTGGAGCCAAAGTACATGTGTTAAGCCCTAGCTCTGCTACCCACTAGCTGCATGACATTAGGCAAGTTATTTGAACTTTATGTGCCTCAGTTTCCCCATCTGTGATATAGAGTTCATAATAGGCTTAGTGTGAGCATTTAAAATTAAGTAGCGTGTAACTTTTTCATAATTCATGTTAACCATCATAGCATAAATTCATTTATTTGTCAAAATATTCTTATAAATAAAATAAATAAAACTTGAACTAGCTGACACATAAAGGATTTATTATAATGATACAGGTTTATGGAAACTAAGACTAGAATGAAGCTAGAACATGGAGAGGTGGGACATACAAGCTCACACACCATTATAAATTTTTCTTGCTGCAGACAGGCTTTCTCTTTTTTTATGGTTTGAATGAAGCAAAATGGCCACCATCAACTTTCTTGGTTAATTTCTCCTCAATTCAAGATGGCAGCCAAGCTTGGCTTGAATATGGATTTAATTCCCAATTGCTAGCTACATAGTCTTATGGGTATGGTTTGGGCCAGGTACTTATCCTTGACTCAGGCAACTGTGGCCGGGAGTCAAGATGAAGTTATACCAGTGGCCCTCTCCTGGAGTAACCATATAGATTGCATAGGGAGGGAAGGAGATTTTTCACAAAGGAGTAGGGATGGAGAGAACAGTTCCCAATAAAGAGGAAAAGAACAGTAGTTTTCTATTCCAGACTCAGATAACATGTGGTGAAATCTAAGAAATAGTTTTCAGCCTTCCTTTTAATTGATTTCTCAATAGTGACACAATTAACCAAATTCCCTTGAAATACCATGTTTATTTGAAGGCTGTGACGTACTTCTCTCTCTTTCTCTTTTAAACTTTTTCATTGCCCTTCCTATGCCTGTGTTCTATGCATCCTCCTCCATCATCCCACATTTGAATGTTGAACCTTCTCAAGATTTTTTTTTCCTGAAAGTACATTTGTCTTTGTTTATTTCCTTCTAAATGATCTCATTCACCACCAATTTCAAAGGTCATCCATTTGCTAATAACTCCAGATTTATATCTAGAGTTCCAGACTGTCCACTCAACTTCTGCACTTCAATTTTCTCAGAAGCATCACAGACCAAACATGTCCGAGCAGAGCTCCAGGCTTCCCTTTTGAACTTGCTCCTGATCCATTATCTTACTACTTGTTATTTTATGTACATTCTCTCCAGAAGCAGTCATAACAGAGCATAACTGACTTCACCCCAGCTTCTATTTTGTTGAAAGCCCCATTTATAGCAATTCTAGAAAGATAAAGGGAATTCCTGAATTCAGAGTAATAATTTAGTAGAAAAGATTCTATCAAATGTCAAAGAGGAAGTTCATTTAAGGTCATTAATGTGGATTTGTTTCTCCAAAGCTGAGATGTTGCCCGATAGCTTAAGTAAATATAGGAGATGTGAAGTCTAGTCATTTACAGATTGTAAGTCTTCATGGAAATTCTTACATAAATGACAATGGCTCTGTGATATTGAGGGATGCTGGGCACAGTTAAGAAAGTGGTAGAACTGGGGTTTGAGGCCCTGTTCATCCAGCTCTAAGGGAGATGTGCAAAAAGAAAGAAAGAAAGAAAGAAAGAAAGAAAGAAAGAAAGAAAGAAAGAAAGAAAGAAAGAAAAAAAAAAAAAAAAAAAACACGAGGGGTTTCAGAGGCAGGAAATTCATAGGAATGCCTAAGCCGTAATTGAGAAATTTCTCTAGTCCCTGCATCCGGGTCACGGTGTGATCTTTAGTAACAGCTAAGTGCTTGTGTATTGACTGAATAGGGAGCCACTACATCCTGGAAGTCCCTGAAATCCATCATGGCGCACAGGGGTGCCAATGAGGCTGGGAGGGGAGGGTCCTGCAGATAGGTTTCAGACTGGTACTTGAGATGGGAGAAAGGTACATTACCACTTGGGGGCACATTTCTCTCTGCAACTGAGTTTTTGATGTACAGAAAACATAAAGGAAAATATTTTTGTATAAGAAACCCCAACACATTTTCTTAAAGTGTGTATTTTCATTGTAGAAAAATAGATATGTGATTATTGGGGTGAAAATGAATTTTCATTAGGGAAGATGAATTTTATTTTATTTTATTTTTAATAATTTTTTATTATGTTATGTTAGTCACCATATGGTATATCCTTAGTTTTTGATGTAGTGTTCCATGATTCATTATTTGCGTATAACACCCAGTGCACCATGCAGTACGCGTCCTCCTTAATACCCATCACTGGCTTATCCCAGTCCCCCACCCCCCTCCCAATGAAGCCCTCAGTTTGTTTCCCAGAGTCCATAGTCTGTCATGGTTCATTCCCCCTTCTGTTTATCCCCCCTTCATTCTTCCCTTCCTTCTCCTACCGATCTTCCTGCTATTTCTTATGTTCCATAAATGAGTGAAACAGAAGATGAATTTTAGCATTTAAATGACACCATTTGAATCCTGAGATGACACATTTGGAAGGTAGCCTAGAAAT
This sequence comes from Ursus maritimus, assembly GCF_017311325.1. Lineage (NCBI taxonomy): Eukaryota > Metazoa > Chordata > Mammalia > Carnivora > Ursidae > Ursus > Ursus maritimus. The sequence goes on from NW_024426996.1 coordinate 74,503,733, forward strand.
AATCCAACTCAACCCCCTCATCTTACATTAGAATACAGCCAAGGGAAGTGAGGCATGGGACAAATCTGTGTGCAGAGAGAATTGTGCCACCTTAGACCCCAAGAATTAATGTGCAGACTTTCTCCTTCTATCAGCTCGTTAGAGCAAGTGATATGGTTTGGTTACATCTCCTCAAATGTCTAGGAAAGGAATCCATCCTAAAAATAATGGCGTGTCCCTCAATTTTGCTTATTTTCCCATAAGACGAAATAATTAATAACTAATGCACATTCATTACACATAACTTAGAAAATGCAAAATTATAAGATGATATCGAAGATGATGATGGTGTGATTGGCGATAATAACGAATAATAATAATACCTCTGCAGTTTCTTTTTTGTTTGGTAGTCTGCGACTCTCAAATTCCCACTGGTATGTGTGTTAATTGATGAAAATAATTTAGGGGGACTTTAAAAAATAAAAACTCATCTGTAGTGCTATCACACAAAGATAGCCATTATTATTATTATTTCTTCTAAAGATGTAGGTCCAAAAGCATAGGTTATGAATGTTGGCTTTCCCTTGAGGGAAATCTCAGCCTCAAGCCTAGAAGCTGTTAATTTTGGATGTGCATTTTGACATCTCTGGGGTGGTTTCCTCATCTGTGAGGCCGAGGTACGAACAGCATTATAAGGATTTCATTGGGAAGCATTAGTTCATTCCAGGGACAAAGCGTGTGGAGTTTTTTCAGCTATTGTTATTTTAATATATGCTTTACAATCTACACTTGAAACATGTAGCATATATTAATATCCATTCTATATCTTAATATATACATGTCTAACATCTACAGGCAATTATATGTTCTACTTTAAGTTGTGATTTATGATAAGAAATTTTCATGATATAACATTCACATTCAAATATCATTTTTATGGCTAAAAATAAAAAGATATGAGTAATCAACCCTCTTTGTTGACATTTAAGGTCTTTCAAAATTTTTGCAATTACGAATAATGCTGTGATGAATATGTTTATATATACTGTGTTTTTAAGGATACATTTCAGAAATGCAACTATCATGTCGAATATTATGGCTATTTATAAAGCTTATGATGCATATTGCTGGATTGCTCTCTCAAGGGGTTACAATAATTTACACAAAAATTAGCAATGCATGAGATTTTTTTCATCTGTTAGTACACTTGAAAGCATTCCATACTGACATTTAAAAAAAAAATCTTTGCAGATTTGATATTTAAGCAAAGAGATTTCATTGTGATGATTTCAATTTTGTATGACTTTGATGACTGATGTGTCTGAACATCTTCTCATTGCTTTAAAAACAAATGCATTTCTGCTTTGGAAGAGATACGATTTTCTCATTTATCTATAGACATCCAAGCACTTTTCTTATTGATTCGTTTGAGGTATCTGTTCAATATTGATAACAACCCTCTACTGTGTTTGCTACAAATCTGATTTCTCAGTACTAAATTTACATGATTTCTTTCTATATCCTAGGTTTCTTTGTTACTTTGTTTTAATTTATATTTGCATGATCTAAACATTCCAATAAAATTATGCATTAAATGCAAAGTTGTTAAAATTTAGGAACTATATTCCTGGAATATATATTTTTTCCTTTCATTTGTTTGTTTAGGCCAAGGTTGGAATCACACCCTTTTGATTTTTGTAGCTTTATAGCACTTTAATATCTGATAAGATTAGTTCTCTCACAATGGACTTCAGTTTCGAAACAATTCTCTGCTATTTTTACATACTCTTCTTTTAACAAGATAAATTTGGATTAATCTTTCCTAGTTAAGTGGACAATCTGCTGTGATTTCAATAGAAATTACATTCTACTTTAAAGCTATTTGAAAATAAATAATAGTTTAGAATCTTTAGTCTTCTCATCCAGAAATATGATCTATACACTGATGCCTCAAGTATTATTTTATATTTTTCAGTAATATTTTGTAGTTTTACACAAATAGCCCTGCATATTTCTTATTGAAATTATTTCTGAGTATTTTATTCCTCTGGCTATGGTTAATGGGATATTTTCTGATTACGTATTTTTAGATCTTGTTTTTGCCGAATGTGTGTCTACTGTTTGTTTCGTTTGCTGAGCTCTCATTGACCCCAACAGTTCTTTGGGTGATTCCTTTGGGTAAAAAGTGCCTGTATTAGTTATCTCTTGCTGCACAGCAAATTTCCCCCAAATCAAATGGATTTAGACCACAACATTCATTATCTCACATTTTCTGTGGGTCAAGCGTCTACACACAGTTTAGCTGGGTATTCTGGTTCAGGATCCCTCAGAGGCTGTAACTGAGACGGGACAACCTGTGACATCTTAAGGTTTGACAGTGGGATGAATCTCTCGGAAGCTGACTTGCTTGGTTTTTGGCAAAATTTAGTTCTTTGGGGGTGGTTGGACTGAAGGCTTCAGTTAATTTCCTGTTCGTTGACTAGTGGCCACACTCGGTTTGTTGCAACCTGCTCTTCCCATAGGCAGCTTACTTCCTAAGAACCGGAAGAGCCAGATAGACAAAGGGGGTGGGAGGAGAGAGAGGAAGCCAACAAGATGAAAGTCACAATTTTTATAACCTCTTCTGGGAAGTGACATCCCATCACCCTTGTCGTATTCTATTGGTTAGAACTGAGTCACGGGGTCAGGTCCCACCCACATTCAAGAGGAGGGAATTACACATTACACATGTTGTGAAAACCAGGAGGGTGGGAATCATTGAGAGTCAATTCAGAAACTGCCTACTGTGCTACTTTTTGAATGATTTAACAAAGGAATAAACCCAACTGTAATTTTAATTCCAATTAATCGACTACATTTAGTGCCAGATAATCAAAACAAGAGTTCACTTTCTCAGCAAAACTCATAAAGATCGGGCATCTCCGTATAGCAATTCACGGCTGGTTGTCGAAACCTTTGGCTGTTCTTGCAGAGCTTCTCGCTGGGCAGAGCACAATGTCCTCAGATGGCGCCAAACCCGGAGGACGGCTAGTTCTCAAGGTATCACAGTGGGCCAGGACACTACCCTGTACTCTCACACAGTCTTAAATAGGGAAAAAAGAGTTTAGGGTACATAGTTGAACAATTATGCATAAAATTGCAGTGTATATAAAGTGGAGATAGTGTTTTCCCCCACCCCCCATCTCCAAACCAGAGCTGGATTGTACTTTATTAGTGAAGAATTAAGTTGCTGTCTCTTTCATTTCTTTTGAAATGGAGAATCGAAAGTTCAAGGGGTCTCTCCAGTGTTCAGAAGTTTGCAATCCAGGACTCTATAAGCACTACAAGAAATTATACTCATCGCTTAAGGGAGTTCTTTGAAACTGAGTGCTTTATTCCATCTTCAAGGAGAAAGAAATGGAGTCAATGATTCCCTCTTGCAATAATAGATACTTTCTCCTGCACCCAGTTGAAAGGAGAAAATGAAAGAAGTGTTAAGTGAGAATTGACAGTGCTAGCACTGGACTGCCCAAGTAGGGTGATAATGAGCTGCAGAGTTTTAAAAATGTCTCTCCTTATTATCATATTCATACCATCATAATGCATATTTCCTGAATCAAACACAGACACCTCACCCCAGACTTTTCCTTTTCTCATGAAAATTAGGAGATTGAGTTTAGGGATAATGAGAATGACTTGAATTGAGGAAGAAAAGACAATGCAATGGAGGCCATGAACCAGGAGGTGCAGACTCCAGACCTGGGTTTGAACCCAGCCACTCTGCTCCAAGTTCATTCACTATCTGTGCAGCCTTGGACAACTTTGCCTGTTTAAGTATGTACCCATAGCCAGCAGTGATAGTCCCTTGCTCAGAATTCATTCATCTAGCCATTCATTCCACACAGATTTGCTGAGAACCTATTATGTGCCCGGTTTTCTTTATTCTAGAGACATAGCAGTAAACGACCCAGTGTCTTAGTCAAGAGATATAAGTAAACAGATGCATACATGGATTCAGTAGCAATCTGTGATAAATTAGGTCAATGTGATGATACAGGTGATCAGGCAAAGCTTCTCTGAGGAACATAATATATGTAAGACAAGAAACATGGTGCTTAGCACATGGTAGGTGCTCAAAAATGCAAATTCCAGTTTGTCTCTAGATTCATGCTATCAGCCAAAACATAGCATATGAAAACACTAGATATCCCATCAATATTATTTTATATTTTGTCAAACTCTGAAGATCTTAGAAGGAGCATTAGTGTATCCTAGCCTCTTATACTTTATAGATGGGGAAACTGAGGCCAGGAGAAGGGAAGTGACTGAGCTGAGTAACAGAATTTGATTTCAGTCCAGAATACTCAGCCCCCAGAGTAAATTGGGTTTTGTATTGACGTACCAGACTCTGCTCTGGGCAGCTGAAAATACTCAATTCCTGGCATCTGTGAGATTGGCTTTCCCTAGTTCTGGAACCAAAGAAATCCTGGCCTGGAGTCTCCTGACTCCTGGCTGATGACTCCCACATCCTGCCCAGCTCCAGCCCAGTGCATGGGAGGAGCAGCCATGGTGAGTGCAGTGAAGAAATAAGTTGGGGACAATGGAGAGAGGCATGGGGAGTCCTCCCGTCGCAGTCCTGTCCCTTCTCATCCACTCTGTCCACCCAATCCAGCATAGCATCATTCTAATGCTCATACCTGACCCATTGCTCCCCTGCCCACACAGCTGCTCTTCACCATCAGGACCAAGCCAAGTTCTTTCTGAGAAGAGGTGACTCATGATCTGGCTCCTGCCTCATCTCCACTTGGTACAGTTTGGAAACCAATCTGGCTCCCATTTCCCAAGTGTACCATGCTCCATCATGCATTTGCACTTGTTCTATTCAATGGCTGCAATATCACTTTTTCTCCTGATTCCCTTAAAAAATGCCTGCTCATCCTTTACCCTTGGCTGTGGCATAGCCACCTTTGGCCAGCCCGCAACACTCCCACTGGTCGGCCAGGAGCTTACCCTGTGCTGAGTGTTTCCCTTTCCTTCACAGCCCTGACACAGTGCCTGCCACCTTGCACTCTTGCACCACCTTTTGTCTCTTTCTTGGTCTGTCTCTTGCCCTAGACCATAATAAGGTCCTCTAGGCAGGGATTGTGTTCAGTTCACTATAGAATCCCAGCAACCCTACACTGTGCTTGGCATACAGTGAGGCACCAATGAAACATTTGTTGGATAAACCAAGAGATGGATGATTGGATGGTAGCCATAGCCATCATTAGGTCTGGTCACTAAGTTAAGAGTGGGAGGAGTCAGGGCAGAGCATGATTATGGGACAATTCTCGGGCCTGTATTAGTTTTCTCTAGGACCAGACCTTGGTCCATGGACCTCTAGCAAAAATCGTGTTGGACTTTTCTGATGGGAAATGTAGGTGCATGTTTGACCCTGTCTTAAACTCTCAGGGCTTCCATAACTGGGTCTCTTCCTTCTTAGGGGAAGGCCTGGTCATCATCTACCCCCTTTCTGTTTCTTTGGCTGAGCCTTTCTGTATTCGTTTGCTAGGGCTGCCATAACTAGGGCATACCACAAACTGGGTGACTTAACCCAAAGAGCTCTATTGCCTCATGGTTCTGGAGGCCAGAAGTCCAAGATCAAGGTATTGGAAGGTTTGGTTCTTTCTGAGGGCTCTGAGGGAAGATCTGTTCTAGGATTGTCTGCCCTCTGCACCTGTCTGTGTCTAAATCTTCCCTATGTATAAGGACACCAGTCATATTGGATTATGGGCACCAGTATTACATCTGCAATGACCTTATTTCCAAAACATATCACAATCTGGGGTAGTAGGCATTAGGACTTGAGCATATGAATTTCAGAAGAGACAAACTATAACAGAGTCTGTAGCAGGTTAAATAACGTTCCTCCAAAATTCATGTCTACCCAGAATCTCAGAATCTGGACTTAGGTGGAAATGGTGTTTTTTGCAGATGTAATTAGTTAAGAACTACATGAGAGTAACTTTCCATTTTTGAAGCCCCCAGTTTGTGATGCTTTGTGATGGTCTCAGCCCTGAGAAATTGCTACAGGCTCTAACAAAGGCCTACATTTTAGATGAGAGAAGTCCAACACAGTTTTTGCGTGAGGTCCATGGAGCAAGGTCTAGTCCTAGAGAAAGGGAACATAGGAACCAGGTCCCACAGTCAGGGTTCACAGATTGAGTATCAGACCCAAGAGGAGGACAGAGTGACTAATGATTAACAGTGCGGCTTGGGTGTCAGTGCTCTGTGCTCAAATTCTAACTCTATTACAAAGTGGATGAACCTGAGAAAAGGATTGAAACCCTCAAGGAATTTGATTCGATGCCAAGTGAGGACAACGGCCTCTGCCTCCTATGACCAAAATGAGGAATAAAAGAGATAATGTGGGGGCACCTCAGTGCTCAGTGCCTCAATCGGTTAAGCATCTGACTCTTGGTTTTGGCTCAGGTCATGATCTCAGGGTCATGAGAGCGAGCCCTGCGTCAGGCTTTGCTCTCAGCGAGGAGATTGAGATTTTCTCCCTCTGCCCCTCCCCCAACCTGTATGTGCGCGTGCGCGCGCTCTCTCTCTTTCTCTTTCTCAAATACATAAATAACTAAAGTCTTAAAAAAAGTAAAAGAGATAATGTGTGAAAAGTGTTTAGCAACAGGGATAGACAGGGAACTAGGAACCTGCCCAAGGTAGACTGGCCATGGTGGAGATGTTTATATACGGTCTGCAGCGTGATGTACCATAGGCAGAAGGACCCTGGGCTCTCTCCAGGCCGCAGTAGTGTGGGGAAAGAGCTCTTTTAACTAGCAAGTGGGTCAGGCCCTTCTAGCTGGGTGGGGTGGCTGGGCATGAGCCAAATCTTCAGGAGGCTGCCATATTTTCTGCTTCTGGGGGAGGCAGGAGAGGTATCAACATTCTTACTGAGGTCTCCACCCTCCACCAAACAACAGAAGGGTAAACAATCCTAACCCTTGCAAAAAAAACCTAAAACAATCCTTTAGACAGATTAATAGTCCCTCTTTTTGTTTGTTTGCTTGTGTTCTAAACTCCCAGGGTGCTCTGTTTCCAGGCACATTGTTTAACAAAGACAGAAGCAGCCTCCACAGCAATGACTGGCTCTGGGGTTGAGGCCCTTTGTCAGAGATGCTTTGTCTTAGGCCTGATGGGGTCCAATTTCATCATCTCCACGTAAATGAACCTCCCATTGCTACGGAGCCCTGGGATGGTCAGGGGATTTCCCAGATAGACTCTTTTTAATAAGAACAGTGCTAATTTGTTTATTTTATTTCATTTGTCTTAACCTCCCCCACCCCCTCCCCCCTTTTGGCCTCTTATTTCCCTAGAATTTTCTTTAACACCACTTCCTTCCTACCCCACGAAGACTTCAGGGAATATAGGAAATTACTACACAGGATAAGAGGGTTTGGCCCTAAATTTTACTCTTTGACAAATTTAACCAACCACAAATCCCCCACCCAGTGCGTGATAAACAACTTTAAATTCCTTCCACACTCAACAGCCTTCCATGCCACCACAGATGAGCTCTTCAAGGCAAGATGGCGAGAGGTGTCATGAGGCTGCTCCCTCACCCCTGGAAAAAATGATCCGAATGAGAAACTCATCCCAGGGAAGTCAGGCGGCTCTCTCAAGGGCCCTGAAGTCGGAGTCAAAACAACTTCACCCCTATCCGCTGTGTGCCTGTAGGCCTGCCATTCTAAACCAGGGGCACTGACAGAAAATGAGAAGAATTAGCATTCCAGGCTGGCAGTCTGCGGAGAAGGGAGTCTCTGCCTCTTACAGCAGAACAATGAAGCCCGGGTGCCGCTGCTTCTGAGACCACGGCTTTCAATCTAGGGCCATGGGTGGTGGTAACTGGTCCGTGACAGCCATGATAACGATCACGATAACAATGCTAAACTTTGCATATTTGCTCATCGAGGACCTATGGCATGTCAGGGACTGTGCAAACTGTTTTGCAGACATGTTCTGCAGGGTGGATATTACCATGGCCATTTTATAAACAGGGAACTGAACTTGCCCAAGATCACAGAGGAGCTTGGTGGTGTGTTGCACAGGATGGATCCTGGGCCCATCTGATTTGAAAATCTCTGATCCCCCAGCCACTGTTCCATCGGAAGGCAGTGGAGGAGAATGCTAATGTGATCAGATCGGGGCCAGGTGGCAGTGGTCTTTGGATACCTCTCCCTCACTTGTATATGACATTGGTCAGTTTCTCAGTATCCTCATCTATGAAATGGGAGTTCATTTATTCTTGCTTCCTACAGGCATTTAGTGAGTGCCTACTCTGGGGCAGGTGCTGGAGACCTAGGAAGAGGCAGAAGAGACTCCAGCTCCTGAACTCTGCCTTCTAGGAGCTGGAGGAAGGGGGGAAATGGACAAACCCTAAGTAAATGATGCCGTGCGTCACTTGGCTGTTGGGGCTGCGAGGAAAGTAAGGCAGAGGGGGATTGGGGTGCAGGGCGGGGAGAAAGCAGTGGTGTAGTCCTGTAGACAGTGTCCGGGGAAGGCCTCACTGAGAAGCTGGCATCTGAGCAGGGAGGGGGAACGGAAGTAAATGCCTCAGCACTTGTGGGAACAGCATTCCATGCAGAGGGAATGGCAAATGCTCTGGAGCTCTGCACCAGTGTGGCAGGGGAGAGGGGTTGGAGTCAGAGATGGGAGTGAGGTGCCAGAGCCTGCACAGAGCTACCCTGGCTGGATTTCACTCTATGATGAGGAACCACTGGAGGCTTTGAAACGGCGACCAATGGGATGTGACTTATATTTTCAAAGTATTATCCGGGCCCTTAGGTGGAGAAAGGACAATAGGGTAGCAAGCTCAAAAGCCAGGAAGTTGTATCCATGAGCCAAGCAAGGGGTGATGGTGGCTTGCCTGCAGGTGAGGTGATGGCTGGGGAGGGGTGTGTAGTGGTCAAATTATGGATAAAACATGATATCACAAGGCTGCAGTTGCAAAGAGTAAATGAGTTGACACAGATAAAGCATTTCCAATAATATCCTAAGTAAGTGTTAATTGTGTTTCTCCATGATAGAAACACCATTAGTGGTAATAGCACACCAGGAAATTGTTGTATTGTGAAGTTTGTCCTTCCTCTTTCCCTCTCCCTTCCCACTTTCTTCCCTCCTCCCTCCCTTCCTGCATGTATTTACATGTTGCTTCAAGCCTGATATTTACACAGTTAACCATGTGGGGTTTGGAGTCATACAGACTTGGATTGAAGGCCCAGGTACACCATTTAAAAGCTTTGTTACCTTGAGTAAGACTACGATTTTCAACCTCTCCCTTAGTCCCTTCATCCCTAAAATGGGCAGAACAGTGGTACCTGATACAAGGGATTGATTTGAAGAGTGAACGAATTTGTGTAAAACCCTTCGTCTAGTGCCCCATGCTGTAAATTCTCAATAAGAGCTGGTTTTTATTACGTATTGTATCATCAAATTTGTGTTAGCAGCTCCTAAGTGTTGTGCTCTATGTACAAGGTGCCACGATATATTGAAGAGCCCCGTTCTCTAACAGCTCATATCCAGGGAGGCAGCTCAGAGAAGCAGCACAGGATAGGAACAGAGAAGTCATACATAGAACAGCAGGGCAGAAGAAAATACAGTGAGCTTCCCAGGCATTACGCACTGGTAATTCATAGTCTGGTCTATGAATTCAAGGAAGGCTTCTGGGAGGAAGTGATGTTCACACTCAACCCTGAGGGATCAGTAGAACTTATCCAGGGAAGTTGGGAGTTTGAGAGGGTTCCTCACAACATTTGGGCAAAGGAAGCAACATGAGCGAAGACCCTGAGGCAGGATAGGGTATGACCCAGTCAGAAATGGCGTGTTGTCTGAGAGATCAGTAGAGAAGCCCTCTGTCAATCAAGTGTTTATCAATCTGGTGCCGTGAATGAAACACTTGGAAGTTGTGAGGCTGTATCTCTTCTTTCACAATTATTTTGTTTGGTAGAGTGCAGTTTCAGAAGGAATTCATGATTATAGCACCTGTCTTAGCTAATGTCCAACTAATGATGTCAACTAGGAGAAAAGAAAAACCGATTCACCACCCTCCCTCCAAGACAGCTTCTGCTCCTGTGTCCAACGACCACCCTCCACCACCACTTTGCTAATAGCTTCAGTACCACCCTGCAGTGAAAGCAAGTCTGTTTGCCAGCTCTTTCCCCTCCCTCTTCCACCACCAGGACACACACACACACACACACACACACACACACACACAGGCACATGTTCTCTTTTAACTAGACAAGAACTGTGTCATTTACACCTCTGGAATGTCTCCTACCTTCCCGTCACCGCTGCTGTGATCCCTGGCTGTGACATCACTCACCTAGAGGGTTGAAACCCCCCAACTCATCTTCCAGCCCCTTCTGCTCTTTGGATGGCCAGTGGCTAGAAGGCCATTACCATCAGATTAATCTTTAAAGCAGGGGTTATCAGACTTTCTCTGTAGAGGGTCAGATAGTAAGTAGCTTACATTCTATGGGCCAGAGGATCTGTGTTGCAACAGCTCAGCCCTGCCGTAGTAGCGCCAAGCGGCCGGAGACAATGTAGGGATGAATGGGCGTGGCTGTGCGCCAATAACACTTTATTTACCAGGTCAGGCAGAGGCCAGATTTGACCCTGTTCTCAAGCAGAACTTAGCATCACCCCCCAATTGCTTCCCGTGCCTTCCAAAGTAATGGCGTTGGCCTGAAGTTAAACACATGTAATACCTCTTCCCATCTACTGCTTCAATCACTTGTCTGCTGGATGGCTCCCCGAGCACACCAGCACTGTGCCCCACCTGCCACCTCCTCTCCCCATAGGGCTCTACCCTCCTGCCCCACTAAATACTCTGTATCTTCTGAACGTGCTCACTGTTCTGTCTGATTTGGGTGCCTGTCCTCTAAAATTGGCTTGCTGATCTCTCAAGGCCATCTCTGACCCTGGTTCCACCTTCCAGAGGTCTTTTTCACATTGGGAGTTCATCCCAGGGCACCAGAAATAAATTGTCGGGCGTTGATGTTCCTCCTGGTCGGCCTCTGTGGGGAGGGAAGTTTTGTCACCTTAAATGAGATGCTAAGATCCCCTACTTTTGCCTGAAAATTCTTGACACTCCTCCCTTTGAGAATCAGGGTCTTTGACCCTTCCTCTTGAATCTAGACAGACTCTGGGACTACTATGGTGATAGAATATGGCAAAAGCGAGTTTGTGTCAGTGTCCGGGCCCAGGCTTAAAAGACTGACATCTTCTACTTTCTGCGTATTAAAACATTGCCTCTGGGAGCCCTAAGCAGCCATATCCAACTCTGACACTATCCACCGTCATACTGGAGAGGCCAGATGTTGGCACTCAGGTCAACAGTATTACCTAAACTTAGTCATATCTGGCAAGGCACTGGATATGTGAATAAAGTCATCTTGGACCACCCACACTAGCCCATCCACCAGCCGGATATGACCTCCATCAGCACCACATGGAATAGAAGAATTTTCCAATTCAAAACTGTCCAAAATCCTCACCCATAAAACCATGAGATTAAAATAATAATAATAAAATAAAATGTTTTTTTTTTTAAGGCATTGCATTTTGGGTTAGTTTGTAACATAGCAATAAATAAGCAGGACATAAGCCACTAGATTAGCCAGGCTGCTCTCTTCAACTCTTTTCCAAGCCAAAGGACTTTTCACATCCCCATTTATTTTGAAGTTTTTCCTCCTGCCTGGAATTGTCTTCCACTGTTATAATTTCCTTATATTCTTCACTTTTTTTCCCCACTAGAATTTTTATTTTATTTTTTATGCATCCATGTAGAATATTACTTCCCCTGTGAAGCTTTTCTGATTTTTCCAGCAGTTATTCACCGATTCTTTGACATTCTTCCAGGACACAGTTTTAAATTCATCATGATGGTGATCGTCATGTTTTCTGAATTTTCTTTTAATGTGGTTGCCTTCCACAATGGGCTGTGATCTCCTCAGAGGCAGAAACCATGCCTTATTCATCCACACAGTGTGGTTCTTGGTGTGGTTGCTGACAAGTAGTAGCCACTTAATAAACATTTAGTGAATGAATGAATGCAAAAGCTGAGATTTGCACGCTGGTAGTTGACACGTTGGATTAAAAATGTTGAAGGAAACTTGCTCATTTACTGACACATCTAATTCAAACTTCCCATTCCTCATCCTAGAGGAAAAGATAAGTAAGTTTAGCTTATAACGTATAACGTATGTCAGGACTGGAGATTGAGGCTAAGCTTTGCTGTGATAACAAGTAAACCCTAAATCTCAATGGGTTAAGACGGTAAAGGTTTATTTCTCACTCAGGTCAGAGGCCAATGCAGATTAGGCAGCCTTCTTGACTCAGGTTTTCAGCCTTCTATCTTACAATTCTGCCAATATTGGAGTTCTTTCCTTCTAAGTAAGCAGATAGGAGAAAAGGACTATGGAGACCATGTATCACTTTTAATTGCTCGAGACGGAGTGACATGTAACTGTTTAAAAATTTAGTTATTTATTTTTGGTTTTTTATTATTATGTTCAGTTAGGTAACATATCATTAGTTTTTGATGTAGTGTTCAATGATTCATTAGTTGCGTGTAACACCCAGTGCTCATCACAACACATCCTCTCCTTAATACCCATCACCAGGTTACCCCAAACCCCCAATCCCCCCTTCTGTAACCCTCAGTTTGTTTCCTGGAGTCCAGAGTCTCTCTGGTTTGTCTCCCTCTCTGATTTCTTCCCATTCAGTTTTCCCTCCCTTCCCCTATGGTCCTCTGCACTATTCCTTATGTTCCACATATGAGTGAAACCATATGATAATTGTCTTTCTCTGCTTGATTTATCTCACTTAACATAATCCTCTCCAGTTCCATCCATGTTGATGCAAATGGCAGCTATTCATCCTTTCTGATGGCTAAGAATATTCCATTGTATATATGCTCATATTCTGACTGGCAGACACTTAGCTGCATGGTCTTTACCTAGATGCAAAGAGGGATGGGAAATGTAGTCTTTCTGTGCAGTCCGGGAAGAGCAAAGGGTATGGCAAATCCATATTGTGTCTTTTACAGAGACTGTATTAGTTAGCTTTTGGGAATCAACAAACAATCTCAAAATCTAATGGCTCAAAACAATAATTTTTAGTCTTATAGTTGTGTGAGTCAGCACAGTGCTCCTTCAGGTCTGGAATGTAATTGCTGGGACTTGATGGTCTAAACAGTAGTTCTCAACTGGGGACGACTTACACCCACCATGACCACTACCACCAGAGGACACGTGGCAATGTCTGGACACATTTCTGGTTGTCATTACTAAAGGCTTTTATTAACATTTAGTGGGTAAAGGCCAGGGGTGCTGCAAAACGTGCTATATACACAAGACAAACACGTGCAATAAAGAACCATCTGGCCTAAAATGTGCATAGCAGGAAGGTTAGGAAACCTTTGTGTAGGGGGACCTAACTCACAGGTTGTGGGCTGTTCAATGTAAGGTCTCAGGAGGGCTTATCTCTCCTCCATGTGACCTTGATCTTCCAAGAAGGTCAAAGGCTTCTTTACATGTCAGTCTCAGGATTCTAAAGAGCAGCAAGAGTGGGGCGCCTCAGTGGCTCCGTTGTTAAGCATCTGCCTTCGGCTCCATCGTTAAGCGTCTGCCTTCGGCTCAGGGCATGATCCTGGCGTTATGGGATCGAGCCCCACATCAGGCTCCTCCGCTAGGAGCCTGCTTCTTCCTCTCCCACTCCCCCTGCTTGTGTTCCCTCTCTCACTGGCTGTCTCTCTCTGTCAAATAAATAAATAAAATCTTTAAAATAAATAAATAAAGAGCAGCAAGAGAGAGCAAGTTCCAGTAAGCAAGCACTTTTAAGCCACTGCCTGGTCTGTTTGTTAATGTCTGTCTCATTGACCAAAGCACTTTATCTCTTGAGGGGACGAGCTGGGAATGTGGCCATTTTTGCAATTCCAAAAAAAGATCTTGTGTGAAATTTGGGTTGTGTCTCTAGTCCATACTGTCAAACTCTACTTAACAAATATCAATATTTATTTATGTGTATTTATGAGTTGCTCTTTCCTAAGTTCTTCAGAACATTCATTGTGATTTGTGGTGGTTCAGAGTGTGGGCTCTGGTGTTAGATAGCCTGGATTCAAACTCCAGCAACATGACTTCCAACTGAACATAGAGCAAATAGCAAAACCTCTCTGTACTTCCATTCCCTCACCTGTATACCAGGAATAATAACAATAGTAACTCCTGATAAGGTTTTTGAGAAGATACAATGAGATGATACATGTAAAATGAGTGTGTACTCTCCAGAATATAGTAAGAGCTCCATAAACAGCACTTAATTACTGGTAGATGGTGCTATTTTTCTGACCTGAGAAAGACACACATGGGTTTTAAGTCTTTGTTAAGGTGACAAGACTTTGTTTTTGTTTTGTTTTTCCTCCTGCTCTTTTTCAGATCACAGATGAAGAGGTAGCAATGACAACTCATTACTGCTACCTTCTGGTAATTCAAGTTCTGCCCAAGCACCATGATTCTCATTTAAGTCCTTGGTGATTTGGAGAAGCAAAGACTGCTATAGGCATCATCAACCATCTGAAAGTCAGCCAAGTGGAGGTGGATTAGATGTGTGCACTGTCACTTTGGAGGAGAGGAGAGATCTATCTTTTGGATGGAAGTTACGGGGAGTCTGAGTTGTACTGAATAGAGGGGAAAAAGAATTTACTGAATGTAGGAGAAAATAATCAGGGTGTCAAACAATGGATGGGTTGTTCTTGTGTCTAAAGTTGGTTTCCCAGAAGCAATCCCTGATATGAGGATGGGTATGAAGGTGAAACAGAGAAGCAGGAGGTAGGACAGGAAGGAAAGGAAGCCAAGGAAGTATAGGATAGCAAGTGTGAGATATCAACCCTTGGAGGGCAGCTTTGGCTCAACTTTACAGGGAAGCCAAAAATAATGAAGGTCACAGCCCAGGGGTTCTGAATCAGGGCCAGGGAGCTGGAGTGTTTATACCACTGCACTCAAGTTGGTTACACCCTAGTCATGACATTCATTCCCAGATACTTTGGGGGTCTTTGCACTTTGGTGCCTATGGGCAATGAGGGTGCTGGTGTCTCAGTGCGGCCTCTGATCGTTGCTGTTGGGAGTGAAGGCACACTGGAAGCTGGTGAGCACAAACATGGTAAAGGGATCTGAGGGAATATAGTTGGAGCGCTGACGTCGTCTGCTAAGCTTTCCCTAGAGGGATATCTCATTCCTGAGAAGGTCCAAGCAGAGCTGATAACTAAAGATATGGCCTCTCCACACCTATTTTGACTCTGAGGGTCATAACAAAGGTTTCTTTAGAATGAAACATTATTATTGCTTGGTTGTATTTGTCTATCTCTAAAAAGAACATGCCTGGAGAAAACCTTACCCCAATGCCTGAGCCTGGCCTCCACTTGACCTATGTTAACAGGGCCTTCTCTGTGGTTATTCAGTGGACTCTGGCTTTAGACAGACTTTTCTTATCGTGTTCTCTGGCACGATTTGTAATATATCCCTTTATATGGAAAATGAGATAATGCCAAATAGAGCATAGAAAAACAACAGGTTAGCACCTGGTATCTTCTATTTCCTAGCTACAGGACCCTGAGAGATTACTTATGCTCTCTGTACGTCAGTCAGTACTCTCTGCCACAGAACATGGGCTTAGGCTACATAGACATAAGGTCCCTCTGGTTCTAGCTGCCCATGATTCAAGGAGGCAAAGATGGGAAGTGAGCATGCAGGGCCTGGAAGTCTAAGTGTAGAGACATCAATAGAGTCGTGCTTACTCCAGAGGTAGAAAGCCTTTGTTGCCCACGCGTGGAAGTGATAAAACGTAGCCCGCCTCCAATGGCACTTGCATTTTCTGATGGATGGCTAGATTTCGAATTTATTTGTTTGTTTCTCCTAAAGGTTATTTCCAGTCCTGAGGTTTGGAAATCTGGAAATCATGAACAAAACCATAATGCTCATGAAGGTTACCTGAGAGGTACTGAGTTTGCGAGGGAGGAAAAGCAGCCACAAATCAAGAAGAGTATTGTGCAGTGAGCTGATCTTCCCACCAGCGCTGGGAGGTTACAGCGCCTCAGCTGAATAGCTTTTTGAAATACTTTACTAAATGACTCTGTTGGGTACCCCTTATTAAGCAATCTGCTTCAGAAAGTTCTTTTTCTCCCCCCCATGGCTGGCAAAGTCTCACAATTTCATTATGCTGGGGGGCTTGGTACTGTCTCTTTTGAGAGATTTGTCTGCCTGGCGAGTGGCCCGAATTACCTTCCTTGTTGGGCCTTGATAAGTGTCTCCGAACGAAGGGAAAACAATTTGTACAACTCTTCCCGTCAATTGGAAGCTGAACTGTGGGACTGAACAAAGCTTTCCTCCATCCCACGGTGCCAATTTACCCTTATCAAGTGCAACAGAGGAAATGTGGCGGTGCGTTACTGTGAGAATAGGAAAGCGCTCCCAACAAAATGAGAAAACAGTTATTGGACCAGTTTTATCAACCCAGAGGTAGCTCTGCAGCGATTTTCATGCAATTACGCCATGTTAGGCTCGCCTCACCATATGGCTGGGCATTGATCATTTCGCCGTGATGTTAATTTAATATGTAGTGTGGATATTTGCTTGTTTTGTTAATACAATTTTCACTTTGGTATTCTGCTTCTATCACAGAATGTGTGAGCATTGACAGTTTTCTTAAATAAAAAAATTGTTGATATTTGTAAAATAAAAAGCTTTCACAAACCCCACACTATTTGAACTTCCATAAGAAGCCTGGAGAGGCTCAGGCTAGATTTGTGGAGTCCCAAAGACAGAAAGTTGACTGACTTAAGAAGTTCTTAATTTTCCCCAAGGTCAAACCAGTCCACATTTTTCCAGCAAGATACCCTTTCCATGCTGGGGCACTGACCTTCCTTTAATAGAGTTATGTTACAGGGATCTTGTTGTGACATATCCGAGAGCTCTCCCAATCTACTGGGGAAAGTAGGTATAAGCAATGAATGGACATCCCCTGTCCATGATGTGAGATCTGGGGCAAATCATGTACCCTAGAAGCCAGAGGCCAGCACAGGCAGACAAGAGAAAGTCACCAATGAAACATAAAGGGGTCATAGAAAAGGTTGGAGAGGACCACTGAGAAACTCTAGTTTTGAAGTTGTGTTTCCCAGATCTACTAAGATTCTATGAAGGCATCTCAGAACCCAGTGAGGGGCTTGGGGGTCTCTACCCTCTGCCTTAGCTAAAGCTGTCCCATTGTCCCCTAGTTTTAAGAAAGGACTTTCACAAACATTTCCGTTTGGAAAGAAAGTCTACCATGAGACAAAATGTTTGAAATGTTTGATCTGATCTAATGCTCTCTCTTTCTGAAGGTGGGAAAAGCCTCTAGAGGGGAAAATCCGCATCCTAGAGGGTCCACAGCTAAACCCCACCTCCTGATTCTTTGTTCCACGTGCCATTGTTGGCAAGGTCAATGACTTCAAACAAAGAGCCTGTATCTCACTGGTGTTAATGCTTAGGCTCACATTAGGCCTGCACTGTAGACCACATATGAAGGTTGGGGGTGTAAGGTTGGTGGGAAATAAGTAATTTACAGAAAAGCAAGAAGTTCAATGTGCTGAAGAAGAATGTTTAAGTACTTGTAAACTCTCTAAGGACTTTTTCTTCACAAAGATTTAATTATTAATTCATTTAAAATTATTATTCGTGATTAACTTCCATGCCTTCTGTCCCTTCCTGCCATCCAGCATCACCTCTTCAGTAGTCTCTCTGTCTTCTGTTTTGCCTACATCAAATTCATCTGATCACACATAATCGCTAAAAGCTACCTTTCTACATACAAATCTGACCACGTTACTCTCCTGTTTGGAATCTGCTTTTTCTTTGACATGATGACATCCTAACATCTTAGTTGTACTACAGAATGACTTCCTCTCCCCTATATGCGTTATTACTTCTCTGGATTCATCTCCCACTGCTAATCCCCTTGTTCTACATATTCCAACCACAGTCATTTATTTTTTCCTCCACACACTCATCCCTGCTTCACCATGGACTCCCAGGCACATGCTGTTCTTTCTGTCTGAAATACCCTTAAGGCACGCCTATACCCAGATGACTTCAGCTTGAAGATTTAGACTAAGGGGACGCATGGGTGGCACAGCGGTTAAGCGTCTGCCTTGGGCTCAGGGCATGATCCCGGCGTTATGGGATCGAGCCCCACATCAGGCTCCTCCGCTGTGAACCTGCTTCTTCCTCTCCCACTCCCCCTGCTTGTGTTCCCTCTCTCGTTGGCTGTCTCTATCTCTGTCGAATAAATAAATAAAATCTTTAAAAAAAAAAAAAAGATTTAGACTAAGAACTGCCTATATGAGGGAACATTTTTGGTTTGGTTTTGTCTATACTCGTCATGCATTAGATAGATGTTCTCTAACACCCCTTTATCTAACAATTGTTTAACTCCAGTAAAATCTGCACCTGTGCCTGTAACTCTTACTTGTGAACATTTCCAGGGCAACGGCTGAATGATACTTTCCCAAACCCTGTAACACCTAACACGAGGCTTGGCACATAATAGGTGCTCAATAAACATCTGGTGGTCTTAAATGAATCTATTTCTTTTTTTTAAATTTTTTAAATTAACATATACTATATTTTTAGTTTCAGAGGTAGAATCTGGTGATTCATCAGTTGCATACAACACCCAGTGCTCATTACTTCAAGTGTCCTCCTTCCTTAATGCCCATCATCCGGTTATCCCATCCCCTCGACACCTCCCCTCCAGCAACCCTCACTTTGTTTCCTACAGTTAAGAGTCTCTTATGGCTTGCCTCCCTCTCTGTTTTCATCTTATTTTATTTTTCCTTCCCTTCCCCTATGTTCATCTGTCTTGTTTCTTAAATTCCACCCAATAGTGAAATCATATGGTATTGGTCTTTCCCTGACTGACTTATTTCACTTAGCATAATACCCTCTAGTTCCCTCCGCAGCTCTTTCCATAGTTTGGCTATTGTGGACATTGCTGGTATAAACATTGGGGTGCAGGTGCCCCTTCAATTCACTATGTTTGTATCTTTTGGATAAATACATAGCAGTGAAATTGCTGGGTCGTAGGGTAGCTCTATTTTTAACTCTATTTCTGATCCCATGTGTTTGTCAAGTCTCTTTGAAGGAAATAAAACCTAACTCACACAAATGCAAGCCAAAAGAGGGATCCGGTAGAGGTATACAGAAGTATGTTATGATATCCTATGGTGGGGGGTTCAGCAGTGCTTCATGGAGGTTGAAATGCTAGGGAAATTAAGTACCATTCTCTATCTCTCTGGGGCCCCAGGCTCTCTCATCCCTGCTTCCTTCTGTGGGTCTGATGAATTCTTTTTTTTTTTTTTTCATAATAATATTTTTATTATATTATGTTATTCACCATACAGTACATCCCTGGTTTTTGATGTAAAGTTCGATGATTCATCAGTTGCGTATAACACCCAGTGCACCATGCAATATGTGCCCTCCTTACTACCCATCACCGGCCTATCCCATTCCCCCATCGCCCTCCCCTCTGAAGCCCTCAGTTTGTTTCTCAGAGTCCATAGTCTCTCATGGGTCTGATTAATTCTTTTCTCCTTTCTTTCTGAAGATCACTTTTTTATGTTCTGAATACATGTGGGGGGACATGATCACTGTAGCCCTAGCTCAACGTACCATCTGAGAGGGGCCTTAAACTCCTGAGTGCTGATCTGGAAGAGAAAAAGTCTGATTCTTTCTACTTTTCCAACCAGGCATCATCAGACGGGCTAGGCATGGTTGTGAAGCTGACAGGGAGGCCCCACTCACCCATGTGATTGTGTCTGTTTGAAGCAAAGAGGCTGTGGACTGTACTGATATTTCAAATGTATCTGTTCTAAACGTGCAATGTGTATCAAGATGAGGTCCTCTGGAGTAAGGCTAGCATTTCCCATAGTGTTTTCCACCACATAGTAGTTCCACGGGGAGATAACAATTATATGGAAAAACCCAGAGTGTTTTGGCCAATAAATTTTAAAATAGTTGCTCAGTTAAACAAACTTAAGCAGATTTCTTTACTGCAAGACTGCTCAATGACTTAACATGCAAATGTGATTTGTGAAATGGAAAAGAAGAGGATGTCATTTGTTGCATTCCCTAAAGTTATTTGTCCACAGAAACAGGTTTCTTTTTATACTCCAAGAAACATATTTTAGAATTAAGGTTCTGTAGAATATAATTGGAGGATACTGTTGTAGTCCAGGGCTAATTATCTCACCCTATTGGTGGAAATACATACTAATCAATATGTTATACTCTGTCAATTTATAGTAATGACATTTCCTGGACTGTATTTAGGAGTCTTTGAGGGGCTATAAATTCCTCTTCTTCTCTTCCCTCTTCTCAGTAA